>NC_136408.1:33757788-34357788 GCF_051521515.1 Lactuca serriola
GGCATGACAGGCGTAGCGTTACGCGCATATCGCATCAAATCAGCTTTTGCAGCATCTAGATCCTTTTGAAGGACATCAATTTGTCTTTGGAGGATGGAGATGATTCCTACACATCCGTAAACAGGATCTCTTACCCGGGCTTCGGCTTCATATGAAAGAGAATTCACCACATCTTCTCTCTGGTGTGGTTGGACTTCGCTGAGAAGCTTCGTGACGTTGCTGGCACCAAATAGTTTGTGAACGTTTACGAATTTTTGTGGATCCTCCGGTGGAAAATAAGGTGCAAAGGTGCAGCCAGGCATGCATTTTCTCCTCAGGAACTTGCACGCAGCACAAGGAGAGTTGCAAGAACTTGATGAAGCCATTATAAACCTATTAATTTAGCTGCAAAAAATTAATTTAAAACATATTAGTAATTAAAGAAACCCAAGTTGTAGTTATGCATGCGATTTAACCTTAGACTTACGCTAAACAAGCTTAACTGATCTTGTCTATCTTAGATCGTTAAACTTTTTTAATAGCACTTCTTGCATATGGATCAATTAATTTGATTTGTAGATGCGATTGCTCGCCTTTCTAATTTGAGCTTATTAATTTCTAGCTTCACTATGAATAAACACACCCCTCTCAAAATTCTCCTTTGATCACTTAGACCATATGGATTCTCCAGATCTGAATTATATTAATGAAATCACAACGATTTGACTATTTACTGTTACTTGTCGTTGTCTTTAATTTGCAGCCACACATGCCATGCAGCTAGGTCTAATGAATCACTGCTCTCATATATGCAGAATTATTGTTCTTGATTAATTACTGCGTATGTATCAATACACGAGCTTAACAATTGTCAGGGAAAAAAAAACTATCTTCGCTGCATTTTCTTGCATACATACATGACGCAATGGAACTGATGGACTCTGCCAATCTGTTGACAGATTCTCTGATCTTAGAACTCAATATCACAAGTCATTAGAATGATATACTTATATCAGGTCTAGATCTCTAAACAGACACTGAATTTATGGAGTAGTTTTGATGGGATCTGGTGGGTTATGAACGTATATCTATATATGCATATCATACAAGTGGGAAACCCTTTATGTTAACAGCACAAGTGGAAAACCCTACACATCAGAAAAGCACGGCGTAACGCCAGAGCACCAGAAGCTTATGGTTTAATGTATGGCTATGGCTAGACTTTTACTTAAAAAGGGAATTACCTTTAAAGAAAAAAAATATGTGATTGATGTGAGTGTATATATGTTTGCTTTTGTAGGTTATATATGTATATATGGGGTTCTTTGATCAGAGAACAAGATGAACATGTCACTGAGTTCATTAATGGAAAAGACATGTACCTTTTTGTTTTGCTGATTATTGATCAACTCTTTGCAGATTATTCCTTATTTACCTGCTATCATATCAAGATTTCCTTGGACTTCAACCTATATATAGAAGTACTGAAACCCTAATTTGAGGAGAGAGAGAGCGCCCTGCAAATCAATGGGAAGCTCGCAAAAGGTAATAGAGAGGAACAAATTAAAACGCATTTAATTAGTGGATGTCATAAAGGAGTTTACTGATCAGCCAAAAGACAAAATGTAATCAATCTAAAAGAAGCGCTGTACAGTGAAAAACTATACTTTTTTTTTGGACAGATTGTTCATTCTATCATTTTATATTAAATTTCTGGAGAACTTTTATTAATTATGAAAATTATAAGTGGAGGCTGTTGAACATGATATATTATTGACCTTTTAGATGCCGACTGTTACATGGGGACTTGGCTAAGCAGAACTAAACAAATTGTTTGTGTTGCCTTTGTTAAAGATAGGACAAGTTGGTAAATTAGCATATGGTTGACGGATAATCGATACGCATATTACAAAATTATACATGAAAGTAAGTTGTTAATACTTTTTAATCATATGAAGAAAGAAAAGTCATGGATGCACTACTAGAAAAAACTCATTTATAAAGGCAATTTCCGTCGTAAAATCCTTAATAAACCAAAGAATTTACACTAAATTCACAATTATTAGAATTTATGATGGATTGCCAATGGATTCGTGACGGATTTGTAACGGATTTCCAGCGGATTTGTAACAGATATTGACGAATTTTCACTAAATTTACATTTGACGAAAAAATTTGAAGGATAGTTTGTGTTATCCCGTGCAACATAGTAAATCCATCTCTGATATAAATTGACGGATTATGAATAAACGGGCTTTGAAAAAAAAATAAGTAGAATTATTAATACTTTTTAATCCATGTACAGAAGCAACGACAACAAATTACATGAATAGAGATACGAAAATAGATGTCAGCAGTAATGTGTTAAAAACGACATAAACGAAAACCGAGGACATGCAAATGAAGCAAAACGAGACAATTAGTCAACTTGATCAATAGTACTACCTGGGTTGGTCGATATAGTTTTTAAGCCCGGGGCAAGAGAAAAAATAAACCCCTCTTAAAAAAACAAATTTCACAAAAATCCATTTATTCAAGAAAAATAATTCTTTTTAACATTTTAAATGCAAATTGCACTACAACAAACGAGACCTATAGGGACGACAGTTGTCGTCTCTATAGGTTCAAAAAGTCGTCCCTATAGGTTTCTGGGGCGATATGTCATCCCTATAGCATTCGTCCCTATAGCCCCATCGCAACAGATGTTTTGGGTTGTCGCTATAAATATCGTCGCAATAGCTTATCTATAGAGACAACATATTGTCTCTAAAAGGTTTGTCGCTATACTTTTTACGATCACCATAGATAACGCTATAGAGATGAGATGTTGTCTCTATAGAAATAACTATAGAGACGACATGTATTCTTTATAGATAAAGTTATACACTCGACAACTACCAACCTATAGCAATGGCAGATCGCTGTAGTACTCTACTATAGAGACGATTTGTTGTCCCTATACATTCACATATAGAGATGACATGTCGTCTCTATAGGTATGCTCACATGTTTACAGTTACACCCTGGTCTTTTTTCTGTGTATTTTACCAATTTTTACAATCCCAAAATAGATAAGCAGTATATTTACAAAATAGTTAAAACGGTAAATTTAATTGCAAAAAATAGTGTTAAATGATTTTATTACATGTTTTAAAATAATACAAATTGAAGGAAGATTCCCAAACATTACATGTTTTAAAGTAATTCAGATCTACTAAACTTTGCATCCAGTTCTTCACTTGTCGACACTCCCAATTTCAGAGCAACTTTCTGCAGGTGAACATTTGGAAAATATTACAACAATTAAAGAGAAATTGGTTTGCAAATAATTGAAAAGAAAGAAAGGTCACATTCAATGTACTTACCAAATCACAATTATTTCTTGCATTTAACCTAATAACTAATGTACTAAAGATGATTACAAAACTAATTTATTACGGCAACAATCCAAAATATTTTAATAAAACCATTTATGAGGTTTTAATATTATACATAAATTTGAATGACTTTCAACTAAATTGACATGTTTCATTTTTAGGTAAGTGTTTTAGATTATACCCATGAATAAGGATGCATTAACAGAAGTTCTAACCCCTTTGTTTATTCACCTTGAGGTTTTTTGAGTCTTTAAAAAATGAATACACACATACATATAGATCATGAATTCATGATTATTTTACTGAAAAATTAACTTACAGGGACTACAATGTCGATCAATCCCATCTTTTCTGCTTCTTGAGCACTGAAAAAACATGCCAAAAACCACATTTAAAGAGCTTTTTAGGGCCTACCTGTTTAACCAAAAATAATTTGTTAATCAATATTCAAATCAACTGAAAAAAATAGAATCTAATTATTTTTAGATGAAAGCTTTTACCAATCGTGACATTATCGAACTCCTATATCCAGCATCAAAGCTTCCAAGCTTATAGATTCACAAACAATGTGGTGTTAATTAACTAATAATATTTGAAAATATCTTCAATGTCACGCCCCAAAATGACTACTAATCATTTCTTACATAAATCATGTCATAGCATCAAACTTAAAGGACATAGAGTAAGGTTTAGAAGAACTTTAAGAATCTTTTGATTATTTACATCTTACTCTACGTGATGCACATTCACGAGCCACAATACCCTGAAAAAGTGTGGTATCATCATAAGGTCGATTTTTTGAGTAAAAAAATAGAACAATAGATGGATATTAGTCAAACTAGATCCTTCACGAAGATATCAAGTGCAGATAGGGGTGTATAGTCATTGTCCACCATGTGTGGACCTCAATTATCAAACATCCTATAATAATGTAAATAAAACATTCACAAATTCTACACATAAAATGGAAACTTTATCCCATTATGTTTATTAGTTAACATTTTAAGAGGACATACCAAGATTCTTGTATTTATAGAATTGCTCCAAAGGCCATTGTTTCAGTTGATGATACTATATGAACTCCAGCTAACAGTTGATTCACCAGCTTTACACAACAGAAAAATAAGTTAACAAAATCAAAGAAAATGTGATGAAGGGGAAGTGAAAAGTCATCCAAGAAATAATAATACCTTCTAGCTCCACAACCCCCTTTTATCACATATAGCTTCTCACTCAATGTGATTGAAATAAAAAAGGAAAATAAGTTACTTTGATTATTCATAATAGTTGTAATAAGATTGATAAATAAAGGTTTAACATAACTCATCTGATGTCATCAAGACATGTACATTACCTGATGAAAGAACTGAACCAACATGCCCGAGAGCTTCATCTGTACCTGATGCCATAATCTGTACAATGTATTTACAAAATTGAGTGGATTATGTGCTAATTGATTTTATTACATGCTTTAAAACGGTACTAACTGAAGGAATATTCCCAAACATCAGTAAAATAAACAGATCAGCAACATACCTTTATGATTTTCGAAATTGGATGTTACAGAGTGAAGATGCAGTCGTCGTCATAGGGGAATTGAATTATCGCTGCTAGTGAAGGAAGTTCTATTGTGGAATCGCTCTGGTAAAGTGGTCGTTGATTTTGTATCCGGAAAGCAGCAAATATCTGATCAAAGAAGAGAGAAGAGTGAAGAGGGGACTATGATCGTGAACTACCGAAGGAGATGATCACTGGTCCTAACACTGACAATGACAATTGTTACTGCGGAGGAGGCCAGAGGTGAAGGTGATCGTCCCTGCACACCAATCGTCGATCGAGAGAGAGGAAAATGTGAAAAACAGCTGCAATTGAATGAGAGAAGGGAATGATGTATTCACGATTTAGGGAGTGGAAACCTATGGAACGACCAGTTGTCCTAACACCCTTAGACAAAACGACGTCCCTCCAATATTCTGATTAAATAACGTATTCTCGATTTTGGGAAGACTTGTCGTCACTGTATGCTTTCAGTATCCCGCGAAAATTCCCGCCTAACTTGTAGGGACGACATGTCGTAGATATATTTTTCCAGAGAACCGTCATCTATCTGCATAACCTGTTGCAACAACACTTCGTCTCTGTAGATTAACGGGTCAAAAAATGTTGATCAACCCATGTCGTCTCTATAGATGATCTATAGAAACGAGTTTTGCCGTCCCTATAGATGCTTATTCTTGTAGTGTTGCCAATGACATTATAAAAAATTAGTAGTAAATAGTAAGGAAACAAAAACTTTTTATTGATAGAGTTGTCTTAGTTATTTGTTTCTACCTGTTCCTTGAAACTTCAAAAATCACTTAACAACAACTGAACAAATAAAAAGCAACAAACTTAAATCCAAATAAACTATATGCAAATGAAAAACGATAGACCTAGATTGGTATATTTATTATCAAAACTAACAAAATGAGAAATAAAATGTCAATTGACATATCACCTAATAACAAACATGAAATAATACAATTAAGTCAATAGATTGTGCACTCTTTATATAGATGCAATTGTGTTTAACTGTTGCTCGATTTGCCTAATTTAGTCATTAATGAAAATGTTTTACAAATCATAATACTACATTTTCACTTATATGATGACTTATTTGATAATTCCGTCGTTAAAAATAACATCAATTCTAGATAAACATTAAAACCAATTCACATTTTCAAAAAAAAAAAAAAAAAAAAAAATCATAACCTAGCTAACACAAGTTAGGTTGCCATTCATATTAAAGATAAAATTAGTTCACATGTTCAATTTTAAAAATCAAATTAAGGTATATTCCAATATCAAAACAATGATCCAAAACCTATATCATATTTTTTTAATTTCTTTCCATTACGTCCATATGGATGGACAACCCTTAAAAACAAAAATCATTCATTTTTTCGGGATGGACAACACAAGCCAGGTTCCAAGAAGTGATGATTTTGTGCATGATTTAACACTTACAATCAAAAGTCATTCATTTTTCCCATTAGTACCTTAGGGATTGACAACATTTGAAGGGGTGGATTGTTGCTTCTATAGAGTTTGGAGTGATAAAAAGACAATCTAATTTCTCATTTCATATATTTTCTCCCTTTTGATTGCTCCCTCCTTTTTTCAATTTTCAACTTTCGATTTTCGATGCAAGACATTTCTTCTTCAATTATTGATCTTCGTGTTGACGATCTATGACACCCCAAATTTTCAAACTTTAAAATGTTATAGTTTTAAAACATTCGGGAATCAACCTACATTTAACAAAAATCGGTTCCATAAAAACATTTACAATTAAAACCTTAAGTGTTACCATTAAGCCTCATACAACCATAGCAACCAAATACGAATTACATCAATACATTAATAAAGAACTTAACAAGTTTCACTTCATTCTCTATCACTTGAATTCTAACGTTCATTTATATTATTGGCTTCAAGGCATTCTTTCAAAATATTAGTGGCTTCAAGGCATTCTTTCAAAATATAATTTCTAAAAACATTTGATACTTTCATTTCAAAACATTTCATATCAAACATTAGTGTTTCATTATCATAAAATCATTTGACCATGTACCCCAAAGTGGGAAAATGCCAACACGTACTCACCTCAATCACAAGAATGATAGTTAGTCATTTTCTAGTTCCTTTCCTTAAAACAACACTCTCAATCACCACCTATATAACATGGATGGACAAAAGTCATTAAAAATGACCAAAATACCCCTCATAGACCTTTAACATTTAGATATTCCCCATAAGCTTATTCACTTCCTATTAGCTTATATATATAAAGTTTGAGGGAAATCGAGGGTCATTTACTAGGTTTCCCAAAAAAATACACTAAATAGAATGTTTGACATGCCCCGTGTCAAAGCGACCCCCCCCCCCCCCCAATGTCACAACTGCAGGTCAGCATTTCGTGTAGAATTTTGCTAAAAGCTTTATAACTTGTTCCTTAGACTTTCAATGGTCACCAAACTTTACCAAATAGTTATTAAGGACCAAACAAAGGTTATCAACTTCTAAAATACACAATTAGTCCTTGTACTCATGATGACTTAATCATGCAATACCATCAAAATGTGATCCTCACATTATGTATTAAGAGTCTAAGAATAGGAACTTAGGGCATTAGATAGTGGATGTATCTGAAGTAGAGTCATAAGAATTGACTTTTCCATCTTCAAGATCCTTCAAGTACTTTGGGTAGCTTCATTTCCAATGTCCCTTCAATTGGCAGTAGAAACAAATGAACTCATTGGGGTCAACATGTGGAATGGTCTCAGAACGAGCCTTTCCCTTTATCATATGATCAAATGGTTTGATTTTGGCCGATCCTTTTTGATTGGGAAGAGAAATCTTTTCTAGATAATCAACATTTTCTCCATCAATTTCCATGTAATTCTTGGAATTTGCACCTATAAGCATTTCTACTTTAGTTGTGTTCTTAAGCATTTATGCATCAGCAACCATAAACATATAGTTCAGATCAGTTAAGGTCACATCGAGATTCATCATATGAAAGCTCTCAACGAACTGACCATATGAGGTAGGAAGCGAAAAAAGAACCAAATCATTGGCTTGCTCCTTTGGAATATGATACCCATCATTTCTAACTTGTCAATGTACGAATTCATTTTCAGAACGTATGCCCACACAGAATTCTCATCTTCATGTTTACATTCCATTAAGGCTTGATTAGTTTCATATCTTTCAACTGGAGGAAAATGCAACGTTGGGAGAGTCATAGGAGGAAGAGTTGGAAGAGTTGAAGAAGGATGATGTCCAATTACACCATTTCCTAAGGAAGGGAGGAAAATTTAACCTTGACTTGAATGTGGAAGACCATATCCAAAAGAAAGAGGAAAAGGATTTCCAAAATAATGAGGAAGACCATTATTGTCTTGATTTGACATCTAAAATTTGGGAGAAGAGAGAATTCAAGTTAGTTGATTTTAATCCTTATTTATTAACCTAAATTTAAATTAAGGCCAGGATCCATATTTTCGATTCGAAATTTGTAGATGGATGTCGTAATCAAATTCGAATCTGTTTTAGGTAGTAGAGGCATCTCACCAATTTCAGTTACATGAAACTCCTAGATCTTTGAGATTCATTGAGCCTTATAAATGGAACATTTAATATCGATTATTATCTTACCAATTGTGACTGGGATGTCGAGGATCACAATTAAGATATGAATAACCATGCAAACTTGCTCAAACACCCTCGATTGATTTATAATATCACATTGATATGTCGGTTAACCATGCATGCTCCATCAACAATTAAAAACAAGAGTTGTTTCATCATTTCATCTTTATAGTCCCACATTAGTGTGTCGATTAACCACACACGCTCCACTAATGACTCATAAGGAAGTGGCGTGTGTTTTCATGGATTAGCATACATTTCACATTTTTTCTAAAGTAACTACAGTGAGATTTTCAAAGTGGGTTCTAGTACTTTATAGCGTCATACTTTTAATGAGGTTATATTCTATCAAACTCATTCAGCTAACGACCCTCCACCGTATATATATATATATATATATATATATATATATATATATATATATATATATATATAAGTGTGTATTTTAAAACTTTTTAAAACACAATATTTAAATATTAATTATCTAAATTAATCATATTTAATTAATCAATTTAAACCTATCATGGATTTATAGTTATCCTTTCAATTAATCTTATATTTAAACTAATTATTAAATCCATAAGGATAATCCATTTAATTAATCTAATAATTAAATATTATCTTTCCAAGATTATCTCCTGATATTTAGGGATTTTATTTAATTATCCAAGGCATGAAAAATCGGATTCTAACAGATTCTAAGCAGATAATTACCAAATAACAATCACATAAATCAAATTAGGCAAGAAATCCCGAAATTATGGATCTGACGGAGTTCACGTCGTGACAGATACACTGTCACGTCGTGAGTTCAGTTTTTACGAAAATCTTCTGTTGTTTAATTCAACAGATATACGATCAATATTATACACACCTAGGCTTTGATATCACTGATGGGTTTTATAGGTTACAAGAACTATGTGCTTGTGGAATTTTACTTAACACTTAAGGGCACATGCAATCTAAAGGATCTATGTCATACACTTTGAATGCAACATACTATGAACAAAAAAAATTAATATGAACCCTAATTGAACCTAGTATAATCAAAACAAAAGAATTAGGGTTACATAAATTTAATTTGTTATAGTAAACAAATCACTTTAATCCTTCCTTTGAAGAGCTTGGAAAGCTAGCACCAAAAGTATGATGTCTCTAATGGCTCACACTCAAACCCTAGAACAATAAGAAAATTAAAGAGAGGGGAGAAGCAAGTGAATTTTGTTCATAAGCTTCTTGGAAAGAATATGCATGAATTAGAGTGACCCAAGGGTCTTATTCATAGTTTAGGTAGCTTAGGGACCAAGCAAGATTAAAATAGATTTTAATCCTAATCCAAATCCTTTCCTTATATGCATCCAAGAGGCTTCTAGAAACTCTAAGGAGGCTCTTAAAATCGTCCTTCCTTTCATGGTTCTAGAATTGACTCTTTTGTTCAACTATTGAATAATTACAATTCACCCCTTGCACCTTTAATTAATTCCAATTAATCATAAATTAATTCCAGATTAGTTCTAATTACTAATTAATCAATTCTAATTGATTTCATATTAATTTATTAATCACATAATAAATTAACAAACCAATTATCTATTTCCAATTAATATACTAATCATATAATATATTAATAAATCATTTCCTCATTATACTAATTAGTTTATTAATCATATAATAATCTGATAAATCGTCCTCTCTCTATAAATGTTATTCTAACCAAGTTCTGGTTATGAGGGCAACCCAAAAAGGACTTTGCTTCTACTTACCAGAATATACCAATTTAGTTACTAGCTTAGTGAGCTTAATCTAATAAATGATTCAAATGGTATAATCAAAGGTTATTGTGTTCTCAAAAATGGCATATTCACAATTCAGAAAGTTGCTTATGTCATTGGTATTAAGCACAATCTCATCAATGTTGCAATGCTAACCAATGTCAAGTTCAAAGTCAAGTTTATGTTATGTCTCAAGATCGATCAAAATGTTTCATTACTTCAAATATAAATGTAAATAAGTAACCTATAGAAATTGAACTCATGATTGGGAAATCTCGATTGTGTTTTCTTGGAAGAGCAAGTTCTGATGAAAGTTGGTCGTGGCACCAATGTGTCGCCCACTTAAACTTCAAATACATCAATAGTTTAGTCAGTGGAGAACATATGTAAGGAATGCCCCTTCTAAATTTTGATAGAAACACACTTTGTGTTTCTTGTGAATGCGGAAAAATTAGCAAGAAACGACACCCTCTGATCTTGTACTCCACCATAACAGAAGAAACACATATTGGTAATCGTTGGCGACCATACATGTTTCATATGGGTTTTATTTCTTCGCCAAAAGTCTGAAACTTCTCAAGAATTGATCAACTTCATCAAATGGATTGAGGTTTGGATGAAGCATCCGGTCTGAAGCATCTTGTTTTCTTCAGAATTGAAGCATTATCAATAAGTGACTCAAATGTACGTTCTATAAAGCACTCGACGGTAAGAAACCTAATGTTAAATTTTTCTACATTTTTGGTTGTAGGTATTTCATCAAAAATAACAAAGATCACTTGAGCAAGTTTCAACCAAAATGTGATGAAGCCATTTTTATGTGTTATTCCACCCGAGGCATGGTATATAAGGTCCTGAATAGAAGAACGCATCTTATTGAAGAAATCTTTGATGTCACATTTTACGACTTATTTGTCGAAAACTATTCTCAGACTCATGTTACTTCTCACATCATGGAATGTGACATGCATTCTTCGGACAAACCCACTCAACAAATCAATGTGAAAATCGATTTTGATTCTTTTTTCGGGCCACCAGAAGTAGCACTATATGTTGATGTGATCCTTACGCCCGAGGCTCTTATTTGAACCAAATACTTTGGACCTCTTCTCTTTGAAGCTTTATCTAGAGAATATTTTGCTTCTCCAATTGACGGGAGAATCACATTATTCATCCTAGTTTCTTACCAATTGAAGGGGAGCAGTAATTAGATTCTTTCAGTCTATCCAATCCGCTAGAAGATACCAATTGTGATAATCAATTGCCTAAGTCTATCACCACACCCTCTAGAAATATATCTTCTAGAGATTTTGTTGTTTACGGGAGCTTCAATTGATTATTCCAAAAAATCCCCAAAAGATAACTTAAGGCATCACATCAACCGCTGCAACCGACCATATTATCCTTCGTGTCCATGTTTGGACTAAGGATCATCCAGCCAACTAAGTCCGCAATCCTAATGTTGGTGTTCAAACCAGGTCATCCATGATTTCTTCTAGAATGAGATTATGTTTCCTTCAGGAATGAGATGGTGATTCCTTTAGGAATGTAGATAGATGATTCTTGAAGGAATATGATTAAGTATGACTAGAGAAGATTGAGAAAGGGTTCCATGAGTAAAACAAGGTAAGAAGTTTCTTTAGATAAACTTGATATTAGAGGACCCGTAACTAATCCACAAGGGATTCAAGAACATAAAAGTTGTCAAAGGATCCGTGTGGGATCAAAGTGAAGGGACTAAGTCTGGATGATTGTACATTGGTAAGGTCAAAGTATGTTGTCCCCTACATGATAGGTGAAGCTAGCATATGTTATTAGATTGTTTGGTCTAAATAAAAGTAGAATGGAAAAATGAAGATATGAGATGAGAACAAAGATGATATGGAACGAAGAGTGAGGAGAAAGTATGACATATAATGAGAAAGGTGTATGAGGTGAGAGAGAAGGGTATGTGAAGAGATGTAGATAAAGTTGAACAAGAGGAAATATATGAGCTGAAAAGAAGGAATGAAAGGAGCCAAGAAGAGGCTAAGATAGAGTATGATTAGAGCATGAGAAGACATAAAGATAGAGTATGAGAAAAGTATAAGAAGAAGACAACAAAATGCTAGAGTATGAAAAGAAAAAAAGAAGAAAAGTAGAGTATGATTGCATGATCCTGGAGTATGATATAACTCATCAGACCTGTGGTCAGGTCTGATGTTGTAGATTTCTTTCATGTATTGCAGGTTCAGGTAGTAGACGTTGTACGAAAGGATGTAGAAGCACAAGGACTTGGACTAGAAGTAGATTTTTTTTATTTCTTTGTTGCATTAAATTAGAGTTGAGATTTATTGTAAACGTGAATATACCCTGAGATGTAAAGTATTTTTGTGATATAGAATTCCGCATTTTCATAGAAAACTATGATATACTCCTAGATATTTTGATTAAAAAATATGGGTCGTTATAGGTATCAGAGCCATTAGGTTGTTATTCTATGCACTGCTAATAAAAATCGAAAAGTCTGATATCTCGAGGGATGTGACTCACCCTCTCTGGCGCGGCACTCCTTATCGTTTCTCCCTTTTATTTTGTGTAACCCTTTCTTGTTTGACAATTTTCCTAACTTGTGCAACAAGAAACGAAAATCTGGTAAAATTTTCAAATCCAAATAATGTTATTATTTTAAAATATTATTTAAATAAGATTTAAATATGAATATTTAAAATAATATTTGAATTGATAAACCCATTGAATTTAAATATTATTTAAATAAGGTTTAAATATGAATATTTAATTAAATTTTAAATATTATTTAATAGAGAGTTAAATTTGAATATTTAAAAGGATAAGCTATAAATTTAAAAGGTTTAAATTTAAATATGATAGTATGATTACTATAAGTAAGAAATATTTACATCATGTGCCATCACATGTTTGATTAAAACATTATCAGTCAAACCAAGACTAAACTCAAATGCTTCAATTCTATACATAGGTTTAAGGAGGTATCTTTGCTTCCTAATGAGGTCGGTTTTTAAAATCTCATAGCTTACCACCCTCACCACCTCTTTGCATTTTGAGATTGGAGTCATCGAAAGGGTTTGTTAGGATAAGTGTTGAAAGTTAAAAGTATTAAATAAAGTGTAACATCCCAAAATTCAAGACCAAAAATTTCATTTTTAATCAAGTATAAAACCCAAGTATAAAGACATCCATAGTGTTAACTCATTTCATAATCAAAACCAGTATTTCGAATAACTAAAACATGTCATAGAAAAGTATTATCAGAGTAAAACTCCCAAATATCTCATAATGTGGAAATCATAGTGTGATGCGCTGCGATCCTATCGGCTGCGTTCCTTTTGAAAAAAGAAGTACCTAAAACCAAAACTGTAAACCGTAAGCACAGAGCATAGTGAGTTCCCCCATCATATCACATACCATACAAATATCATACTGTCAGGCATATATGGGTGCCCAACCTACCCCTTCGGTCTCTTTCAACTGATAACCGCCTAGCATATCTGAATGTTGGCCTACCCCCTTCGGTCTCTTTCAACCGGTAACTGTCTAGCATATATGGGTGTTGGCCTACCCCTTCGGTCTCTTTCAATGGGTAATCGGGGACTATTTCACCCCCCCTTCCACTACCACGTAATACCCTAGCATATTCACTTAAATCACATACTTCCTAGCATATATGGGTGTTGGCCTACCTCTTCGGTCCTTTCGACCGGTAACCGGGGACTATTTCACCCCCTACCTCTATCATATAATAACATAGCATAACATGCTTTCATGCATATTTGGATGCCCGACCTACCCTTCGGTTTATCTCAACCGGCTACGGGGTCTAACCTACCCCTCCTACCACTATCACATAATATCATAGCATACTAGCACATAAAGTATAACAGATAGTGGCATACCAGACAATTATCACAAAGGGAATCATCTCAAATATAAACAACTACTAGTGGTCCGGCATTGGTGCCTTCGACACACTTCTACTGGAAGGTAACTCACCTCGCACTGCTGAAGTCCACTGAAAGAAGTCCTTAACTGCTGCCCTGGCAACTTCTCAAGCTATCAATACCACAATATCACCCAATTAGAAATTGGGTTCTAAACCATGATCCATAATCCATACTTGGGGTAAAATGACCATTTTACCCCTGGCCCAACAAGATACATAACTTAGGCCCAATTCCAAAACCAATAAAGCCAAAAACTCCAAAATCCATAAAGGCCCACTAATAGCCTACTAATGGAAAATTGTGCCCAAACCTTTACATGGGCCTCACCCTAAGCCCAATAACTTATTTCCAATCCAAAAATACATCCTTAGTTGGTCCTACAATCCCCAACCCAAATATTAGCCCAAACCTGAAATGGCCCACAAGGCCCAATAAGGCCCAAATCTATCTTGGAACTAACCCAAGAAGGTCCAATCTCCAAAACGGCCTAAATTGCTAAATGGGCTACCCTAACTAACTCCTGGTCCATGGTCCAAGGCCCAAAAGTCAACAAAACAAAGTAAGGCAACCAAAACAAGTACGCATTGCGTACTCATCTGGTACGCTAAGCGTACACCTGTTGGGGCTAGTACGCGTCGCGTACTAGGTGGGTACGCCTAGCGTACTCCTCTGAGGTCCAACCCTCTCCAAGTAAGCACTTAATCAGTTCATCCCTTGCTCCAACTCTCTAGTCTGACTTCTATAGGTGACTTTTCAAGTAAAGTTTGCAACTCTACTAACATGTATGGTTTAATGGGACTCTAGAGCTCAAAAGAGATTAATGGATGGTCTTAACTCATTCTTGGAGTCAAACACTTCACAAAGCTTGCACCTTTATGAGAGAGGGGACCTTAGAATGTCTAAATCTACAAGTTTGAGTCCCCAAAACCAAGGTTGTCAAGATCAAGATCCTACGTAGAATCATTTTTAGGTTTGCATGATCAGGATCGTAAGATCGGGATCAGGATCCTACGATCCTACTAAATAAAAACATAATTTTAATTTAAAATTTTAAAAAATAAATAATATTTCAAACATTCAATTTTCCGTTCAAAAGTTATAAAAGCTTCAAATATTAGTCATAACTCATAAGTCACAACACAAAATGATAAATGGTAAATTGGTAAAAGGTAAAAGACATAAAGTAATAAAAAAATTCATTTGTAAAAAAATTAAAAAAAGAATCAATGGAAGGAAGGATCGAATCGAATTCTGATCCTACCTATGATCTTACGATCCTACCTGCGATCCTACCCCAAATACGATCTGTTTACGATCCGGCTCGTTTTTCATACCTAGGATCACAGGATCGTACGATCCTACGAGCTAGATCGTGATTTTAACAACCATGCCTAACACAAAACTAGCTCATCAAGACCAAGAAAAAGGATAAAAATGGCCAAAAGCCAACCCAAAAGAGGATCTATGAAACGGAAGGTCAAGATCAGAGCTTTTTACCTCTAATGGGTTGCAAAATATAAGAACTTTCTGGATCTACAAGCTCCCTTCCATGACCAACACTTGAACACCACCTTCCTCTTCTTGTACACACACTAACAAGTCTTATTTTAAGCTCCAAACTCCATACAAGGCAATCTAGGGTTTCATGGACGTGAAAAGGGGTGGTGGCTGACTTGAAATGACCTAAGGAAGGATATAATGTGGCTTATATAGGGCACAAGTCGATAAATTAGGGTTTTTGTCTGAAGGGAGTACGCCTCGCATACCCTTTGTACGCCCGGCATACTCAAAACCACCCGCGATCATTCACTTTCATACGTTGCGCGTACGCAGCTGAACATGTGCAGACATCCTTGCATGCATTGGCTGATCTATCAAGTATTTCCATTAGGGGCTAATTTTCCAAAACCTTCATAGTGTTTTGAATCCATTCCATTTGAATTGGTATTTTCTCCATTACAATTATTGTGAAGAGACATCTCCAATCGTTAGTCTTGGGCAGTTTCTTTGTGAAAATGTATGTATAGCAAAAAAAGGACCGCATTTAAAATCGGGTCAAGTTCTAATTCATAACTCACTCGTCCTAAGTCCATTTCTAACGAACCTTATATCTACGAAAAGGTGGCGAGAAGCCCTACGTTCCTAGCAATACACCCGAGCCTTAAAGCCCTCTGATTAAAACCCAAAACCATTAAAAGACCAAGATTTCAATTTACAGTCATACACTTGGCTTCCAAAGACATAATCGAATACATGGTTCACTTAGACCCTGGCCACTACATCTGATATGGGATGAATCCTCCCTTGCCCAAAGCTCCTAACCCCCATCTCAACTGATGACTGGACCATAGCCCCCATCAACGAAGCAATCAGGAACCAAGTGTTACAACTCTCCCCCACTTAAATTAGATTTCATCCTCAAAATCACTCCTTACCAATACTCATATTCAAAACTATTAATCCAAGGAAGGCAACCGATGATCCTGCTCATAGAACAACCTTCTCAAGTCCACCGAAACCTACCGAACTTCCATCCCGAAGAGATGAACTCCCAGCTTCTGTAATCCACTTCTGGCTTCCCAAAGTCTGAATTCCATAATTGTCTATCTCCCTGACCGACTGCCTTCACTGCAATGTTACCATGCTCAAACCTCATCGAACAACTGATCAACCATAGAACTTCCAACTCTGATGAATTTGATGCAACCTTCGAAGACAAAGTCCTTAACAATAATCATGTTGTAGAATTTTTATACTTGATAGAAGGCTCATATAATCCTTCGAGTAGGAGATTCATCCCTACAATGGTTAGACTCATACGAGAGTTGTGCAATAGGGTCAAATCAACTACTCTGAGATTATTTAATCCCACTGCGAGTGATTTATCACATCCCAATCAATCAGTTACTTTGTATGTACATGCAATCCTAACACACCAATACTGTCTGATACACTAAAACAACCCGTAACATAGAATTGCCTGAAATATTGAACTACCTGAAACACTGAATTGATTGAAACACTGATATGCCTGAAACAGTATGTTGCCTCCCAACTGGTTTCCAAAATCCACCGAGACCTCCCTTGACTCAACTTATTTGCCCGTCATATAAAATATCGATTTCCTACCCAGTTATTGATCGAAAGTCTCCCAACAGTCTCCTTTAGTCTCACAACACTCTAGCACTATCTGCCAACCTTGTGAATGCTACGGCTACACCCGCAGACTTACAACACTCTAGCACTATCTGCCAACCTTGTGAATGCTACGGCTACACCCACAGACTTAAAACACTTACCACACTACCTGATTGCAAGCGAATGTTATGGCTACCCCCTGTAGTCTTACAACACTTTCCATACTATCTAGCTGCTAGTGAACGCTACGGCTACCCCCACAGTCTTACAACACTTTCCATACCGGGTCAAATACGCACTCGACCTAACACTCAACAGAACTGGAGTGCTAACTGGAGCTCTAACCTGGTCCCCAAAACCTGCCATCCGATGCTAAGGAAAAGAGTGAACCAAATGTCGGAACGCTTTCTGAACTCTCAACTCACCCAATCCCCAATGAAGACGGCCACTCGACCACCTCCCTCCTTGGCGGGGATGCGAAACTCATCCTGGTTGCACACCTATTTCTGCTCCTGAATACATGATCGATTCTCCCCTACTCATATTTGATTAAGTCTTCACGGCACGTGAGAGTTGAAGGATTCCTAATCCTTCTTACATCCAAATAGTCCACTGTCGATAACCTGTGCTTAACCATGTTAGAGATCAATTACCAATCAAACCTATGATTGTCCATTCTCTGAAATCTTGAAGAGCACCCTTGAACTCTATTCCAGTACGATACCTCAATCCACCTCTCATGATACTATACCAACTCCTTAAGTTTCCGTGCTGGCGACTAGAAACCTTAACCTTTACTCTGGTTGACGAATCCTCGCAGAACCACTGAACTCTAATCAACCACGACCCATACAAAAAATAAAATTCCCTTGGAACATCCAATGGTCAAAAACCCATGCAACTACACCAGTATCCTTCTGCTACCACTCATCTCTTAGCGTCGGTAGTGCTAGAACCCATAAGTGCTTCCATAGGCCACCATCGCTCATACCAGAACAACTTATGAAACCACTATATCACGTTGATACAGGTGGACCAACTTGATGAAGATAACTGCCAATATTCTACACAATACCCCTGACCGATCTCTACTACGAACCGAGAGAACATTGAACACCACGAACTAGCAAAAAGGGAACAACCTTTCACTAACTACTTATAATTCACTGTATGCAATTGGCATATGACATTTCTTGAATATATAATCCAAACATAAGCAGATAGTTGACCCCATAGATACACTTACTCAAATCCAATGCAAGAAAACAAGCACAAAATACGGATAGAACCGAAAAGAGCAAAAGATACATACCCGCAACGTTACCCGATGTAATCCTGATCACTCCTCCATGTCACTGCAAAATCTGACTCCTCTCTTCTGGGAACCTACTCTACCCTCTCGTCCATTGGTGATCCTCAAAGTGCCTGGGGCAGGCGCGCTCGTTGATCCTCCCCTCGTCGTCGGACAGTTGGCCTTCTTGTGGCCCACCTGATCATAGTGAAAACATAATGGGCTTTCCCCCTGAGAACAATCTTTGCTGATATGACCAACCCCACCACACTTGTAGTAGCCTAAACCCCTGGAATGACAAACTCCCTTGTTCACTTTCACGCACGTGTTGCACTGACTATGGCCCTGCTGTCCTTTGACCCGATGACTAGAAGTCTTGGGTATCTTCCGGGGACCCTCTACTATACGCACTTGGCACGACCCTCTCTTCCCAAGATGCTCCAAATCGACCTCACAACCTCAGACTCTGGAAGTCATATCCTTCAGGGTCTGACACCCTGTCATGCTCACTAGCTCACTTGCCAACGGCTGAACTACAACAGCTGGAACATCCTCTGCCCCAAACCGGGTCATAAACTCCTCCCAATATATAGTCTCCAATTCAAAAAGCGCCATAGATCGCACAATCAATTCCCAACAACTCCTTGCCGCCCGATACAGGAGATCCAAAGTGAACCGAATCTTGGCTCCTATGGGGTAAGGAATAGTGCGGAAAACACCTTTTGTCTCCTTAATCCAATGTGAACTTCAAATCTTGGTAGTCCTTCCCTTGACTGGCTCACCACCTGAGCCGAGACCTAATCCTGAGCCAGAACTGCCTCCCTGAGTGCTCATCTCCAAACTGGAGAACCACCTAAACCACTGGTCAAAACATACTCAAGGATTCTCCTCCCTGAAGCTTCTCAGATTCTCCAAGACTCTCACCGAGTCGATTATGGATCTTGTGCTTTCAGTAGTACGGGCCCAATACTACCGTCCACACTTATCCATACTTTCCTCAGCAATCCTCCCGAATCCTCCAAGTCACTTTCTCAAACTGGTGCACCCACGTCTCACTATACCTCACTACTAACCAGCTGAAGCTTATCCTACGCTTTCCTAGATTCTCGAACCCACCCAGTCCTCAGTTGCTGAAAGATTCCCAGTAATGTCAACTAGCTACCTTATGAAAATAGCCACATGCAACAGAGATAAGATAATCCTTCGAGTAAAAGACACAATCCTAGAATGGTTGGACTCAGACGAGAATTGTGCAATAGGGCCAAGTCTATCACTCTGAGATTATCCATCTTGTGCCACATGTGACTTAGCATTTTCACTTAGTAGCTAGCTCACATTGCTAAGAGTCCCACAAAGCAGAAAGCAAGCAGCATTCAGAGAATGGAAAAATCTAACCAACATAATCCAATCAAACCATTATATCCTCTTATCAGGAATCTATGATGGCATGAGATTCTAAGACTCATGCAATCAGGCATAACCTAAACAGACAATCTTATCACTGATTGATCAATACTAGCATGCAGGTCTACAAGCACATACAATAGGCATATAAGGCATCCTTCCTAGATCCTTATCCCTAATCTAGCATGATGTCCACATATTGTCAATTCATATCATATCATAAAATAACATAACATAACATAAAATGTAAGGGTAACTTGGGGAAAACTTACTTGAGCTCAGTTGATTGCACGCATCACACTCCTTGTTCTTTATCAAAACTCTTTATTCTAATTTTTAGAAAATTATTTTCTTGTAAAATCTTTCAAACCCTCGATTTGAGTCTAGCCACTCCCGAAGGTGTGTCCAGATCCCTCAAACCAAGGCTCTGATACCAACTTGTAACATCCCAAAATTCAAGACCAAAAATTTTATTTTTCATCAAGTAAGTGTAAAGCCCAAGTATAAAGACATCCTTAGTGTTAACTCATTTCATAATCAAAACGAGTATTTCAAATAACTAAAACATATCATAGAAAAGTATTATCAGAGTACAACTCCCAAAGATCTCATAATATGGAAATCATAGTGTGATGCGCTGCGATCCTGCCAACTCCGTTCCTTTTGAAAAAGAAGTACCTGAAACCAAAACTATAAATTGTAAGCACGAAGCTTAGTGAGTTCCCCCATCATAACACATACCATACAAATATCATACTGTCAGACATATATGGGTGCCCGACATACAGCTTCGGTCTCTTTCAACCGGTAACCGCCTAGCATATATGGGTGTTGGCCTACCCTTTTGGTCTCTTTCAATCGGTAACTGTCTAGCATATATGGGTGCTGGCCTACCCCTTTAGTCTCTTTCAACGGGTAATCGGGGACTATTTCACCCCCTTCCACTACCACATAATACCCTAGCATATACACATAAATCACATACTTCCTAGCATATATGGGTGTTGGCCTACCTCTTCGGTCCTTTCGACCGGAAACCAGGGACTATTTCACCCCTACCTCTACCATATAATAACATAGCATAACATACTTTCAGGCATATATGGGTGCCCGACCTACCCTCCGATTTATCTCAACCGGCTATGGGTCTAACCTACCCCTCCTACCACTATCACATAATATCATAGCATACTAGCACATAAAGTATAACAGATAGTGGCATACCAGACAATTATCACAAAGACAATCATCTCAACTATAAACAACTACTAGTGGGTCGGAATTGGTGCCTTCGACCCACTTCTATTGGAAGGTAACTCACCTCGCACTGTTGAAGTCCACTGCAAGAAATCCTTAATTGCTGCCCTGGCAACTCCTCAAGCTATCAATACCACAATATCATCCAATTAGCAATTGGGTTCTAAACCATGATCCATAATGCATACTTGGGGTAAAATGACCATTTTACCCCTGACCCAACAAGATACATAACTAAGGCCCAAGTCCAAAACCACTCAAGCCCAAAATTCCAAAATCCATAAAGGCACACTAATGGCCCACTAATGGCATAATTTTCCAAATTGGGCCCAAACCTTTACATGGGCCTCACCCTAAGCCCAATAACTTATTTCCAATCCAAACATGCATCCTTAGCTGGTCCAACAATCCCCAACCCAAATAATAGACCAAACCCGAAATGGCCCACAAGGCCCAATAAGGCCCAAATTTATCTTAGACTTAACCCAAGAAGGTCAATCTCCAAAAAGGCCTGCATTGCTAAATGCGCTACCCTAACCAACTCCTGGTCCATGTTCCAAGGCCCAAAAGTCAACAAAACAAAATGAGGCAACTAGACCGAGTGCGCCCTGCATACTCATCTGGTACGCTAAGTGTACACCTGGTGGGGCTAGTACGTGCCACGTACCAGGTGGGTACGCCCAACGTACTCCTCTGAGGTCCAACCCTCTCCAAGTAAGCACTTAATCACTTCGGCCCTTGCTCTAACTCTCTAGTCTGACTTCTATATGTGACTTTTCAAGTAAAGTTGGCAACTTTACTAACATGCATGGCTTAATGGGACTCTATAGCTCAAAAGAGCTTTATGGATGACCATAACTCATGCTTGGACTCAAACACTTCACAAAGCTTGCACCTTTATGAGAGAGGGGACCTTAGAATGTCCAGGTCTACAAGTTTGAGTCCCTAAAACGACCCTAGCTCACCAAGACCAAGAAAAGGCTAAAATGGCCAAAAAAAACAACCCAAAATAGGATCTATGAAATGGAAGGTCACGATCAGAGATTTTTACCTCCAATGGGTTGCAAAATATGAGAGCTTTATGGATCTACAAGCTCCCTTCCATGATCAACACTTGAACACCACCTTCCTCTTCTTGTACACTCACTAACAAGTCTTCTTTAAAGCTCCAAGCTTCATCCAAGGAAATCTAGGGTTTCATGGACATGAAAAAGGAGTGGTGGCTGACTTGAAATGACCTAAGGAATGATATAATGTGGCTTATATAGCGCACAAGTCAAGAAATTAGGGTTTTTTTCTTAAAGGAGTACGCCTCGCCTACCCCTTTGTACGCCCGGCATACTCAAATCCACCCGTGATCATTCACTTTCATACGTTGGGCATACCCCAGCTTACGTTGGGCGTACCCAACTAAACACATGCACGCATCCTTGCATGCATGGGGTTGATTTGTCAAGTATTTCCATTAGGGGCTAATTCTGCCAAAACCTTCATAGTGTCATGACTCACTCGTCCTAAGTCCTTTTCCAACGAACCTTATATCCACGAAAAGGTGGCGCAAATCCCTACACTCCTAGCAATACACCCAAGCCTTAAAGCCTTCTGATTAAAACCCAAAACCATTAAAAGACCGAGATATCAATTTACAGTCATACCCTTGGCTTCCGAAGACATAATCGAATACATGTTTTACTTATACCTTGCCCACTACATCGGATATGGGCTAAATCCTCCATTGCCCAAAGCTCCTAACCCCCATGTCAACTGATGACTGGGCCACAACCCCCAGCAACGAAGCAATTTGGAACCAGGTGTTACATAAAGTATTAAAACAAAATCACATTTTATATAATTAAAAATATAATTCGTGTGCTACTAATGATAAACGCATATTTCCTTGATAAATAGTTGATGGAGCATGTGCAGTTAACTGACACATCATTTTAAGAATTAAAGTTGGAAATGATCTGAGATTCATGAATCCCAAGTGTAACTTGATCTGAGCGTCACACGATTTTTTACATGGTTGATTCACCATTTCTTCTATGATCCATGGCATGCCGATCATAAAATGAAATGATTATAATCTGAGATTAACATGCAATTGATAGTCAATGAATATCAAAGATCTAGGAACTTCATGGTGATTAAAACTGACAAAGAGTATTGTCTACCTAAATAACTTTGTCGTGTGTTTATAGCATCCCTTTATACAACATAGAGCCAAATATGGATACTAACACTGTTTAAATAGATTGGGTAATTATTAATAAGGATAAATAAAACAAAAATGAAAGGAAATAATAATTGATTGATATCAATAAATTTATTCACTAAAAAGCTACTGCTATAAAACCTATGAAAGGAGAAGTTGATGGGATGATCAATATTGTCTAAATTTGTAGTTTGGTAATAATTACCATAAACAAAAAAAAGATCAATCCTTAGTCAAAGATCTTCCCGAGGATCCTCCAATAAGAAAGAGCATTTACCAAATATATGTTGTATTCCGATATTTTGAAGTAAAATGGAATTTCATTGGGTTCGGATTTGACTATGGTTAATCAACTAGCTGAAATGTACATATAATGAGTCCACTTTTATGTTGATATAAATAACCTTGAAGTGTCCATGTAGGAGTTGTATGGCATTTTAAGGTTTCCGTTTTGGAACTAACATGGCCAATCATAGAAACTCCAACTTCAAATGCTCTTATAATTGATGGGTTTTGTACAAACAATCCTATGTGTGCATGAAACCCTAGAATTGGATCTATGTTTTCACTATTAGATACACAACATTATGAACGCATAAAGAAACCCTAATATGCCCTAGTATTTTCGAAATACACATAGAAGGTTAGATGACATATGTAACATCCCAAAATTCAAGACTAAAAATTTTCTTTTTAACAAAACATTACTTAAAGCAAAATCATCAATCCAATTATAATCAGAGTATTAATTTCCAAAACACATGTTCATTATCAGAGTAAAACATTCCCAGGCTGTCTAATCTATGGTGTGTGCCATGCGATCACCCCGGGCTCTTCCCTCCGCTACCGGAAGTACCTGAAACCAAAACTGAAAACCGTAAGCACGAAGTTTAGTGAGTTCCCCACCCTACCACATACCATGCATAACCACATACTGCACATACTGGGCCATGCCCGCTATCTTGGGCCTCGCCCCCTACCTCGGGCCTCGCCCACTACAACAGCCCCGCCGCTCCAGGCCCTGCCTGGCTTCGAGCCCCGCTCGGATACAGATCTGTTTCACTTAGGCCTCGCCCACTAACATATAATAGCACATAAACATATCACATCACATCATATAAGCTAAACACATACTAACGGATCTTGTCCTAAGACCTCGCCTATCTCTGGGCCCCGCCCTTGTCCTGCTACTGATGAGTCATGGAACCCTGTCCATACTCCTGCTGATGGTGAGGTACGGGCCCAGCCCACCCTCACTCCTTCCCTAACTTGGGCCTCGCCCCTGATCTGCTGCTACTGAGATGTGGAACACCATCCACACTCTGCTATTGGTGAGATACGGGACCTCGCCCACACTCACCTCCCTACCAGGCACATACAAGTATCACACAGACAACAAGTATAAACTATCACATAAACCATTCCTTGGGCACCCGCCCTCTATCATTGGACCTCGTCCCGAATATCATACTAGCATATTGTGCCTAGGGCTAACCCTCGGGTCTTCTAATCATAACTACATGGGCCGGCATTGTGGCCGTAGACCCATTCATACAAAGGGAAAACTCACATGCACTGGCTAAACTGGAATTGTGGCCGACAACTCTCTGAACTCCTACTCCACTCGCTCCCTGAGCTACCAATATTAATGCAACACTGAGTCTAACTGACCCCCGAAAGACAACCAAGTCAACTCTGGTCAAATTCAAAGTCCTGGTCAAAGTCAACCTTCCAGGTCAACCCTACTCGCCGAGTCACCCTATTGACTCGTCGAGTTCATATGTTCAGAGTCCTTCTCTTTGCGACTCGACTCGCCGAGTCTACCGATTTCCGAGTCCTGACCTGTCCAACTCATCGAGTCTCCATTCGACTAACTGATTCGAGTCTCGACTCGAAGGGTTTGGGGTTTCGCGACCTGACTTGCCGAGTCCAAGACAACCTTCAACAGACTCGCTGAGTTGTTCATCCAACTCGCCGAGTTCCTGCCCAACTTCATCTGACTCGACGAGCTGTTCATCCCACTCGTCGAGTTCCTCCAAATCTTCATGCTACTCGCCGAGTCCACTCAAAGGACTCGCCGAGTCTATTTAGATCTCCAAACAATGAGAGGAATTTTGAGTCATGCATGGACTCTAAACTGTAGATCTACCCTTCCCAAGCCTATTTCTCATGTAAAGTTGCAAACTTTACGTGTAGGGAAGGAGATCTAGGCAAAATACACCATAAACTAGGGTTTAAGGCAAAGAGGCTCCATAATCAACTCAAGGGTAGATACTTTATGCTTCTCAAGACCATAATATGCTTAGATCCGAAGTAGCAACTTCAGATCTGGCTTCTAACTCAAAAGGGATAGCTAATCATGGCTAAAAACCCCCAAAACTCACAACCATAATAGATCTAAAGGAGGGAAACGACTTAATACCTTCAATAACTCAGAAAGTTTCCCCAATCTTCAGATCTAAGGCCAATCCTTGAAGCTTCAATGATTCCCCTCTTTCTTCTTCCTTCAAATCACTCAAAAATGGCTTGGAAGCTTGAATGGGCAACAATTGGGCTTAGGGTTCGATGTTCTGGGTGAAAGAGGTAGTAAAGGAACCCTAGGGGAGAGAATGAGATGTTTAAATAGGCTCTAAGTCCTGAATTTAGGGTTTTCCTCACACAAACCAGACTCGTCGAGTCCCCTTGGCCGACTCGCCGAGTCGGTCACTTACTCCTCGACCCGGATCCCGCTCAGACTCGCCGAGTTCCTCCTTGGACTCACCGAGTCTCCCCTTAAAGTTAGGGTTTTCTTTCCTTTCTTGGCCTTCAAAACTTTGGGTGTTACAACTCTCCCCCACTTAAACTAAACTTCGTCCTCGAAGTTTGCTATGGCCCACCGCATGTGATCTTCCTCCAATATCCCACCGATTAATCCAACACCAGCTACCTACCTTCGTTGGCCTTCCGCTCGGTCATTCCGGCTAACACTAATCCTTGCGGATAATAGACTCAGGTCACCCTGACCCTGAACTTCCTGGAAACACAACTTACTCACCGACAATCCTTCTGGTACTCACCGAGTACTGCACTGAACCTATAGGGGTTCACCACTTCTTTCCTTGCACAAATTCCTTGCCTTCCCAAGGCAAAGCTCCATAACCAACTATTTCCTCTGTCACTGTGAAGGTCCTATCCTTCACTAACTCCATCACCCCCTCTATTTCCAGTACGGGTCATCACCGTCAGTAACCACTGACACTCCTCTCTGTCAAAACTTGGTGCCGATCACCCCTCGATTCAACTAACTGAATTCCACTATACACTGCTTACCCGCAGTACTATTGACTGAAAATTCTGCTATTCCTTGTCTGCCTTCCGGATGAACTGAGACCACCCTGGTCCCTACCAACCTATCAATGTCTGGATTACCGGCTCCCACCGGTAGCCAGTCCCAACACCACCACTAGTCGCTCCCAGCGACTTCCGAAGAAACTTCGACCACCTATAACTGCTCAATCTATTCTGCCATTCAGGCACTACAAACCTGGGATCCCCGATCCCCTAACTTGACACTAAGGTCCCTACCAGGTCCCACCTGCGCTGCTAAAACTCACGGGCCTCGCCCACGGGTCTCACCCAACCATACTACTGAGAAACCCTATCTTAGGTCTCATCTACACTACCCATTCCTGATCCATATCTGATCACTAGGAGATAAGGGCCTCGCCCCAACTCCACTAACGAAGCTACCAAGGAATGTTACGGCTTACCCGTAGTCTTACATCACCATCCATTGCTGACTGCTAGTGAATGCTACGGCTGCCCCGTAGTCTTACAACACTTCCACCACTAACTACTAGTGAATGCTACGGCTGCCCCGTAGTCTTACATCACTTTCTACCACTGACTGCTAGTGAATGCTACGGCTGTCCCGTAGTCTTACATCACTTCCTACCACTGACTGCTAATACGAAGGCACCCATATGCCATTAGCTCTCAAGATCCTCATTCCGTCTCCCTCGAGTCCTACGGGCGATCCACAACCTGAATTCCCAACCACGTACTAACCATTACCATCACACGCACTAGCTTATGGGGAGTTTCTCAAACTCCCAACCCTGAAATCCTCAATCCATCAAACGCTGAACCACTTCTTTTCCTTCTCGGCGGTCGCGCACTCATTCTGGGTCTGCGTGCTCCTACCTTTGCACACTCGGAGGATTCTCCCCCACTTCGATCCTACTTACCCCTTGTTGCTCAACACTCAAAAAGAAATCCCAATCCTTGCTACCATTCCATAATCAATCTGCTGAGGAACCCAAGCTTACCATAGCTAGGGATCTAACCAATCCATCTCTAACACTATACAACTCTGATCTAGCGAGACATACCAAGTCCCTCCCAATCATGCTACAGTTACTGCATCCTATGTAACCTTCTCCAATAGGGCACATACCCTCACTACCATTCGAATATCCAAGGTATGCAGATGGCATATAACTCGATCACAATCAACCGCTCAAAAATAAAATACTCATACCGATAATGATGCAGAACCATAATAATATAATCATGCATAAATAAAAGAACTGAAAACAGAAATCGCATACCTGCAACGTCCAGTGCTGATTGCGCCTCTAAGGTAGTCATCTGAAGAGCTCTGCCTCCTACCGCAGGTGCCTCTGCACGGCCCTGACGGCCGTCTGCGATCCTCAAAGTTGCAGGGGCAGGTGTCATCACCCGTCCTGCTGAAAACAAACTGGGGCACTAGGCCTTCTTGTGGCCCCGCTGGTTGCAGTGAAAACATAACAGGTCTGATCCCTGTGAGGTGGTAACAGTACAATCCCTGCTGAAATGACCAGTCCGACCGCACTTGAAACAGCCATACTCACAACCGCTACCACTCCTGCACGCGCCCTCGTGCGCCCTGCAATACTTCCCGCATCGACTGCGGTCCTGATAATCCCTCGACCTCGAATCTGATCTCTTGGGCCTTTTTCCCAAACCTGCAGCTACCTGAACCTCATCCGGCTTCCTCTTCCGGATTTGCTCCAAATAAATTTCCCTCTTTGTAGCCCGAGAAATCATATCTTCCAGCGTCTTACAGCTGGATCTGCTCACGAAATCCCTGATGTCATCCCTCAACATATCATGGTAACGGGCCTTCTTCATCTCCTCATCCGCGACATACTGCGGTACAAGAAAAGCCCTTTCCCTGAACTTGGCGGCGATCTCCGCCACATTCTCAGTGGTCTGCGTCAAATCCTGAAACTCCCGTACCAACTGTTGTACCTCAATAATCGGCGAAAACTTCGCCCTGAACCTGGCCGAGAAATCGCTCCAAGTCATCGCGTCCAACGCGGCATCATCCCCCAAAGAATGACCAATCTCCTCCCACCAATCCCTAGCTCTGTCCTTCAGAAGACATGAAGCGAGTCTGACCTTGTCCCCCTCAGGACACCGGCTCGTACGGAATGTGTTGGCAACATCAGCCAACCATCTGCTGCTAGCGATGGGGTCCCTAGCCCCATGATAATCTGGTGCCCTGCAAGCCCTAAACTCTCGAAATATCAAGGTATGCGCTTCCATCAATGCCATCATCTCAGTACGTAAGGCTCCCAGCCTCTCATCCAAAATCTCCAATATACCCTCCATGACCGTGCCAAAGATCACAGGAGTCTGATCTAGAATATTGCGCGTAACCTCGGCGGATATCAACTCCCTCATTCACTCCTCGAGCTGCTCGGCCCCTGAACCTGAGCCTGATCCCCCTCCAACACCTGATCCGCCAGTTGGTCTCTCTCGCAATGTCACCAAACTGAAAATATAATACATCCACGATCAGAATACTCATCACTGTTGCGAGACCAAACACACTCCCTACTAGGTTCCCGGTCTTGTCTTGGCCTTTCCCGAATCGAGTACGAATCCTCTGCTTTCAGTAGTACGGGCCCATACTACCTTCCACATTTATCTGTACTTTCCTTAGGAATTTCTTTGACTCCACCAGGTCCCTTATCCACTACTACTGCTCCCAGCACTATCTCATCCTAGGCTTACCCTAGGAAAACCTCTGACTCAACTCAAACCAGTCCTCAGCTGCTGAAGGTCTCCTTGTGATGCCAATTAGCCATCACCTGGATACCATCACATGTGACGAGGCTCAGATAATCCTTCAAGTAAAAGACTCATCCCTACAACGGTTGGACTCAAACAAGAGTTGCGCAATAGGACCAAATCCAACACTCTGAGATTATTCAACCCTGATCACATGTGACGTGTCGTATCCACCTAATGGCTAACTTCCATCACTCAGAATCCCACAATGCACAAAGAAAGCAGCATTTAGACAAGGGAAAATCTAACCACAACATACTCAAGCAATCATATCCACATAGCAAGAAACTGAACTAGCATGCAACACAAACTCATAGACCCACACAAACTCATAAACTCAGGCATAACCTAAACAGGCTATCCTACTACTGTCTAATCAGCACTATCATGCAGCTCAAAACACATATAATAGGCACATAAGGCATCATCCCTAGATCCTTAGTCCTAATCTAGCATGATGTTCTATCAACTGATAATCATAACATAAACTTGTATGGGTATTTTGGGGTACTTACTTGAGCTCGGTTGATTGCATGCACCACACCCTTTTTCTCTTTTCAAAGTTTTTTTCTTTCTGAATTATTTTTGCTTTTCTAAATCTGTTTTCTTTCCCAAAACTCTCTTTTTACAAAACTGTCTTTTCATTTTGAAATCTTCCATACCAATTCCTCAGTTTGAGTTCAGACACACCCGAGAGCATGTCTGAATCCCTCAAACCAAGGCTCTGATACCAACTTGTAACATCCCAAAATTCAAGACTAAAATTTTTCTTTTTAATAAAACATTACTTAAAGAAAAATCATCAATCCAATTATAATCAGAGTATTAATTTCCAAAACACATGTTCATTATCAGAGTAAAACATTCCCAGGCTGTCTAATCTATGGTGTGTGCCATGCGATCACCCCAAGCTCTTCCCTCCGCTACCAGAAGTACCTGAAACCAAAACTGAAAACCATAAGCACGAAGCTTAGTGAGTTCCCCACCCCACCACATACCATGCATAACCACATACTACACATACTGGGCCATGCCCGCTATCCTGGGCCTCGCCCGCTACAACGGCCCCGCCTGGCTTCGAGCCCCGCTCGGATACAGATCTGTTTCACTTAGGCCTCGCCTGTCACAGGGCCTCGCCCACTAACATATAATAGCACATAAACATATCACATCACATCATATAAGCTAAACACATACTAACGGATCTTGTCCTAAGGCCTCGCCTATCTCTGGGCCCCGCCCTTGTCCTGCTACTGATGAGTCATGGAACCCCGTCCATACTCCTGCTGATGGTGAGGTACGGGCCCAGCCCACCCTCACTCCTTCCCTAACTTGGGCCTCGCCCCTGATCTGCTGCTACTGAGATGTGGAACACCATCTACACTCTGCTATTGGTGAGATACGGGACCTCGCCCACACTCACCTCTCTACCAGGCACATACAAGTATCACACAGATAACAAGTATAAACTATCACATAAACCATTCCTTGGGCACCTGCCCTCTATCATTGGACCTCGTCCCGAATATCATACTAGCATACTGTGCCTAGGGCTAACCCCGGGTCTTCTACTCATAACTACATGGGCCGGCATTGTGGCCGTAGACCCATTCATACAAAGGGAAACTCACCTGCACTGGCTGAACTGGCTGATGAACCCACTAGCTGCTGCCCGACAACTCTCTGAACTCCTACTCCACTCGCTCCCCGAGCTACCAATATTAATGCAACACTGAGTCTAACTGACCCCCGAAAGACAACCAAGTCAACTCTGGTCAAAGTCAAAGTCCTAGTCAAAGTCAACCTTCTAGGTCAACTCTACTCGCCGAGTCACCCTATTGACTCGCCGAGTTCATATGTTCAGAGTCCTTCTCTTTGCGACTCGACTCGCCGAGTCAGTCCATGACTCGCTAAGTCTACCGATTTCCGAGTCCTGACCTGTCCAACTCACCGAGTCTCCATTCGACTCACTGATTCGAGTATCAACTCGAAGGGTTTGGGGTTTCGCGACCTGACTCGCCGAGTCCAAGACAACCTTCAACAGACTCGCTGAGTTGTTCATCCAACTCGCCGAGTTCCTGCCCAACTTCATCTGACTCGACGAGCTGTTCATCCCACTCGTCGAGTTCCTCCAAATCTTCATGCTACTCGCCGAGTCCACTCAAAGGACTCGTCGAGTCTATTCAGATCTCCAAACAATGAGAGGACTTTTGAGTCATGCATGGACTCTAAACTGTAGATCTACCCTTCCCAAGCCTATTCCTCATGTAAAGTTGCAAACTTTACGTGTAGGGAAGGAGATCTAGGCAAAATACACCATAAACTAGGGTTTAAGGCAAAGAGGCTCCATAATCAACTCAAGGGTAGATACTTTATGCTTCTCAAGACCATAATATGCTTAGATCCGAAGTAGCAACTTCAGATCTGGCTTCTAACTCAAAAGGGATAGCTAATCATGGCTAAAAACCCCCAAAACTCACAACCATAATAGATCTAAAGGAGGGAAACGACTTAATACCTTCAATAACTCAGAAAGTTTCCCCAATCTTCAGATCTAAGGCCAATCCTTGAAGCTTCAATGATTCCCCTCTTTCTTCTTCCTTCAAATCACTCAAAAATGGCTTGGAAGCTTGAATGGGCAACAATTGGGCTTAGGGTTCGATGTTCTGGGTGAAAGAGGTAGTAAAGGAACCCTAGGGGAGAGAATGAGATGTTTAAATAGGCTCTAAGTCCTGAATTTAGGGTTTTCCTCACACAAACCAGACTCGTCGAGTCCCCTTGGCCGACTCGCCGAGTCGGTCACTTACTCCTCGACCCGGATCCCGCTCAGACTCGCCGAGTTCCTCCTTGGACTCGCCGAGTCTCCCCTTAAAGTTAGGGTTTTCTTTCTTTTCTTAGCCTTCAAAACTTTGGGTGTTACAACATACCTCTTGTTGTTATATTGCAATAACAACTCAAATCTTCAAACCCTAAGTCTTGAAAGCAAGTACCACAAGTGTAGTACCTCTAATGGCTCACAAACACCACAAGCAATTGGAGAGGAAATAGAGAGAGGGAGGAGGTATGAAATCGGCCCTAAGAACCCTTTAAGAAGGTATTTACGAATTCATGTGCCAAAGGGGTGTTTATATAGGTGTAGAGATTAGGGTTTCAGTCCTTATCCTTATCTAGTTGCTTGCCCACCAAGTAACAATAAGATAAGCCTTGAAAACCCTTTATCCTTTATCCTTTGGACAATTTCAAGGATATCTTATCCCTTGAATTTGTCCAACCTATATCTAGGATAACCATTACCCTATTTTGTAACTATCACATAATTACAATTCAGCCCCTCTAGTTTAATTAATTACACTTGATCACTAAATTAATTCTTAATTAATTATTGACCAATATTAATTAAACAAATATGATTTCTCCTTTAATATATTATTCTTATAACATATTAATAAATCATAATAAGTATTTTCTCTATTATTTCTCCAGTCAAGTTGCTTTGGTGAAGGCAACCCAAAAGGACCATGCACAATCGGGTCAAGTACCTACCAAATATGGTTACGGACTTAGACACTAATCCAACAGTCTCCCACTTGGATAAGTCTAGTAACCACAAATTCAAGTACAACTCGATTAGCAATCATAGCTCTCAAAGACACTGTCGAACTCTGATCTTATCAGTAACCTGTCCTTTAGATAAGGGATCATATATTCCTCCATTCTTGATATCGTATAGACGTGAGACATGAACAAATCAAATTAGCCCTAACCTGGCCGAGCATTTACGTTTGTCATCACTAAATCATCGAGGGGCCCACAGATATCGCTTTTATCCCACTTTGGGTAAAAGTAACGGATAAACTTCGACTTAATGCTTGCTTGCACTCACTCACCAAATCACACAAAACAATAAGTTTTATAACACCAAGTTACTGGTGCGTTTACATATGATCAATGTGCAACCGATTCGCAAGATACAACTCACACATCTCGGTTTCAAGAATACATGATATTATCATCTCACCAATCGCTCGTGACAAAATTCATGAAGCAATCTAGGCGAGCATGGGTTTAATCCAATGCTCAAAATCATATTCATAAGCACTCATGAATGTTGTAGCAAACCTTTGCTATGTCTAATACACTTTAGACAATCTACAAACCAATTCATGACAGTCTTCATTCACACCTACTTCCTACGTATGACCGACTGTGGACCGTTTGAATAATTCGATTATTCTTAATAAACTCAATTATTCTGGAAGTCAAAACAGGCAAAGAGAAACACAATGATAATACTTAATCTTATATGACCCCAAATTTGTGAGGATAAATAAAACACCTTTATTTAATCACCATATTGATTACTCACTATCCATTGTTTAATGTTTCAGATAATCAACTTTATAACTCGAATCATAACCACAATTGTCCCATGCTCCAAGCATGCACACGTTGGTTTCCTATGGTCCATACTTTGTGAAATAGATTACTTGAAAAACTTTTCAAATGAAACTCATTTCACAATCCCTAATCCATATAATTAGTGTAAGAATACCAAATTCTTGCCATCTTTTAGAATATGTCAAATTCTAATATTTTATGCAATGATCCTCTTGTGAAGTCACGGCACAAAAATCACAGACTCGGCCAACGAAATCACAAGGTACTCTATCAAAAATTGTTACAGAACAATTCTATAGATGTGATGTCTCTTACTCAAATTACATTCCTTTGAACATCCTTTTGCATAAAATTTTCTAATATAGACATAAGTTCTTAATTACCAACTCCCAATTATGGAAACATTTCCATATTTACCATATCACAACTCATTCTTAACAGAATCTTATCTATTCATAATAATAATTTCGATATGGTCCATTCAATACCATACTTCCAACTACTCACAAGCGACCAATCCTCAGCGAACTTTAGATCGTCCTTTGATAGTTGTTTCATTATCTTAGTCAAAACCGATTCTTGTCCTTTTTCCTTCTTAATGCGCTAGACATTTGGAAAATTTTAGAATGGTCAAATATTATAGCATATGCAATTATTCCAATACCCGAAGTGTATGGGACATGATGCATAATGTCTTACATAAAGATATGATACTTTATCTATCTTCTGCCATAATATTTTATGTGTCACGTTCTCACAATTCAAACTATGAAGAGGAATGCCTTAATCATAATCAAAATTCGAGAACACACTATGTATCCTTGACTAAATTTATTAACATTCCACAATCTAAGCCTTTAGATTTGAAATGAAGCATAATATTCTCTCCCTTAATTATAGCAAAACAACTTTTCAACCCTTACGACTTTGCAAAGTATAACTCTTGTTTTCTATAAATAATATTGCTAACTAGCAATACTTACCATAATAATCATGCTCCCACTTACATGATGATTATTTATTTACCAGCATAACACTTATGCTCCCACTAGCTTCGACATGTATTCAGAAATCAGCTGAACTTCTAGAAAACAATTTCTTAAGTTCATATTTCTAATACTAGATGCTTTGATAAGACTTTATCTAAGCTTCTCAAACTCATACACTTTTCCTTTGACAGCTCATATGCATATGTCTAAACAATTCTAGGACTCATATCAATAAGTCTAAAACGCTCAGACCCATTTGCCATTTCCCACAATTCGAACTATGAATAGGTATGCCATAATCATAGTTGAATTTGAGAAACCCAAATTACATAATGCTATCTTCAAAATCTCTCTTAGTGGAAGTGTTTCCTCACAATCATTCTCATGAATGAAAGAAACCTTATGACACTTAGATTTTGTGGTATATATGTTCCCATCCATGTGAATTCGTCATAACCATAATCACAAGATAATGTTAGTGACAAATTCAAACTTCTTATGGATAGAACTTGTTCTTCTTAATTTCTTGCCATCAAGGGTCCCACCATTACTTCCAAGTTATTGAACAGCCCACCCCTTCATTTCAATGTACTTTCCATTGAACAAGGTGCCTTGCCCCTATACAATCCATTGAGAACACATAGAACTCACATGCATAAATAACTCAATTGGAGTGGCACAGAAACAAAATTAGTGTCAACACGATAGGTTGTAAACCTCAAGTCGTGTGCTAGGGATGATTGATAAGGTTTATTCTTGATTTGTTCTTGAAACCTTTCAAGACCATTAAGACTCCCACTGACTCCTTGACATATAAGATTCTCTTGTCAAGAAACATTTCTTGACAAACAAATATTCAAGAGTTAGTGTAGCTTTTATCTAGACAAAACACTTCACACAATTGGTCCTAATTGGTCTTCGTCTTATCCAAGACATCACAACTTACCAATTTCAAATGTGCAAGAATAAGAAAATCCTTTTTCCAAATTCCACATTTGATGAATGTTATAAACCTTCTTAAGACTTGTCACTCAATTCACAATCTTGGAGTATAACTCTAAGACTTGATGTTGGAACAAAGTATGATTGACTTCTTGATTTAACCAATTCCACAATTCTCGATTCCTCCTTTTAGACATACAAATTGTACAAAGACTCACTTAGAGGATCAATTGAGAAAAGGTTCTTAATCATTAAGACTTATCATAAAACATAATAAAATGCACTATCCCTTCTTCTTAGAATAGAGAAACTTTTATCTTTCTGCCTACTTGATTCTTCTTATTCGTTTTGCTATTGATTGAAACTCTTTCAATAAACTTAGAATTATACTCAATCTTATAGGTATAACCATATTCACTAAACTTTAGTAAATGATGAAGAATATCTTTGTCACACTTGTGGTAGACTTGATCAACGTACGACCTAGTGTATTTGATCTCCTAGTCCTTCAGTTGACACTTTGTCAAAGAATTAGTCCAAATTTTCCAAATGTAAAAATTTCCATTCATCATATAATACTTGTTATACGATTCCAAGTTCCTATCCACTTGAAACTTGGGCGATGAGAAACTCTCCCTATTTGGTAAACTCTAGACACTTCCATAAATAACCTAATTAAGAATCAAATCCATTTTGCTAATAATAGAAGTACACAAACATCAATTTTTCATATATGCCATTGTAAGGATAAACAAATAAGATAAAACCAAAATTTATTTTATTCATAAAAGCAGCGGAAAACATGTCCTTACAATGCAAAATTCGAATGAAAAACTATGTAATCAAATACTCCTAACAAATCTATCATAACTTCCTAAGCTCAAAATCTGATCCTCGAATCCATGCGATCGTAATCCATTTCTTCGTGATCAGACTCATCTTGCTCTTCCATCAAACTTCCTCTCTTTTCTCTAATCCTGCAAAAGATGCAAATGTAATCTTATCACATTATGTATAAAGAATAGGAATTTAAATGGAGTTAGATAGTGGATTTTATACCTGAAGTAGAGCCATACTTCTTGACTCTCCCATCTCTTATACTCTTCAGGTCCTTTGGGCAGCTTCGTATCCATTGCCCCTTCCCATGGCAGTAGAAATAGGTGGGTTCTTCTAGAGTGTCCATGGAAGCATGGTTGGTTGAATTATTAGACAAATATGCTCCATTACTTCGCCAAATCATTTATGATTCTGCAACAATAAGCATGTAAGTTAAGTCAATGAGGGTCGCGTCAAGCTCCATCATATAATACTCTCTTATGAACTTATCATATGATTTAAGGAATGATTGAAGAACCCAGTCCACAGCCAACTTATTAGTGAAAGACGCACCCAACATAATCAACCTATCAATGTGTGATTTCATCCCTAAGACGTGAGCACACACGGGTTTACCATCTTCATGTTCCATTGCCAATTGGGTTTCGGTGATCTTGAACCTTTCAAATCTTCGATTTTGTGGGTCAGGCAGAAAAACGAAAGGAGGAGGAGGGAGTGAAATCAAGCTAGTCCACATTGATCCTTCACTTTGGAACAAGCTTTCACTTTCAACAGGAATACCTTTTCCTTGGGATTCAGGAAGACCACGGTTAGAATCAGACATCTACAAAACAGGAGAAATTTCAAGTTAGTTGATTGAATCCTTAATGAAACACCCAAATGAGACATTAAGGCTAGGATCCAACAACATTATTTACACATTAGAAGAGGGATGCCGTAATCCAACATGCAAATAATTTGGAGGTAAGTGAATGACGATTCACTAATTCTTCACCATGAAAAAACATAAGGCTTAAGTTTTAAATGTATTAAGAATTCCTAGATTTCCTTTGAGATTCATTGACTTTTTCAATGGAATGTTTAAATCTCGATATGCCCCTCTCGTTTGTGACTGGGATGCCGAGGATCACAAAGTGGGTGTGAATAACCATGCAAATCTACATGGTTCCCTCATTGTTACAGTCACCTATTCGATGTGTAGGTAAACCACACACGCTCCATCGAACTATGACAAACATTGAGTCACCCTTTGCCACCTTTGCTTAAAACCCAATTAGTGTGCCGGTTAACCACACGCGCTCCACTAACGTCTTAGCAATGGTACAAAGTGTAATTTCATGGGATTGCATCAATTTCACTTTTTCCTAAAGTAACTAGGATTGGGAATTTGTAAAAGTGTTTAGCTACTTTACATAGATTCATTATACTTATTAATGAAGAAAGGATTGCCCTATCCTACCCGTTCGCTGATGACCCTTCACCAATCAAGGAAGCGGTGGGTAAGAGTGGATACCCATTAAACGGCCATTTTATTGGCCATAACCTTATACCCCCCCCCTTTATAGATCGGCTTCGTGAATGAAGCCTACTAACGGTAAGACTAGCATTTTAGTTATACATATATAATATTAGACTTTTAATGTTATACATAGTATAAGGGTATATTTTACACTTTTAAAATACTAGGTGGTTTAAATTTTATAAATTACACTTTTAATAAAATATAAACCTCATCATTATGGATTTATTAACTCTCTTTTAATTATACACTTAATTAATTTAATAAAGTCATAAGGGTGTAATTTGAATTTTTTTTTTTTTTCAAAATTAGGGTTTTAGGATTTAACATTTTTCAAAATTAAAATTTTAATCAACCAATTTAAATTCCAAAACTTGAGGGCCGGTTTTGAAACTTTTTCAAAACAATTAGGTTTTAATCTCACTTTAAATTTTTTGAAATTTAAGACTATTTAAATTAAAATTTTAAATATTAAAACTCTTGATTTAATAATTATCTTGAATTAAACTATTAATTTAAATTATTAAATCATAAAGGACTAATTAAATCATGAAGGACAATTAACAATTAAACAATTAATTTATCCTAATCCTTTTAATCCCTCTAAATTTCGAAAATCATGGGATAGGATAATTTATAGTCTTTAATTACCATATATAACCATTAAAGGATAATTACAAGATATAGGATAATCCAAATCCCTAAAATTTAGGATCTTATCTTGGGAAAGAAGGCTAATCTCAAAAATCTTAGGGTTTGCAAACCCTAGATTTCGAAATCTTGAGGCTAAAGGAAGGGATTTAAAAAACCCTTTCATAATATTCGCAAATTTAGGGTTTAGAAACCCTAATCTCGAAATTCTTGCCTCCTAGGGTTTATTGGCTATAAACCCTAATATGTCAAGTTCATACAATTGTATAATACTAATTGAAAACAAGTTAACCAAAGGCTCTGATACCACTGATGGGTTTTGTACAAACAATCCTATGTGTGCATGCAACCCTAGAATTGGATCTATGTTTTCACTATTAGATACACAACATTATGAACGCATAAAGAAACCCTAATATGCCCTAGTATTTTCGAAATACACATAGAAGGTTAGATCACATACCTCTTGTTGTTATATTGCAATAACAACTCAAATCTTCAAACCCTAAGTCTTGAAATCAAGTACCACAAGTGTAGTACCTCTAATGGCTCACAAACACCACAAGCAATTGGAGAGGCAATAGAGAGAGGGAAGAGGTATGAAATCGTCCCTAAGAACCCTTTAAGAAGGCATGGACGAATTCATGTGCCAAAGGGGTGTTTATATAGGTGTAGAGATTAGGGTTTCAGTCCTTATCCTTATCTAGTTGCTTGCCCACCAAGTAACAATAAGATAAGCCTTGAAAACCCTTTATCCTTTATCCTTTGGACAATTTCAAGGATATCTTATCCCTTGAATTTGTCCAACCTATATCTAGGATAACCATTACCCTATTTTGTAACTATCACATAATTACAATTCAGCCCCTCTAGTTTAATTAATTACACTTGATCACTAAATTAATTCTTAATTAATTATTGACCAATATTAATTAAACAAATATGATTTCTCCTTTAATATATTATTCTTATAACATATTAATAAATCATAATAAGTATTTTCTCTATTATTTCTCCAGTCAAGTTGCTTTGGTGAAGGCAACCAGAAAGGACCATGCACAATCGGGTCAAGTACCTACCAAATATGGTTACGGGCTTAGACACTAATCCAACAATAATCACTATCATGAATGGAAGTTTCAAGAAGAAGAAAGTCAATTTCCCATTAAAATGCGATAATGTTGGTATACCTAATATGACCCTAACCGTCAAGGAAAATAGGAAGTCTTATTCTGAAACATGTTTAGATCGGTTATTCATTTCCAAAACAAGAGAATAACCAATAAAGAATAAATACCCAATATATCTGAAGGAAAGTAATTTTAGGTTTTCTATGCAACTATACACTAGATTAAGGTAACAGAAGCATTCAAAAATTATCCTAAGTGTACATGCACCCTAGGATCTAAGTTTTACAATTACAGAATCATACTTTTAAAACTAAGCTAAGAAGCTAAAGAGGGGAATCGAATTCTAACCTTTGACAAATCGAATTGACACTTGTTGCTTGATCTTCTTGTTGCTTCTTGGAAAGACTAGTACCCAAAGTAGAGTACCTCTAATGGTTCACACCCAAAAGTTAAGAACCGAGAAACTCAATAAGAGAGATTAGTATGTGTGTGAGATATATATATATATATATATATATATATATATATATATATATATATATATATATATATATATATATATATGATGCATGAAATTCTCAGCCTTTTAGGAGGGATGTGAGGGACGAAATTATGAGTTCCCCAAGTCCCTTTTATATAGTTGTGGTGGTAACAGTATAACCCTGATTTGAATCTATTAAATAATTAGATTTAATCCTAATTCAAATCACTATCTTATTTGTTACTTGGATAAATTATGGAAGGTTTTTGGAACCCCCCCCCCCCCCCCCAAAAAAAAAATTATCCATCACATGGGACCTCCAGAATGTTCCCATTGTTCAACTATTAAACAATTAACATTCAGTTTCTATACCTCTAGATTAAATCAGTTAAATCTAAATGAATTCTAATTAATATTAACTAGTTTCTAATTAATTTATTAATATGTAATAAATTAATAAACTATTTTTTCTCAATCTCCTAAAACTATTTTTAGCTATTCTTTTTCTAGAAGGCAACCCAAAAATGACTTTGTTATTATTCTCAAAGTTACACCAATTAGTTATGACATTGGACACATATTTAAAACAAGTAAAAGACTGAAACATGGAGAAGATAATTTGATCATGGATTACAAGCCCATGCTACTATCCATAGGATCAAAAGAAAACTCATTTCTGAATGCTTAGTTTACAATCAAATATATGAATTTGTAATTCCATTTGAGTATTACTTCTAATCCTTTGAGTATTTTACTAAGGATAAAGTACTAACATTTTCAAGAATGTGTAGTGACTGAAAGGAAGCAAGAATACTAAAACATGGATAAGATAATTGACCATGAATATTGAGCCCTTGCTACTATTAAAAGACAACTCTTTCTCCCCAATATTTGGTTTATGGTGTTATGATTCAAATTGTGTATACAATGTTTCATGAGATTGTTATTATTATTTAAATTTTTAACATGTTTAAAAAAATGATGAAATCTATGAAACTAGTATAGTAACAATAGTTCATAGCTGATTTGAATATTTGAATAAAATATATCATTGTGAAATCATCTTCTTGGATATGAGAATTGTAATACCAAATATCCAGTTAGATAGGATTTTGGAATTCATTTGACCACAAGTCTTATGATAAATGCAAGTCTTGTTCATCAATATGGATGACAAAAACACTATATGATAGTGCAAAAACATGTTAGAACTAGTTTTACTAATAGACCATTCTGATTAACCACAATAAGTACTAATTAAAATACATTCAAAAGGTTTGGGTGAAATATATTCTTTGGAATCATAGTCTTGAACACATAATCAAGAATTACATTACCAAGTATCCATTTGGATTAGATTTTGGATACCATTTGACGCAAGTCTTATAATAAATGTTAACCTTGTTTATTAAGATAGATGATGCATACATCACTTGGTAATGTGAATATTTATTGGAATTAGTTCGCACTAATGGATTGTTCAAATTAACCACGATACTGATGGGTTTTGGTCATAAGACATCCTATGTGCTCATACAAACCCTAAAGCTCGGATCTAGGTTTCTCTATTGTACATACTTTGAATCCAAGACTTTGAACCCTAATTCTAGCATATGGAAATCAGAATTCACATGTAAATAGGTTTAAGAACATACCTTGATTGTTATATAGCAATAACAATCCAATTCCTCCTTGAATTGACCTTGGAAAGCAAAGAGTCACAAGTGTCACTCCTCTAATGGCTCACAAACACCATAAGCAAGTGGAGAAGGTATAAAGAGAGAGGAGGGAGGTTAGAATTCGTTTCTAAGACTTCTTGGGAAGGGATACCCGAATTCATGACCTTGGGGTTGTTTATATAGGTGTAGAGATAGGGTTTCAGTCATTATCCTTATCTAGTTGATTATCCATTAAGCAACCAATAAGATAATCCATGAATCCTTATCATACTCGAATTCTAAGGCTTTCCAACCTTAAATTCGTCCACCATATATAAAAGATAATCCTTACCTTATTTTGTAACTATCACATAATTACAATTCAGCCCCTCTAGTTTAATTAATTACATTTGATCACAAAACTAATTCTTAATTAATTATTGACCAATATTAATTAAACAAATATGATTTCTCCTTTAATATATTATTCTTATTAATAAATCATATTATCCTCTCTTTCTATTTATTTCTCCAATCAAGTTGCTTTGGTGAAGGCAACCCAAAAGGACCATGCACCATCGGGTCAAGTACATACCAAAATAGTTATGGACTTAGACACTAATCCAACAGTCTCCCACTTGGATAAGTCTAATAACTATTCTGCGTATGACTTCGGATCCCGATCTGCAATCGTAGCTTTCCAAAGCCGCTGTCAACTCTGATCATATCAAATACGCGTGTCCTTAGATAAGGGATCATATATTCCTCCATTCTAGATATCATATGAGATATGATTTCAAATCATTCTCTTTGTACTATATCTCGATTCCCGATTTATGACGACTGACTAATTGAACAAATCAAATTAGCCCTAGCCCGGCCGAGCATTTACGTTTGTCATCACTAAACCATCGAGGGGCCCAAAGATATCGCTTTTATCCTACTTTGGATAAAAGGAACGGATAAACTTTGATACAATGCTTGCTTGTACTCACGCACCGAATCACACACAACAATATGTTTTATAACACCAAGTTACTGGTGCGTTTACATATTATCAATGTGCAACCGATTCGCAAGATACAACTCACACATCTCGGTTTCAAGAATATAAGATGTTATCGTCTCACCAATCACTCGTGATACAATTCATGGAGTGATCCAAGTGAGCGTGGGTCTAATCCAATGCTCAAATCACATTCATAAGCACTCATGAACGTTGCAGCAAACATTTGCTTATGTCTAATACTCTTTTAGACAATCCACACACCAATTCACGACAGTCTTCATTCATATCTACTTCCAACATATGAACGACTGTGGCCCGTTTGAATAATTCGATTATTCTCAATTATTCTGGAAGTCAAAACATGCAAATGTGAAACACAAGAATAATACTAATCCCATATGGCCTCAAACCTTTGAGTATAAATAAAACTCCTTTTATTTATCACCATATCGATTACTCATTATTTGTCGTTTCGGGTAATCAACTTCTTACTTGAATTCCAACACTTGTCTCATGCTCCTAGCATGCACACAATGTTTACCTATGGTTCTTACTTTGTGAAATAGATCACATTGAACACATTTCCAATCCTTCTCATTTCACAACTCCAAATCCGTTTTTCATAAGTTAAAGAATATTAAATTCTTGCTACTTATAAAATATGCTAGATTCTAACATTTTATGCAATGATCTCTTTTGTAATGTCACTGCACCAAAGTCACAAAGACTATTGCCAATGATATTACAAAGTCTTCTATCGGAGATTGTTACAAGACAATTCCATAGATGTGATGTCTCTCACTCAAAGTACTTTCTTTGAACATCCTTTTGCATAGAAGTTTCTAATCCAGTCATAGATTTCTCAATATTCAATTCCCAATATGGACACACTTCCATATGTTCCATATGACAACTCATTCTTAATAGAATCTTATCTATTCATAATGATGTCGATATGGTCCATCCAATATGGAAACATTTCCATATTTTCCAATACTATACTTCCAACTACTCACAAGCGACCAATCTTCGTCGAACTTGGATTGTCCTTTGATAGTTGTTTAATTATTTTAGTCAAAACCAATTCTAGTCCCTTTTCCCTCTAAATGCGCTCGTCATTTGGAAAATTTTAGAATGGTCAAACATTAAAGCATTTGCAATCGATCCTATACCCGAAGCGTATGGGACATGACGCATAATGTTTTATTTGCTATGTTCTCAAAATTCGAATTGTGAAGAGGGATACCGTAATCATAATCGAAATTTTAAGAACACACTTAGTACCTTTGACTATATTTTATTAACATTTCTCAACCTAAACCTTTAGATTTGAAATGAAGCATAATATTCTCTCCCTTAATTATAGCAAAACAACTCTTCAACTATTGCGACTTTGCAAAGTATGACTCTTGTTTTCTATAATTAATATTGCTAACCTTGCAATACTTTCCTTAATAATCATACAATCATAACTTTTATGCTCCCACTATCTTGATGATTATTATAAAACATAACACTTATGCTCCCACTAGCTTTGACATGTATTCATAAACATCTTAACTTTCAGAAAACAATGCTTATTGAATTTCTTAAGTTCATGTTTCTAATACTTAGTGCTTTGATAATCTTTTATCAAGGATTCTTTATACACCTTTGCCTTCGATAGTTCATATGTGTGTCTAAACAATTAAGACTAGTTGCCAAACCTCACAATTCAAATTATGGAAAGGGATGCCGTAACCATAATTGAATTCGAGAATGCAATTTTACAATCACTATCTTCTTAAAATCTTTCTTAGTGAAAGCATTTCCTCACAATCATTTTCATGAAGGAGGAAATCTTATGACACTTAGATTTTAAACGGTGTAAATGTTCCTATCCATGTGAATTTGTCAAAACCAACGTTTACGACAAATTCAAACTCTTATGGATCGAACTTTCTTGATCTCGATTTCTTGCCTTTATGGTAGCACAGCTGCCCACCATGTCTTCCAAGTAGTTAAGCAACTCACCCTTTCCTATCAATGTACCTTTCATTGATTAAGGTGCTTTGCCTTTTATGCGTTCAAAATGAGAACTCATAGAACTCACATGCATAATTAACTCGATTGGGTTGGCATAGAATCAAAATAATGTCAACACGATAGGTTGTAAACTTCAACTCATGTGCTAGCGATGATCGATAAGGTTTATTTGATTTGTTCTTGAAACTTTTCAAGACTATATAGACTCCCACTAACTCCTTGACATATACGATTCTCTTGTCCAAACATTTCTTGACAAACAAATATTCAAGAGTTAGTGTAGCTTTTATCAAAACACTTCATAAATTGGTCCTAGTTGGTCTTTGTCTTATCCAAGACATCACAACTTCCTACATTTGATGAATGTTATAAACCTTTAATACTTTTCACTCATTGTCACAATCTTAACTTTAAGACTTGTTATTGGAACGAAGTATGATTGACTTATTGATTTAACCATTTCTTCAATTCTTGATTCCTCTTCTTAGACATACAATTGTACTAAGACTTACTCAGAGGATCAACTGAGATATGGTTCTTAATCACTAAGACATATCATAAAGCATAAAAGCTACTCTCCCTTCTTCTTAGAATGGAGAAACTTTTATCTTTCTGCCTACTTGATTCTTCTTATTCGTTATGCTATTGATCTAAACCCTTTAATCAATTCAGAATTACACTTAATCTTGTAAGTATAATCATATTTACTAAACCCATAGTAAATCATGACGAATATCATTGTTACTCTTATGGTGGTCTTGATCAACACGCAACATTGTGTGCTCGATCTCTTAGTCCTTCACTTGACACTTTGTCAATGAATTTGTCTAATTTCCAAATATGAAATTTCTCATTCATCGTGCAACCAAGTTGCGTGATTCCAAATTTCTGTCCAATTGAAACTTCGGGCGATGAGAAACTCTCCCTATTTGGTAAATTCTTGACATTTCCATAAATAACATAAACAAGAATCATATCCATTCGTTGTAGAATTATTCAAACACCAATTTTCATAACGATTTTATTGCAAGGAAATAAACAAATAAATAAATAAGTCAAACGAAAATTTATTTTTTATTTATAAAAACAGCGGAAAACATTTGTCCTTACAATGCAAAATCCATTGAAAACTATGTATTTCAAAAGAAAATTTCTAACAACTCTATCATAACTATCTAAGCTCAAAATCTAATCTTCAAGTCCATGCGATCAAGATCCATTCCTTGTGATTAGATTCATCTTGTTCTTTCACCAAGCTTCCTTTCTTTTCACCGATCCTGTAAAACATTCAAATGCAATCTTATCACATTATGTATCAATGAATAGGAACTTAATGGAGTTAGATAGTGGATTTTACCTGAAGCACAGCCATACTCTTTGACTCTCCCATCTTCTGGACTCTTCAGGCTCTTTGGGCAGACTTGTATCCAACGCCCTCTCCTTTGGCAGCAAACGCAGGTCGGTTCTCCTAGAACGTCCTCGGAAGCATGGTTGGTTGACTTTTCCAACAAATACGCTCCATTGCTTCGCCAAATCATTTCTGATTCAGCAGCAATGAGCATGTAAGTTAGGTCAATGAGGTTGTCGTCATGATTCATCATATAATACTTTCTTTTGAACTCATTATATGATTTAGGAAGTGACTGCAAAACCCAATTCACAGCCAATTCATTCGGGAATGACACACCCAACATTATCAACCTATCAATGTGTGATTTCATTCCTAGAATGTGGGCACACACGGGTTTACCATCTTCATGTTTCATTTCCAATAGGGCTTTAGTGATATTGAACCTTTCAATTCTTCGATCTTGTGGGTTGGGGAGAACAATAGGAGGAGGAGGAGGAAGTGAAGCATGATTTCTCGTTCCTCGATTAAATCGTGGAATACCATCTTCATGTGGAATACTTGTTCCACGGGATTTGGGAAGACCATAGTTGTCGAACTTTGACATCTACAAAACGGGAGAAAACAAAAACAAATTCAAGTTAGTTGATTGATTGAGTCCTTAGTAAATCACCCAAATGAGATACTAAGGCTAGGACCCAACACAATATTCTACAACTCGGGAGAGGGATGCCGTAACCCTAATTGCAGAATATTTGAAGGTAAGTGAATGACGATTCACTAATTTCCACCATGAAAAACGAAAAAGAAATTTAAGTTTTAAATCTATGAAAACTCCTAGATCCTTTGAGATACATTGAACTTTCAATGGCATGTTTATATCTCGATATGCCCCTCTTGTTTGTGACTGGGATGCCGAGGATCACAAAGTGGGTGTGAATAACCATGCAAACTACATGGTGCCCTCACATGTTACAATCACCTATTCGATGTGCCGGTAAACCACACACGCTCCACCGAACTATGACAAACATTGAGTCACCCTTTGCTACCTTTGCTTAGACCCATTTAGTGTGCCGGTTAACCACACACGCTCCACTAACGTCTTCGCAAGGGCACAAAGTGTAATTTCATGGAATTGCATCAATTCACTTTTGCCTAAGTAACTAAGATTGGGAATTTTGAAAACATTTAGTTACTTTTATACTTCATTATACTTATAAAGGAAGGTTTCGTCCTATCCTACCCGTTCGGCTAACGACCCTCCACTAGTCAAGAGTGCGGTGGGTAAGAGTGGATACCCATTCAATCGCCATTTTACAGGCAATTTCCTTAAACACCCCTTATAGACCAGCTTCGTGAATGAGGCCTACTAACGGTAAGACTGACTTTTAGTTATACATATATATAATGTTAGACTTTTAACGTTATATATAGTATAGGGTGTATTTTACACTTTTAAAATATTAGGTGGTTCAATTTAACAATTATACTTTTAATTCACTTAAATTGTAAACCTAAACTTTTATGGATTTATTAAACCTCTTTAATTAAACACCTTAATTAGTTAATAAAACCATAAGGGTGTGATTTGAACTTTTTCAAAACTATACTAGAGTTTTAGAATTTAACATTCCTAATTAAACTTTTAATCAACTTTTAATTTCCAAAACTTGAGGGCAAGTTTTGAAACATTTCAACACATTAGGGTTTAGAATTTAAATATGCATCAAAATTAAACTATTTAATCAAAATTTAAATTCCAAAACTTGAGGGCAAGTTTTGAAACCTTTTTTCAAAACATTAGGGTTTCAACTATTTAAATTTCAAAACAACAAAACTTTTGGGGTTCAAATTTAAACTATAAAACCTAAAGGGCCAAATATGAAACTTTTCACAACAACAAGGATCAAATAACAAATAATTCAAATTAACATTTAATCACATAATTATCCATATTTGATGATTTCTTGCAAAACAATTTATCAATTTACTTAAAATAATTAATCAATTATCTTATAAGGAAACAATTATCTTATTAATTGATAAATATCTTCAATTAGATTAAAATTATAGTCAAATATATCATATAATCGGATTAATATTAATCTAACATGATAAGGTAATTATCCCAATGCAAAAACAGCAAGAAATCCCGAGATAAGCACTGTCTGACGCACCGACTCGCCGAGTCACCCTCTGGAACTCGCCGAGTAGGGCTGACTCGCCGAGTCCAAGAGTGACTCGCCGAGTCAGGTCGAACAGTGAGGCCAAAACACGATTTTCAGTTACATCAAGCATCAATACAATAGAAACCAATCATGGCTCTGATACCACTGATGTGTTTTGGTCATAAGACATCCTATGTGCTCATACAAACCCTAAAGCTCGGATCTAGGTTTCTCTATTGTACATACTTTGAATCCAAGACTTTGAACCCTAATTCTAGCATATGGAAATCAGAATTCACATGTAAATAGGTTTAAGAACATACCTTGATTGTTATATAGCAATAACAATCCAATTCCTCCTTGAATTGACCTTGGAAAGCAAAGAGTCACAAGTGTCACTCCTCTAATGGCTCACAAACACCATAAGCAAGTGGAGAAGGTATAAAGAGAGAGGAGGGAGGTTAGAATTCGTTTCTAAGACTTCTTGGGAAGGGATACCCGAATTCATGACCTTGGGGTTGTTTATATAGGTGTAGAGATAGGGTTTCAGTCATTATCCTTATCTAGTTGATTATCCATTAAGCAACCAATAAGATAATCCATGAATCCTTATCATACTCGAATTCTAAGGCTTTCCAACCTTAAATTCGTCCACCATATATAAAAGATAATCCTTACCTTATTTTGTAACTATCACATAATTACAATTCAGCCCCTCTAGTTTAATTAATTACATTTGATCACAAAACTAATTCTTAATTAATTATTGACCAATATTAATTAAACAAATATGATTTCTCCTTTAATATATTATTCTTATTAATAAATCATATTATCCTCTCTTTCTATTTATTTCTCCAATCAAGTTGCTTTGGTGAAGGCAACCCAAAAGGACCATGCACCATCGGGTCAAGTACATACCAAAATAGTTATGGACTTAGACACTAATCCAACAGATACATGGTAAGACCAACTTCATATGAACATGTTTATTTGAATAAACATAAGTTTGGAACCTTTCAGGTATTTAGAGCTCTCATAAAATGAAGTTAAGAATCAATTAAGGAATAGGATGAGATACTCAGATCCAATAAGGCTTGTAAGAATCTCTGTCAAAAACTCCATCGATCATTTAAGGAATTATGAAAGAGTTTCACAAGCTATCTCCGCCCAAAACATTGACACAATGAGTGTAGTGTTGGAAATGAGTGTCTACTGGCATAACTAATTGGTATAACTTTGGAAATAATAACAAATCCTTTTAGGTTTGACCTCAAGAACTAAAAGAACTAGAAAATAATTTAAGAGAGAGAGATAAATAGTTTATTAATTTATCATAGCTTACTAAATTAATTAGAAACTAGTTAGAATTTATTTATAATTAATTAGAATTAAGTTGGTATTAATTAAAAGTGTATGGACTGACTTGTAATTATTCAATAGTTGAATAATTGGAACAGTCTGGAGGCTCCAATGGATGAACGAAACTCACTAGGGAATTATCCTTAGCGATTTCGAAAATTCTATATAAGGAAGGAGGTGGAAATTTCAATTAAATAAGTATTTGAATTTAGTGATTATCCTTATAAGTTACCTTATCCACCAAGTATTTATCAGCTATAAATACACCCTCATAGCTCATCATTTCTTTATCCCTTTCGACAAGCAATCTCAAGATATAGATTTTGCCTCTCCCTCTCATCTCTCATCTTTTCTAATAATTAGTCTTTTAGGTGTGATTATTTAGAGGCATTCTACATTGAGTGTTAGGTCTTCCTAGAGTATCAAGGAATTCAAGAATCTCAAAGAGGTCATCAAGAAATTCGATTTGCTATAAGGTTAGTAATTTTTGCTTATCTTTGTTGCTTATATTATTAGATTAAGATTCTTGTAGGGTTTAGATCTTAACTTACCTTAGTATAAATTTTAAATGCTTATGTTGCTTATGTATTTATTCTTTGTTAGGATTAGTAAAACCCATCATGTAGTTGGATAGAGAAACAAATCATTGGTTGATTTAAAACTTGATGAGTCATATTATGCTTAACAAAACAGTTCATGGATTGTACCATGAATATTGTTACAAGAGCCATTACTCTTACACCAACTAAGAAGGTTTATGAAACACTTTATGAGATGTGGAGCAGGGTTAATACTTCAGTAGCACATATAAAAGTCTATGATTATGAGGTGTATGCTCATCGTGAAGCGCTCGACAATCTTGAACAATGAATATAGATGTGTCATCTCGTTGGAAATACCAACAAGCCTTTTGGGTAGTTGTTTAAAAAAAACCTCTGAGAATAAAGTTTTTGTTGCTCGAAGGGCGGTCTTTCAAGAAATGGATCTAATACCCAAAAGAGCTAGAGAGAGCCATATTGTTCTTGATAAGATTCAAGAGTCAACCAACGAAGAACCTAAAGTTGGCCCTAAGCTCGATGTTGAAAGAGCTATTGAGGAAACTAACATACCTCAACTCATTCCTTATAGATATGATAGAGAATATCATGGACCTCGTTATATAATATATATATATATATATATATATATATATATATATATATATATATATATATATTGCTGATTAATATGATTCATAGGTTGATAATAATCAGAGTGTACCAGCTATCTGAAGCTATGGCATGACTTGAAGGGTGCAAGATTGAAGGAGGACATGGAGATCGAGATTCATTCCATGTATGTTGAAACATGGTTGATCAAGCACTTCAGCTTAATAATTAAGCAGAAGTGGATCTTCAAGAATGGACAAGCATGGATGGGAAAAAAAACACATATTCAAACCAAGATAGGTTTTGAAGAATGTGTAAGATTATAAGTTCATTTATGGACTGAAACAAACAACTCGCAATTGGAATCTTTGTGTAATGTCCCAAAAATTCATAGTAAAATTTTCATTTTTAAAACAATAAACTATGCAAACGAGTTGTTCCAAACGCGATCAAAGTGAATCTACTATTTAAACATCAAATTAAATATTGAAAATTGCCAATACAGAAAACTTTGGTGGATGCGGTGCAATCATGTTGGGCCCTTCCCTTTCATATTGGAAGTACATGAAACCATAACATAAAACCGTAAGCACAAAGCTTTGTGAGTTCCCCAAAATACCACGTACCATACATATAATGGGCCCCGCCCAAAACAATAGGCCCCACCTGGCATACATACAAACACATATAATACATGCGAGTTCCCCAAAATACCACGTACCATACATATAATGGGTTGGCATTGGTGCCTTGAACCCACAAGTACTGTGAGAAGACTCACCTGAACTACTCAACAAAAGCTTACAGCTACCTCATCAAGAGATCAACCAAACCGATACCACACCTTAGTCAAATGCTCCATGCTACCCAAGCTTGACCAAAAGTCAACTAGTCAAAAAGTCAACAGTCAAAGTCAATCCAGTTGACACCCACATCGTGGCCAACCCATGGCCACTTAATCCAATCCCAATCAAAGTTTGCAACCACGTTGTGGCAAACATACCACCGCGTCGTCGATACATCCAAACACAACAAACATGATAAGTCCCGCAACCACGTTGTGGTCTTCCTTAGCTAGGCTGTGGTCCTCAGTCTGAAATGATTTTCTTCAAAAAGAGCTTAATTCATAAGGACCAAAGCTAAAACATCATATCTAATTCCTAATGGATTCATAATGGATAAAGTTTCCAACTTTATCCACTAAGAGGGTCCAAACTACCAAGATCTAGACTTTAAATCTTAAAGGGACTCAAAAATAAATCTTTCTCAACTTAATCCATTAAATCCAAGTCTCCTACTTTTAGATCTGAATCAACAAGATGTCAAAATGGATAAAGTTTCCAACTTTATCCATAATAATGTCACAATGCTTCAAGATCTAAACTTTATTGCACCAAAATAACCTAAAGGACCAAGATAACTTGCATGGTTAAAGGGAAGGCAAAAGATCATAACTTTCCTAGTCCATGAAGTCCAAGAAACACTCCAAACTGATCAAAAGGTGTTGGAGTCCACTCAACTCCAAGATCATTCACAAAATGGATCAAAAGTGCAAAAAAACCACATATGAAGAGATCTAAAGAACTAAAGAGCAAGATTGGAACTTTACACTTACAATAGTCCAAAAATGTTGTGCCTTTGATGGATCCAAGTTTAAAGCATCATTTCTTGTAACCAAAAGAACTTCCTTAATCTTGTGATTCATCAAATTATCATAAAAAGCATCCAAAAGAGGAGAGATGAGAGAGGAGGGGCTCAAATCTTGAAGATGGAGGCTAGAGTTTCTCCCAAGGGGTCTTGGAGGTGGTGGATGCTGATAAAATGCCCAAAAATGAGGAACATTAAGCTTAAATACATTGAAAACACCAAAATCATGGGCTTGGACCTGACAGATAACCACCTCATGGTCTCGACTCACAACACCGTGGTGACCACCACCTCATGATCCCGTCACACCACTTCGTCGTGACGATTGTCGCCCAAATTCTTTCGAGCTTCTAACAATCATAACTTCTTCCTTTCAACTTCGTTTTTGACGATCCTTATATCCACGAAAAGTTATTAATGAGCCCTAGATTTCTATCTAGTTAATTTTGGCTTAACACATTCTGAACTAAGAAATATAATTCATAAATCAAGCTCGAAGCATCACTTTTCTCACTTTCCCCTTTGACTCCAAAACATAAAACCTAGGTTTAGATTACATAACCAATATTATCAACATCCAATAGGTTCTAAACCTTATTCCCTTGAAAGCCAAGGCCTTTAATCGATTCATTTGGTGTACACAATCCTGAAATAGGAACTTCTTGAAACTGGATGTTACAACTCTCCCCTACTTAAACTGGATTTCGCCCTTGAAATCCGTCTTGGTTAGAATCTCTAAAAAGAACGCCAACATATCCCATAAGCTTCCTTTAACCACTTTGAAATCAAGTCGTCTTTTAAAGAAAAATCGAGAGACCACTCGGTCTCCCACAACTGCCAACAAACAACTCAATAACTTGAAAATACTCAACCACAATTACTATCTTCTCTTCCTACCTGAAGACACAGCTTCCAGTGAAAACCACTCAAACTGGGAATTCTCAAAATTACAACCACAAACCAACACCATCAACATACTCCCCAAAATCGGGAATGCATCAGTCTAAACTCCAGAACCATACCCTAAGACTGATGATCATCCATTCTCCGTATCTACCCCTAGACTGACTAGGAATACTACTAAACCATGCAGAAAGGATACTCAAAACATACCGATCATGAATTTCAACCAACCCTGAATCCGGAAATTGTGCCCAAAAGCCTTAAATACACACTCGACTTCCTGGAAAGTCATCACCAACGCACTACTCCCACGAGCAAAATAATGGTCACTCCAAGAATTCTCACGTTGCATCCAAATCCCTTATTAACTCAAGTGTACATCCACCTAAAAATTACTCGAGACATTTACAACGAACTTCATGACTAAAGATTTCAGAACCAATACCTAACACTAATAACCAAAATCCTAATAAACAACCCACAAGCAAATAGGATTCATATTGTAAACAATTCAGAAAGAGGCTTTTGATGCACAATTAATACTCCCATCAACCTTTTACTATCCACATGATCCCAACCAGCTGGTCACTGAGTCTCCTGTCACACCCCAAAACCAAGAACGGCGGAAACGTTCTGGGGCGGAGGACGTCATGTAAGGTAATCACAACACAGTAAATGTAAATAAGCAAACAACATCATCCATTGCATTAAATATATAAATTTAATACATGCATGTTCTGTACAGTTTTAGACACCAAAAATATAACGTAAATCAAAATAATAAAATGATGAGTCTTGAGTGCGCTCCATCATCTCAAAGGTTGGCATCGGTACCTGTCTACTGATGACCTGAGAATACAAGTTATTTTGAAAGAGTTTATCAGCATTAAGCTGGTGAGTTCATAAGTATTTTAGTGTCAATGTTTGTTGTCAAAAACTTTTGAACCTGTCTCAATGTATAAGTTTGTAAAAGTTTGAATCTCTCAGAAAATCCTATATTTTCTATAAAAGTAACCTTCTACCAAGGCTAAACTGTTTTGTAAACTCGTCTGTTATAAAAGTGTGTAATTACCCAAGTATAACTATCATTTGTTAAAATATAGTTTGTACATTAATGCTTAAGTGAGGTTATCACTAAAATATGTAATGGGTAAATCATTGTAGTACTGTAGCTTGGTATAATAAGACTACTGCTGTACTAAATACTACTACCTTAAACCGGATTTATATTAAGGTATAATGTGATAAATTGCACCATGCTATCGACTGGTAACAACGACATAAAGAACGGTCGTAATAACGGAATGACGTTTGGCACCCGCAGACCTGCAGGTCCGGCTGTAGCTAGCAGCAAGGTGTAGGATAGTCAATCCAGTATAGATCTATACGCAAACTCAACGCTCTCCCTCCAAGAGAATTCTGGCTACAACTCAGGCCATGACATTTAAGGCATGCTCCGATACAGTGGATCACATTTGTTATCGTATTCTTGCATATGTGATGAAATGTTTCTCGTTCTAGTATAGTTGTATATGTTCTCATAGTATAGTTGTATATATTCTCTTCCTAGTATAGACTCATGAATGAACTGACTCATTGATCTAGCAGTTGTAATAGTATGATTCTGTGTTACCCCGATGGTAACTTGCTAACGGTGCGTCTAGTACGTATGATTATGGAAGTGCTTTTATGTCTATATATGTATATTTGATATATAATTAATATGGAAACGACCTTCGGATGGTCACCCGAAATCCCACCAGACCACATCCAAATCGAGAAAAAGGAAATAGGGTGAATGGCCTTCCTAAGCCCTTTAAACATTATTTATACATCTATACATATATGGGCATGCAATTTATAATATAAAAGCATAAATAAGTTTTTATAAGACATTTGAAACATAAGTATTATTTTTAAAGAAAGATCGACTTGATGTCAATCTATAGAACAATTTGAAGGCGTAGGGTTGGTTAAAATAGTTTAAGTATAAGGAACATTTGTTTAAATCACAGTTGTAATATAATTTGAAAAGTAAATGGGTTTGTAAAACATTTTGAAGTAAAACGGTTTGATAGACAGTTTGAACAGTGATAAAATCACTGGTTTCCCTTAGTTATTAATCACATGTGATTAATGCAATCACATGTGATTGAAGCAATAACTATAAGTATTTAGCTTGTATCCCCCCCCCCCTTGAAAGCATATAAAAGCATTTAGAATATTTAAAAAGGTTGATTAAGGGGTATGAAACTCACTTGATTGATTGAAGAAAGCGAGATGGAAAACCGGGCAGAGTTTCGTCTCGAAAAACGGATTTTTCTCGGGATTCTCGGGAATCTCGGGAGTAAAATCGACCCTCGGGACTTGAGCAAAAAGACCAGAGCTTCGGGTTTTAACGGGCACGGAAATCGAGGCAAGATCGTGAGAGAAAAGAGAGAAGTGAGCAAAATTTTCGGAAAGCCTCGCATTCTATTTATAGGAAGGCTGAACCGCCTCGGTACGCGGGGCATACGCTCGTACGCAGCGCGTACGCGTACGTCATGCATGACGGAAGCCTCGACTGCCTCGGCTTCGGATGGGACGGGTCGCTGGGGAGGCGGGTCGGACGGGACAGCGGGTCGGATGGGACGGCGGGTCGGACGCTTCGGACGGGTCAGACACCTCGGATAGGGCGACGTGGACGATCCGAGGCCCTTGATCTCAGTACGCGGGGCGTACGAAGGTACGCAGGGCGTACTTCGGTCCTATCCGATGACTCCCCTTCGGATAATACCGGGAGTTTATAATTAAATTTATATTTATTTTAAATAAACTTCAAAAATTCATATCTCTCTCATACGAACTCCGTTTTTGACGTTCTTTATATCCACGCGAAGGTGAGACCATGATCTACAACTTTCGTTTAGATTCCGTTGGCAAATTCCGAAATTATTTTTATTATTTATTTATTAAAATGACGTGATTAAGGAATTTCTTCAAAAATTCATAACTTCCTCATCCGAAGTCAGATTTGGACGTTCTTTTTATGTACGCAAACCTTGATATGATTCCTACTACTTTATTTAACCCGAATAAGATTTTAGGAAGGTTACATTTTGACCTAAATTTGATTGGTTTTACATTACATTGACTCGAAATATCGGGTTGTCACATCTCCCGACTCCCAAAAACACAGTAACACCCAAAAATACCAACAAGAGTAACAATTTGAGACCTAAGAGTCTCAATCAAATGACGACCTGGTTCCACCCTTATGAATAATACAACCACTGGTCCACGATACATCGTGGCACCTTCTAGCCACTAGCAAAATATGCTCACGGTATTATGTCGATCTCACTGTTATTCCACCACTGTCCTAAAGACTCACAACCAACACCACAGGGGCCTAAAGATACTCAACCGCCAAGTCATCGACCTGTAGGAACCCAATCAGAATCCCCCTCAACACTAACCGAACAAAACACGGTCCATACCTTTACCAGAGAATGAGATAGGTAGTCGTACTCTCGTTCCAGTTCAAAAGCTATAAACCAAAAAGAACCATGCCAATAATCTGAATCAAGTGCTCTCATCCCATCACACGCAGTCCACATATACTACCTCGTAACCATAATCGAGGCACTACCACAATGTACACCCCCAAGGGGATACACATAACCAACATTGGATCTACTACATTCCTTCTTCCTCGCAACCATACCCAAAGGGTGAGGTACCATTAGATCTAACAAAATGACAAACCTCAATCCTTAGCAAAAACATCTTCATGAACGACCGATACAATATCCCACGCTTCGATTAAAACTGAACAGATCCCATTAATACGTAACTAGCTCGATAAAACTTCCAAAATTGTCCAGATTTGCTGTCAAAAACCGAGTCAGATCAATCCAAATACCATCCCTGAGATGCCCCAAAATTGGATTCTAAGATGATCTAGAGTTACACCTGAAAAACTAATGACACCACCCCGACACCCGAACTCTCAATAACCAAGGACAGTTGTTGAGCTCGAGCCCGCCATGAACAATACTTCCATAACCATCTATTGAGGGTACCCATACCCAGAAAACAAAATATACAATGTACAAAACTGGGCAAAAGGTTTACACATCCATTGAACTTCAATTGATATTGATGGGTTTTATACATAGAAAACAATCCTATGTGTGCATGAAACCCTAATTTTAGGATCTATGTTTTCACTATTAGACATACAAGCATTGAACACAAAAACTAGAAACCCTAGGAGGCACATGTAATTTTCGAAATTAACATATAATTAGGGTTAGGATACATACCTTTATTGTTATATTGAAATAACAATCAAATGCTTGAAGATCTTGAACTTTGGTAGCAAGTGCCACAAGCATCGCACCTCTAATGGCTCACAAACAAAGCTAGCAACCAAGGATTACTATGGAAAGAGAGAAGTAGAGTATAATTTCGGCCCTTAGCCTTTCTTGGAGTGCATGAGATGAAATCCAACCCTATAGGGGTTTATATAGGTGATAAGGAAGGTTTAGGATAAGGCAGGTATATCTTAGATAACTCTAATCCCTTAACTTCCTCCCTAAGGCTTCCAAGGCACCCTTAGAGCCCAAGGAAACCCTAGGACATTCGAGAATTCATTCCCCACCTCTAAGGGAAGTTCTAGAATGCTCAATGCTCAACTTTTGAACATTGTCACCTTTAGTCCCTGCAGTTTCAACTAATTCCTTTAATCCTAAAATTAATTCCAAATTAATTTCTGACTAAATATTAATTAAACAATATGATTTCTAATTAATATATTATATTCATAATACATTAATAACTCATTTATCTTGATCTCAAATTAATTTATTAACCAAGTAATAAATTAATAAATCATTCTTCTCTCTCCAACAGTTATCCTATTCAATTGCCAGGTTTGAAGGCAACCCAAAAGGACATTGTTACTATCAATTCAAGTACATACTAATTATAGTTATGGCCTTAGACACCTACTCCAATAGATACATCTTGAAACCTTCGAAGAACCTCAACTATTGATGATGAGAGAAATGACCAACGATCGAGAATGCATCAAAAACTAATCCACTGATCCAATACACTTCTGAAAAAAGCCCATGAGGAGCTATACATGTCGAACTATGAAGTTGATTTACCGATCAACAACTACAAGCTAGAAAATCCCTCAACAACTGATCCTTAACTTGAGCGACCCGAGCTCCTTTCAACTTATACATCGACATTCCTGAAAGGAACCATTAGCTACAACGATCTCCCTGACCAACGACTTATTATCGTGAATATAACTCATGCAATCCTAAGCACATACATCTGATGGCAACTTACCCTGCACCCCCGACTTGACCAACTCTTGAACTAAAGTCTCACATACTTGAACCGTAGATTCCTACAACCCATTATTCTGAAACCAATTGTCTAAACAGATCAAAGATCTCTCAGCTAAATACCCAGTTCTCCCCCACTTAGGGTTCGAACTACTACCAACTGACATTGCAACAACCCAATACTCAAACCGACTCAATTGGATACATACCATCCCTGACTCTTGGAATGTATAACAAAATGCAAGATGATCTTCCAAATAAAGACCATGAAAACTCAAAGATATTTTGAATCTCAGATGGAGACCTCAGAAACTTCCCAATCAAAACTGCTTCTAACATCTAGAATCCCACGCACGTGCACAAGCAATAATTTTGTCAATCCATTCATAGCATTGGTCCTTGATCCGAAAATGAACGGAATACCACAAACCTCGACTACGAATCCCTATCCATCAATTCATTGCGAGAACCTTTCATAAATATAAGAGGCATCATCCTTATAATCGGGATACATCAAAGACAACGAAACTTGTCGTTACCGATTCACTTCCCCTGGTTCCTTAAACAATCGGTTAGCACCTAACCCTACTACGTCTGAATAATGTAGACCCTTGATCTCATCTTGTGGCAATAATACCACAAGAATCCTCTTGTTCACTCCCACACCACCACTCTTGCCGCTAAAAATCATACTATCTAGCCCCTTGCTAGGTCTACACCCCAACTCTGAAAATCACATGATTGCTCTCTCTTTCCTCCAAATACGAAAAGCTAGAAGAACACAACCTTCATTGAAAATAGTGACATCTCAATCCATCTGCCCATCACTTAACATACGGCTACAATCCTCGAGCCAATTGTCACAATCGCTTCCTTCTTGAGCCCCGCAACTCAACTGTCACTACTTTAAGAAAGGCCCTCTAGACCTCGAAATCAACTAACTCTCATGGGTCTGCACCATTGAAACCTAAACAGACATGGCCACTAAGGCCCAAACAATCACCAAACCCATCCTTATCCTAAACAACCATGACCGATAAATCGGATAAGACAGAAACACTTGTAATGAACCATGGTGCAAAACCATACAATCTATCCTCACTCAGCTCCTTAGAGTCCCCAAAATTTTCCTCAATTCGAAAACGAATTTGTGCTTCCAGTAGTATGGGCCAAATACTACCTTCCACCCCTATCCATACTTTCCTCAAGAATCATCTCGGGTCCGCTAAGTAACTACTCTAGTCCACATCCGTCCTATCCAATCCCATACACCCGTTCCCAAACGAATACACGCTGTGAAACAATGCGAGCATCGAGCTAAAGGTACTCCCTAGCCTTTCCTAGGATTCCCTTCCCACCTCTATCTGCCAATAGTTGTAGAAGAAACTCCCTCTAGTACCTACTAACTACTTCACGAATACAATTACATGCCACAGGCACTAGATAATTAGTCGATTGCAAGGTCTCACCTAGGGGTGGCAGCTTTCGACCCAACCCGTAACCCGACACTGACCCAACCCGAAAATAGACGGGTTTGGGTTCAGATTTTTGACCCGTCAACCCGCCAACCCACCAACCCGTTTATTTCATGGGTTGGGTTGGTTTATCTGCTTGGGTCCGTGGGTCAACCCGCCAACCCATGTATATATATATATATATATATATCAAATTTCATTAATAATTAAAGATATCATTTTATTAGATGTAATATATATATATATATATATATATATATATATATTACATCTAATAAAATGAAATATTTAATTATTAATGAAATTTGATTTCCACCCGTATTCATAATATTCCATATCATGGTATTCCTTCTGTATTCATATGTTTCTAATCTACATTTTCGATTCATTAATCAAAAAAAGAAAAAATATATGTCGTTGTTTTCACGAGTCACGAGCAAAGAACACATCCACTTTCTCTGACTGTTTTCATTTTTCATTTTTATTTAGATGTTATTGACTTTATGAATTTATGTTGAAAACCTTTTTTTATGTTAATTACTTTAATCATTTTATGAATTTATGTTGAAAAAGCCTCATTTTCTAAAGTGTGTTTATTACTTATTAATTGGGTTATATGGGTTGGGTTTGACCCATTAACTTGTGAACCCACGAACCCATATACTTAAACGGGTTATATGGGTTGGGTTGGGTTGAAGTTTCCAACCCACCAACTTGTGACCCGCCAACCCATCAACCCATATATTATATGGGTTGGGTTGATTTTATGTTTTTTAACCCGCCAACCCATGACCCGCCAACCCGAACCCAACCCAATTGCCAGGCCTAGTCTCACCCTACAACGTTAGGACTCAGACAAGAGCTGCAAAATAGAGTTAAAGCTAACCTTCTATAATTATCTTATCCCTATAACATGTAACCCTATGTATTCACTTAATAGTTAGTCGATATTAGTGGAGGTCTCTAAAAGCACAAAGCAAGCAGCATTCGAGCATCGAGTTATCCAAACTAGAGCAAAACCTAATCAGGCCATTTTATCCACTATATGAATCCATACTAGCATGTAATTCCAAAAGCTCAAACAATAGGAATATGTACGCATCTCTCCTAGCATACTGTAATGCAACCTAAGCAGATCCTTAGCCGAATCTAGCATGCAATTCCTATATACTCATTTCAAACATCAAACATAAGACGTGTATGGGTATTTTAGGAAATACTTACTTGACATCGGCTGATTGCACGCATTGCACCCCTTTTTCTTAGAAAACATTTTTATAAAATCATTTTCTTATAAAAGATTTTAGAAATCATCGGTTTGAGTTTAGACACACCTAAGAGTATGCCTGAATCCCTCAAACCAAGGCTCTAATGCCAACTTGTAATGTCCCAAAAATTCATAGTAAAATTTTCATTTTTAAAACAATAAACCATGCAAACGAGTTATTCCAAAAGCGATCAAAGTGAATATATTATTCAAACATCAGAGTAAATATTGAAAAATGCCAATACATAAAACTCTGGTGGATGCGGTGCAGTTACGTCGCGCCCTTCCCTTTCGTACCGGAAGTACCTGAAACCATAACATAAAACCGTAAGCACAAAGTTGAGTGAGTTCCCCAAAATACCACATATTATACATAAAATGGGCCCCGCCCGGTATACATACAAACAAATATAATACATGCAAGAGTCACAGAGACAACTAGCATACTATAACATAATCCAATGGGACGGCATTGGTGCCTTCAACCCGCCAGTACTATGAGAAGACTCACATGAACTACTCAACAGAAGCTCATAGCTACCTCGTCAACAGATCATCCAACCAAAGCTTCCTAAAGCCAAACTGATACCATACCTTAGTCAAATACTCCATGTTACCCAAGGTTGACCAAAAGTCAACTAGTCAAAAAGTCAACGGTCAAAGTCAATCTAGTTGACACCCACATCGGGGCCAACCCATGGCCACTTAATCCAGTCCCGATCAAAGTCCGCAACCACGTCATGGCATACACGCCACAATGTCGTGGGCACGTCCAAACACAACAAATGCGATAAGTCTTGCCACCATGTCGTGGCCTTCCTTGGCCAGGCCGTGGTCCTTAGTCTGAAAGGCTTTTCTTCAAAAAGAGCTTAATTCATAAGGACCAAAGCTAAAACATCAGATCTAATTCCTAATGGATTCATAATGGATAAAGTTTCCAACTTTATCCATTAAGATCGTCCAAACTACCAAGATCTAGACTTTAAATCTTAAAGGGACCCCAAAATGCATCTTTCTCAACTTAATCCATTAAATCCAAGTCTCCCACTTTCATATCTAAATCAACAAGATGTCTAGATGGATAAAGTTTCCAACTTTATCCATAATAATGTCACAATCCTACAAGATCTAAACTTTATTGCACCAAAATGACCTAAAGGACCAAGATAACTTGCATGGTTAAAAGGGAAGGAAAAAGATCATAATTTTCCTAGTCCATGAAGTCCAAGAAACACTTGGAGTCCACTTAACTCCAAGATCATTCACAAAATGGATCAAAAGTGCCAAAAAGCCACATATGAAGATATCTGAAGAACTAAAGAGCAAAATTGGAACTTTACACTTACAATAGTCCAAAAATGTTGTGCCTTTGATGGATCCAAGTTTAAAGCATCATTCCTTGTAACCAAAAGAACTTCCTTAATCTTTGTGATTCTTCAAATTCTCATAAAAAGCATCCAAAAGAGGAGAGATAAGAGAGGAGGGGCTCAAATCTTGAAGATGAAGGCTAGAGTTTCTCAAAGGGATCTTGGAGGTGGTGGAGGCTGATAAAATGCCCAAAAATGAGAAACATTAAGCTTAAATACATAGAAAACCCCAAAATCATGGGCTTGGGCCTGACAGATAACCACCTCGTGGTCCCGACTCACCACTTCATGGTGACCACCACCTCGTGGTCCCGTCACACCACTCTGTGGTGACGGTTTTCGTACAAATTCTTTCTAGCTTCTAACAATCATAACTTCTTCATTTCAACTTCGTTTTCGGTGATCCTTATATCCACGATAAGGTATTAACGAGCTCTACACTTCTATCTAGTTAATTTTGGCTTAACACATTCTGGACTAAAAAAACATAATTCATAAAGGAAGCTCGAAACATCACTTTTCCCACTTGCCCCTTTAACTCCAAAACATAAAACCTATGCTTAGATTACATAACCAATATTATCAAGATCCAATAGGTTCTAAACTCTATTCCCTTGAAGCCCAAGGCCTTTACTCGATTCATTTATTGTCCACAATCCTTAAATAAGAACTTCTCGAAACTGGATGTTACACTTTATTTCAGTGAGAGAATTCAAATTTGAAATTTCAAGAAACGAATATGAGCCATACATATGTCAAAGCCAAGGGAAAGAACCCAATTGTTCCCGATTACACCTTATATATGTGTCTTTTTAAAATAAGAAACAAGATATAATACATGTGGTATCATACATATTTTAAATTGAGAATTAAGGTTTACCCATATGGCATCAACATAATCTCCAAACATAATGAAAACTCACATAAAACATTTGTCACAAGAAAATTTAATATGCATGAACCACCAGAAAAATCAATACGAATGATGTGATCCTCTCCCATCCACCTCAAAAACCCTAAAACTGGAGAATTTATGAATGAAAAAAGATTAACGAAATACATAGAGTATGGACGGAGCCGGATTCACTAGTAGGAGCAGTTGTGGTGGCAAATTTAAAGATGGATAGTGAGAAAACAAGAGTGATGATGAATATAGTTTCTAGTTAAAAACTTCTTGTTTGGCTTGTTTCTTAATAAATAGCTATAGATGTATTAATTGGGGTTTGATATTTGAATCGGTGATTTTTAATTGAGATTTTTTAATGTCATGTTTTGGGTTTGAATATGACGGGAAAATTTGAGGGTCAGCCCATGTTACCTCATGCTACATACTAGATCTGTCACTGGGTCTTACACATTCACACATGGAGTTCTTCAACATGTCTACAACACTACCAACAAAGTAGTGAGAAATTTGAAACACTAACAACAAAGTGGTGAGAAATTTGAGGAGCGAGAGAGTTTGTGATCCCGAGCTTCTTTTTATTACTGATTTGGATTTATTTTGCTTTTTATCTGGATTTGTTTTCTGCTTTTGATACGAGTTCGTTCATGTGGTCAATTTTGAAATGGCGGTGGGCTGAAGTGGATGGTTGTGATAAGAGGTGGACAATGGTATCATTAAAGAACAAGGACTTGCATTTTTCTTGGGTTCGATCATATGTTCATCATGTAAACTAATAATAGTATTAAGAGTAGTTAAATTTTCAATACATAATTTTTAAATTGAAAAATAAAAATAAACATTTAACATAAAAATCTAGATGGACATTTCTATATATATATATATATATATATATATATATATATATATATATATATATATATATATATATATATATATATATAGGAGGGTTCAATTGAGAAAAAAAAAAGTTGAGAATGGAGGAATCATTCTCAGCCACTCATTTATTTTTGCCGCAAAAGCCTCCGTCCTACCAGCAGAAATGGGAAAGGAATAAACATGTGTTTTTCAACAAAACATGTTTCCTTAAAATATGCTAATCATTACCTTAATATATACAAAAACATAGTTTTTTCATTTTTTTTTTAATTTTTAAGAAGCTATTTTTATCGAAAAATGATTTTAAATATACCAAAATTCATGATTTTTTATTCTCTACAAATAGACATCCATATTGATATAGTTTTAAGATAAAATAAAAAAAATTATATTTTCAGCTATCGTTATTAATAAGTGAATAAAAATGAATCAGGTTTTTACTACAGTACATTCGTTATTCGGTTATGAATAAAAACTATGATTAATTTTTTTTTTTACAATTTAAGTATCATTCATATATGAATATAGCATATAATAAACATAGTATATTCATATTTAATTATTAGACGATGCATTCACTTATGAATATTACATAGTATATTCACTTGTGAATATTAGATGGTATATTCACTTGTGAATATTAGATGGTATATTCACTTGTGAATATTAGATGGTATATTTTCATATCTGAATATTACAAAGTATTACATGGTATATCACATGTGAATATTACATAGTATATTCATTTGTGAATATTAGATGATATATTCACTTATGAATATTACACAGTATATTCACATATGAATATTACACAGTATATTCACATATGAATATTATAATGTATTTTCACAAATATATATAATTTTTATATGTTATTCACATATGAATAACATACAGACTTTCCTGTCAAATGATCCAACCAAACACACCATACATTTCTGTCCAAACAAGATTAAACAATAGCAAACAAACATCCATGAAATCATTGTCATCTGTTTTCTTTCCTGTCAAATGAAACAAACCAAACTCCCTGCGTTATCGTTGATTTCCAGTCAAACCCCTTTCTCCATCTGTTCATGATGAACACACCAAACCTGATCAAATCCTTTTCCCCCATCTACTCACCCATTGAACATCGATCACCCAAACACCCACCTAACTGATTTACAGTCAAAATAAAAGAAACGAGAAGAGGACCGTACCAATTGAAGCAGCAACTGCCCCATCGAGATCCTTCAGCACTTCCCGTCGATTACCACAGCCAAAAGCCACCATCTTCTAGACTATTTCCGTCGATTGGAACCTCGGTTTCCCTTTATGCCTTGGCTCGTTGACCTACTAACACCGATGCCATCTTCCCTCGCCTCCCTCTCTCTTCATTTCTCACCGACAGGAAGCAAATGAGAGGCAGCGGACGTCCAACCCAATCTCCTAGCAAAACCAAACCCTCGCTTCTGGCTTCTTTCCGATCGCAATCTCCTAGCAAAACCAAACACCTCCTCCTTTGGTCTAGTCAAAACCACGGAGACCATCTCGGTTTGCAAGTCGGGCGACGAACCTCCGTGCTTCTCCCCCTTAATCAGACAAAGACGAGCACCGGAGAATCTTCACCTTGGTCTCCTTTGTTGCCGACGACGGGAGGTGAACGAAGGGTTGCTGCAAAGCCCGCTGTGTTCGTTCATCGATTCGCTTCTCGTTTTCCTCTCGCCATCATCTGCTTCGTATCCCCTTTACGGCTTTACCCGATCAAAAAAAATGGATTGATGATGGTTTAATCGAAGAAATCTGGATGATTGTTGAAAGTTGGAGAAGAAATTTGGATGATGAACGATGAATGGGTTTGAACTACAGATACGTATTTGATATTAAAGGTTGTTCTCATATTTATAAGTTTGTCACCGTGTCTTTTTATGCTTGAATAAAATGAGTGGCTGAGAATGATTCTCTCAATATATATATATATATATATATATATATATATATATATATATATATATATATATATATATATATATATATATATATATATATATACTGTTTCCTGTTAACAAAAACACCATGCGGCATACCATGTATACAGGTCAACGAATTGACTCCTTCAATCTTATAAAAGTAACTTTTTATATAGTTTTTAAAAATTTAAGGAAATAAAATGCATAAAAAAATGGCGAAATAAAAACAAATTAAAAAGTTTGAGGGCGAATAATAACATTAATCCTTCAAAATATATAATATCTTTTATCCACGGAATCCTTTTAAAGATTGTCGGTATAGTTGTGAATATCTTGACATAATAAAACCAAATAAGACCCATTTTCTTTTGGTAAAAATTAAAATATGTTTTCATGAATGATGAATCATGGTACATGTACTGAAAGAAAAGGTACAAATCTACAGTGCAGTACGTGCATATCAACAGTTTCTCGTACGAGACTGGTCTTTGTGGCCCATATTGTACGTAAAATTTAGGCCCATTTTCTTTTTAATATCTTCCTCTTTGCATTTTAGTAGAGATTTTTTTTTGTTTTTTTTAACAAGAAAATCTAATTTGTTTTTAATTTTGTTTAGGGAAATACTTAAGGGGGTAATGTTTTTTTTTAAATTTATACACATTTAGCAATGGTTGTAGATTGATGATGGTTCTTTCGCAATGATTGTAGATTGATCATGCTTCTGATTTATGTCCTAATCATCATATTCAACCTCGATTTGATCAAGCACATGACTTATTCTTCAGTTATACAAGGAATTTCAATTGATTCGGACCCTAATCGACTTGGGCTTGTTTTGATGGTTGCTTTTTCATTGATGAATTTGGTGATAAGCGTCATTGGTGTTACTCTATTATTATTTCGGAGGGGCATATGATGGCTGGATAATGAAGATGATGATGGCCTTTGTAGGGTTCTATTGGTGATTCTCGGAGGCAAGATAGAGAAGAAAATAGTAGGAGGATTTGAACATGAATTATGATATGTAAAAGATATCAATTTAATTCCATAATTATAGTCTTACATTTTTGAGTATTTAATTAATGAATTAGTCAATTTACTATAATGCTCCTATTTATTGATTAGTTTAAAATTAGTCATACATTGACATAATAACAATATATATATATATATATATATATATATATATATATATATATATATATATATATATATATATATATATATATATATATAGAGAGAGAGAGAGAGAGAGGTTCATATTAAGGAATTCAATTTGGAACAAAATAAAATTTTTAAAATATTAAATTTATGTATATAAATTAATTTATATTTTTAAACTAAACATCAATATTAATTCATTTATATCTATAATATAAACATCCAAATAAATGTAAATGGTTTATTTAAAAATGGTAATTTTTTATTATTTAATAACTAATAATAAAATCTAAGTAATTATTTTCTTGTAAGAAAGTATTCGTCAAAAAAGCTATTTATCAACGACATTTTGTACGGCCATATATATATATATATATATATATATATATATATATATATATATATATATATATATATATATATATATATATATATATATATATATATATATATCCTAATAAATAAGAATGATTTTGCCACATGTCATTCTCTCATTCAATTGGCCACATGTCATTTTGTCATAATTTTGAAAAATATTTATTTTCCACTTGTCATTTACTTCATTTTTTATTTCCAATATATCATTAATTTAGTTTCCATAAATTAAACTTATCATAATGACTATTAATTTCAAATTTTAAATTTTGAATTTCAATTTCAATTTCAAATAACTTTATAGTTTACACTTTTGTGTTTAACATTTTATTATAATTTACCCGTTTAGTACATGGATCTAATAACTAAACACATAATTATAATTTATTTATTTTTTGCATTTTTTTCTTCCATTTTCAGTTATTTTATAATTTTAATTCAGATAAATTTCTCATTTAATCTTTTCTATTTAACATTTTGTTTTAATCAACCCGTATAATATACGGGTTTCACAACTAGTGTATATATATATATATATATATATATATATATATATATATATATATATATATATATATATATATATATAGAGAGAGAGAGAGAGAGAGAGAATTAGGTTCAAATGTTTTCACTATTTATTGTGTGCATGTATGATTGATTCTGAACCAATCATTTTAGTTATTTTAAGAAAGTAATTAATGCATATTAAATGCTGAAGATCAAATTAATACATATAATATATTCAATATGTAATATGCATTAATTACTTTCTTAAAATAACTAAAATGATTGGTCTAGAATCAGTTATACATCCACACAATAGATAGTAAAAACAAAATAGTCTAATCCTATATATATATATATATATATATATATATATATATATATATATATATATATATATATATATATATATTCATGTGAAATGGCTTAATTTTATGAAACCTTGAGACCACTTTTTTCTAATAAAATATTTTAATATTCTAGTGTTCATAAAAATTAAATATGTGTAATAATCTAATAATCTAAAACAATAATTTTAACATATTTTACATTGAAATATTATAAAACATATAATGTTAAAATATACTGTATATTCTATTTTTACAAACAATACAATATTATAATATTTCAATAAAAATATTTGGTCTCACGTTCTAACAAAATTATGTATGTCTCAAATGAATTTTTACCTCTCTCTCTCTCTCTCTCTCTCTCTCTCTCTCTCTCTCTCTCTCTCTATATATATATATATATATATATATATATATATATATATATATATATATATATATATATATATATATATATATATATATATTCTACGGTGCCGTCTGGTTTTATCCAGTTTGAAAATTTTAAAACGCAAGTCAAACCGTTCTTTGCGGTTTCGAAAGTTTGAACCCGCAAGCTAAACCGTAAAAAAAAATCAAATCGATGTCCGGTTACGTCGGTTATGACCCTCATATGTTATGTCTTGACTTTGACTATTTAAAACATTAAAGCTTAACCACGGGAGACATGTTTGTAACTTGTTTTCCTAAAAAAATGTTTTATAAAAGAACATTGATTTTTACTGTAAAAACGCTATTATAAATATAGCACATACGAGAATGTTTTATATAATTTGTGACGAAAAATTATTATAGGTCAGACAAACAATAATAAGCATTTGAAAAACATACGTGCAATAATAAGCATTTGAAACACATTACGAAGGAGTTCGGTATAAAACTTAAATGGTGTTTTTAGTGTTAGAGATGGATAAAATGTGCATTATAATTTTTTATATATTTTTTTATAGTGAAGTGATTGAGTTAAAAAAAATTAAAAAGAACAAGTTAAAAATTGAAGTGATAACGGTTTTGATAAACAACATAACTTGAACGTAACACAAGATATAATACATAATTCTAACAAACTCGAAAAACCTTCAAATACGGGTTTTTGTTGATCGTGAACATTTGATTTTTGTGAAGGTTTGGCCATACACGTAGTAAGCACTCGTATGATCTGGGTTTTTGTTAATCACAAACATAGGGTTTTGAGGAATACACAGATTCATGAACCCAAAAAAACCCTAAAGCAAGAAACAAGAAAGCTTTGATTATCAAAATCTTTGGGGTTTTGAAAGCTTAGACTTGCAAAAACATATGCAAAAGCATTAACCTAATGTGAACCTAGAGATCGATGGGTGTTGTTGATCCCATCTTCATCTTCATGAGATCTGGGTTTTGACGAACAAACAAGGGGTTTAAAACTTCGATTTGCAGAAATTGTGAACCCAAAAAACCCTAAAGGCCTACGTGTGTGTGTGTGTGTGAAAAACATGGCTTCTTGAGTTTCAGATGATGACTGATCAGTTGAAGAAGAGAGTGCTTTTAACATCGGAAAATAGAATTTAGCCATATACTACCAAAAAAACATTAGGAATATTTTAAAACAAAAAATGACCAGTTTATAGGGTATACTACCAAAAAAAACATTAGGACATTTTAAAACAAACATGCCCTGGTTCATAGGGTCTTAATGACATTATCCCTTTAAAGTATTACCCATCAGAAGATTATATTTCATATAATATCTCATTATTGCTAAATTCCATAGTATTCTTAAGATCCAATCATTTTAATTTTACAAAAAATGAAAAACTTATCTGCAAAATTGTTTACATTTGCGGCTAACCCTCAAGTCCTCTAATCTATACTCCGCTTTTCTGTACGCGAATGTAAACAATGTGACAAAAGAAAAGATTTTTTTGCAGATTTTTACTAAAAACCCAATCTTAAGTAATGCCCTAAACTATACTGTTTTTCATCAACGATTTCAATATCAACTATTCAACTTCAATAAAAAGAATCGAGCACTTAAATTGAATATACTGATCTGTCAATTCTATAGCAATGAGAAATTGAAATTGTAATCAAACGAGACAGACAACTATCAAAGCTGTTTAATTTATGTAGTGATAACATAACAAATGATTACTGATTTGAAGTGTCTTTAATCAAAATGATATTAATCATGCAAGCAAAATCAATATAATAACGATGCATATAGTTCGATTTCAATTTCAACAAAACAGAGTGATAATCCATGATTCATAAACCCCTAATCTGATAATCAAAACTGGAATTAACAACTGAAAAACAAACCTAAGCAGTAAGGAGAACAGCACCACCAGCCTCCTTAATTTTCTTTTCAGCGGTCTTGGAAATGAGCTTCGCCTTCACCACCATCGGATGGGACGGCGGAACCATTCCCTTTCCCAACACTTTAAAGTAACCAAATTGAGAAACGTCGACAACCGGTACGTTATCGGCTGAAGCCTTCTCTTTTGTATCTTGTGGCACCATGGACCAGAGCTTGTCTACGTTAACGATTGGACAATGGAACTTGTTGCGGAGGCGATGGAAGTATCTCATACCGACTTTACCGAAGTAACCGGGATGGTACTTGTCGAAGAGGATACGGTGGTGGTGCATTCCTCCGGCGTTACCACGACCTCCGGGATGCTTTCGGTGTTTTCCGATACGACCGTGCCCGGCGCTCACGTGGCCGCGCTTCTTACGATTCTTCCTCAATCTCGTTGTCATTGTTCCTGTAAAATCACCAACAGTGGCGGCTCGCAAGTTCAGTAGAGTAAATCTAATAGGAAATTTAGAACACATTAAACAAAGACGAACGGCGATTATACATACCTAAAAAGCAAACTCCGATCCGAAACTGCGGCAGAGATTGGGAATAGAGTTTAGAAACTCCACTGAAATAGAACGGAAACCCTAATTTCGTTTTATAAAAGAGGCTGAAAATTAGACCGGATCATGGGCTGGATTGAATGTGGGCCTTTACCAGAACCAATTAAGAGGCTGGATCTATAAGTTTATACATCTATCATCTATGTCTCGCTTAAAATAAGTATCGGAAAATTCATGACATAACAAAAAAAATAAAATAAAATAAAAATAGGTGTGTTTGAAAAATATGAGCAAGGAAGTAGAAGTTTTACAAAATAATCAAGCTTTCCTTGGAGAGGGTTTCTGAGGAAATCTTTTTGGCTCTCTGAAGCATATAATATACGCTATGAGCAAATGACGTGGCATGGGTAAAATTATAAAAACACATAAATAAAATATCAAAAAAAAATCATTACGGATTGGGAAAGTCTTTGCTGCAGAAGACGAGTTCGTTGGATACAAAAGAAAAACAACCGATCCATCGAACAAGTAATTTGAAGTGTTTTATGGAAAACTTCATCAAAAACCAAAGATTTTCAGCAAAGATAAATTCCTCAAATGGTAGAACATATCCACAGAGGGCTGCTCTTTGGATCCGCAATATCTCTGCGGAAATGTGGTATTTTTTTAAAAAAAAATCCAGAAAATGGTTTTTTCAATTTCTAGATCAATTAATGTTTTTTCAATTCCGCAGAGGGAGACACATTTCCGCAGAAGACGTACCAATTACGCAGAGACCGTCTATGCGGAACCTTCACTTCAGAAGTCATTTTTTTATCTTTTTGCAAACGTGTCTAATTCCTCGAAGAAGTTTGGGTTCCACAGAGCCAAAAAGATTAGAAATCCTCTACGAGGAAAGCTTGGTCACTTTGAAAAACTAAATATTTATTATGCTTTTTAAGGCCGTAAACAAATTGAATGTTTAAAAATTCATTCGTGAACTCTTTGGTGAGAAATTCTTTTATTTAATAATTTGAAGAACTAAGAACGCAAATTTTCATTGATTTATTAAATGAATGAACATAAACAATGTTTTATTTGTTCACTTATGTTTGTTAGTTTAAGTTTATTTATGTGCATATGTTCATTATTTTTTATCATATTATTATATTATATGTTATTTAAGTTTATTTATGTTCATATATGTTTAATTGTTTTTATTATATTATTATATTATATGTTCATTTATGTTCAATTGTGGTTTTTTATCTTCATTCGTTTATGTTCGATTAACATATTCACGAACGTAAACAAACAATCATGAACAAGGTAATTTGTTAAATGAATGAACATGACCAAAAAAACTCGTTTGTTTATTCATTTGTGCCCATTCATTTGATTGGCTAACTTAAACGAACGAATATAAACTAGTAATTGTTCGTATTTGTTTGGTTCTTTTATAACCACCGTAACAAATACATTGACAATATTTATCAATGTTAATAATATTAATTATTTATCACGCAAAAAAGGTTACAAGGAAAAAAGGCACATAGCTAGATAAAAGGTTGGTTTTTTGGTTTCGTCGTTTCATCCAAATTAAGAACATTTGAAAAAATGGAAAATATTGAGCATATATATTTAATTGTATGTTTACGAGAATGTTTGTTACATAGCATTTGAGAGCTTCTAACTTATAGTTTTTAACAAAACGCTATAGTTTAAACAAAAAAATTCATTTGGCAGTACAAGTGTTTAACTTTTAGTTTAAACAAAATGTTCTGCTCTAAAAGCTACTTCATGTAGCGTTTAACAAAGTGTTGTCGAGCTTTTTAAATAAATTCCTAGAATTGCCCTTAAAAATAATTTTATGTATTTATTTTTTTAAAACAATTGTCATTTTATATAATTTTACATATTTCAAAAGTTTACAGTTATTTTCGTCAAACACTTATATAACAAATAAAAGTTACATCTACCAGCTACATACTACCAACTACCCACTACCAGCTAACATCTATCTTTATCAAACACACCTTATATGTCATAATAACACCACGATAATGTTCCAAGAAATTACGCTTCGGAGATGTTGTTTTCTTATGAAGTTGGCTTTGAAGGCGTCACCATGGTTTCATGTGGCAATATCCATATACCTATAAAAAATAGTAAATTATATTGCCAAACACTTTGTTTTGAAATAGAACAAACAACCTAGAACTATATTTCATAACCGAAACACTAATCTAATCAAATAATATATCAAACCCAATAAAACTATAAGTTTAATGCAATATAGGTATTTCACACCTAATGTAAGATGCAAAAACACATGAGTGATTGTGAAATTGGGAAACAAATGGTGGAATCAGATTCACAAAAGAAACCTCTATAAATTGTAGCCATCATTAACGCGGAAGCACATGAAAAGGGTCAATTTCGGGAAAACTTTATCGAACATCGTTCTTGGTTTCTCTGATTTTCTTCAAGATTCCAGAGATTTAATTTTCCGAGATCAAACGAAAGAATATTAGTTTATCATAAACAAATGATAGTAATCCACGCTGATGAGTGGAAATCGATTGGAGTTAGCGAACACATCGACCTTCAACAAAACCTAAACAAAAATCTTGAAAACGCACTCCCGTTTGTAATTATATCGAAAAATATTGATTCAGTAAATGTCTCGACTGCATCCGTAACACCTTTCTCGAACCTTCCTCCCGATACCTTCGCTTCTTTTGGTGTTCATGTTCTTCGATTGTGATGCACAACACAATACTTTCGTCGCCATTCGACTCAACATTCAAAATGTACCGGTGTAATGGTAGAGTTGAAAGAAAGACGCAAATCGCGGATACGGTGAGCCATTGAACGATCCATTGACCTAACAAAAAATCGAGGATTGAAGCAACATAAAGGAATCCGGCCAAAACCCTTTATCAATGACAGCAAAAAGGGATCAGACGGAAATTCATGGGTTAGAATAGCAAAAAAGAATGAGCATGTCGTGTCCCGTTGTACTATGAACACAAAAAGAAGTAGATAGTAGAAGAAGAGTGGTTGGAGAAACGGTGGCAAAGCGGAAAAAATGTGAAGGTGAATCTCCAAACCACATATTATTCCTAAGCCTATCCTAAATTAATATATAGAATAATTGTAACATAATTTTACTTTTATTTATGATGTTATCAATAATAAAATATTTTGCTACATATTTTACAAATATAATTTTTTTGTTTTAAGTTGGTGGTCACATTTTTTCTAGAATTAGTCTAGATATATATTTTGAGCTAGTCAAGCTTTCAAATCGAGTTGTAATCGTTTGGTAATCAGACAAAAGTTTTACATGTATATCACTCAATACTAGTAAAAATAGTTCGTTGCTACTATCTGCAGCGAAGAGAACACCGTAAATGGTCAACCAGTTTCTTGTTTAAACTCATCTCCTTCAGACTCTTCTGCATTATCAGCATCATCATCATCTGCATCATTGTCAAAGTCTTCTTTGTCATTCTCAATCGATGTTTTCGCGATCATAATAAGGTTGCTATTTGTCTTTTGGATCTCGTTATACTACAAAAAATGCATCATAGATATAAATACCAATTATAATGATATGAAACAAAGAAAATGAAAGAAAGTGGGGCAGAAGTTAAGAGCTTAAACATAATTCTTGCCACTAAAAATACATTCATTTTTCATCAACTTTTTAGTTGTTTTTCTCTGAATCAAAGAACATATTACTTTAACATATGAAGTAAACCGATTTCTAAACAGTTTGGCATGATCATTTGTAACATCCGGACTCCCGTGTATTTTATTGTGTGTTTAATTTTTGAGATTTATTGAGTGACTCAACAAGTTATGAGTCCAACTCGTCGAGTAGAGTCGAGTTGACCGCGTGGGATTAATGAATGGGGTCGGTGAGTCAGAGAGCCAACTCGCCGAGTTGGTGATGTGTTGTGAAACCCTAATTTCCCGGGGTTGGGGCCTATATAAGGGAACTTATGCCCCGATTTATTCCTCGCCAGCTACCTAACCTTCCTGTGTAAAACCGTAAACGTGTGTAGTGAGCTAAGAGAGTCTTAAAAGCTAACTTGGAGTAACCTAGTTCATCTTTTGAGGAGAAGAGGAGATTATCCAACAAAGAAGCAAGAGAATCGGTTGGATCTAGAGTATCTTCATGTTAGGGATTCAGTGGGAGGTAAAAGCTTGCACCTTTCTCATTTATTTGCCTAGATCTCATTATATTGGAAGACTACGGTTTCTTCTACCTTTTGTTGGGACTTTGAGCATATAGAGTTATCATGGGGTTTAAACCTCAGATCTGGACCTTGTGAGGTCCCTAGAGTCCAAAGGTCCCAACTTTATTCATCCACATGAGGCTTATTATGCTTAACACCTTGTGAGAGCATGTTTTGGTATATTGGAGCAAAAAATGAACGTAAAGATCGAAGCTTTACGTGACAACCGAGTCTTGAGATACTATATCTAGTGTTTGGAGTGGTAGATCTGCTTTGAATTGTCTGATTAAGGAATGAGTTTGAATGGACTCGCCGAGTCGATGAGTCGACTCGACGAGTCGGTGAAGGTTTATCCCAATGAACTTGATCATGCGATAACTCGACGAGTTAGGGGTCAACTCGACGAGCTAAGTTGGACCTTCACGAGACTTCTGAGGAAAACGTGTGGACTCGACGAGTCACATGGGTACACTCGGCGAGTCAAGTCAAGCGTGGGTTGTTGACTCGAGATTGATTTATGTTGACTTTAGGGTTGGGTCAAACATGAGTAATGGAGATCATGGAGGGGTAAAATGGTATTTTATCCACTTCAAGAGTTAGAGAGAGAAAGAATAACCTTCGGGTATTAGAGTCGTTAAAAGAGTATTAATTAGAGATATTCATCCTTTGTGTTAGGTGGAGGTTAGTTCGAGATTCGAGTATGAGGTTATTTGCTTGCTTGCTTGCGAGGTGAGTCTTCTCACTATACTTACCATAAGTGGTATCTTTGTGTGACCGAGATGTCTCACTATACTTACCATAAGTGGTATCTTTGTCAGAAGCGAACTTGTCAGAAGCGAACTTGTCAGGAGCGAAGGTGTCAGAAGCGAAGGCATCAGAAGCGAAATGCACCATCTCGGACCGAACCCTCTCAGGAACCGAAGGTCCCTTCGGACCGAACCTCGCATAGGCCAAACCCTACCTTCGCCTTCGCCTCCTACCCCTTTCGCTCCATTTGGCCTTCGGCCCAGCAGCAGAAGGGACCGAACCTCGGCCTAGGACCGAGAGGCCTCGCAGGAAGCTCTTTTTCACCCGGTTTCCGACTAGTTTTGCGTTTTAGGCTCGTTTTTAATTGTTCTAACGCGGGATTTTCACCTAAAACTTTATTTTAACATATAAGGCCCCATATTTATTAATAAATCACGTTTTTGGGGACAAATCTTATCCAAAAAGAGTGGGTGAAGTACAAGAGGTGGAGTATTGACTTTTCTTTAGTTTATGACACAGGCAACCACCCACACCCACTCCATGACCAGCCACACTCCTTCTACCATACCTAGGTCATGTCAAAGTACTTTGTCATGATTTTGAGCCATTGAGATGGAACCTCCATCCTCTCTCCTCACACTTCTTTCATTCTCTCATTTTCCACCAAAAGATCAAACACTTTTTTCTCAAACTTTTTCTCTCTATTTCGAGACTCCAAGGCTGATCATCAAGCTTTATTATACTCTTGGTAAGTATAATTCATCCTCCTTGTGATTATTGCACTTCATTCTACTCAAATCATTGATTGCTTACACAAACTCCATCACTTTGATGTTAGATTCTCGAAAATCTTAAAGGCATCTTCAAGTGTTCTTGAGTTGAACACTTCTCTTCTCCAACATTCATCTACTGAAATCACATAAGGTGAGTTCATACCCCTATATTTTCATGTTTTTCTTAAGTTTTAAGGGGGGGGGGGAATATAAGTTAAAACACCAAGAACACAACTAAACTCATTTAACAGCCTTCATCAGAAAAGTTCAACTCCATTCACGGACTGTTTTGGGCAACTTAAACATTTTAGTTTTCAAAATTGTTTTAGGTTCAAGTAGTTCCAGTTCTTATCTTTAAAATGACTACTTGCACATCTCCACACTATTTTTCTACAATTTATGGTGATTTTTACAAAAATGTCTATCATTTCAAGAGCAAATCCGGACCAGTCTGTGATTATGGACTTTTTCACACAAGTTGGAGGTCATTAAAATTCATAATAAAAATTATGAACAAATTAGACTCATTTCCCAAACTCTTAGAATTTACGAATTCTGATTTGGACCTTTGATGATTTTTGTATAAATTTTCTAAGATCAATAAAAGAAAATGTTAACAACAGAAAAATGCTATCAATTTCATTTCACCTTGTAACATGTTGAGCAAGGTGTATATCTTTATGTGAATATATGTTTTTGCAAATAGATGACATTTTGTCTTAGTATATAGTCATACATTAGAAAAAAAATGGATTTTTACCTACAAAAGTATGGTAATTAATTAGTTGTTATATTGCATGTTGCTTCACTTTTGTAAAAGGTATATATACATATCGGTAAACAAAAGGGTTTCTACCTTCATAAATACAGTAGTTAACCATAATAACAAAGTTATAACTATTACATTTAAACGTTTTGATAAACTATAATAGGTATGGTTTATGTTTCCATTAACACAACAAACACATTTAGGAAGGTTTTATTCCCACAGAAAAAGGTTTTACACTCACGCACACCACACGTAAACTTGTTAACTTAAATTGTGAGACATTCTTCTCAAGTACTCCTAGAGTACGGGTTAAAATTCATGGTAGTTATAACCAGAGTCGCTTGTAGGGAGAACGTGATAGTTGTGTATAGATCTATATTGGGTTAGACACCCCACACCTGAGTTGCATGCAATAGCTAGACCGGCAGGTCTGTGGTGACAAGTGTCATTTCAGTTTCGCGACGCCTGAGAAACGTCGTGGCAGGTTCATTTAGTCATAGTATGGTTATAACGACTCACATAGGAAGTCGACAACTCATAAAGTTTATGGGAATTTTTATAATCAAAAGGGGTTTTATGTCAATTTAAAATCACTTTCTATATCAATAAGTATGGATAATACTGTACACTTCTGGTCTTGGTATTTAAGACTACACGTCATTCATTACGGGATTTTCCCTCAAATCAAAAAGGGTTTTATGCCGATTTAAAACCACGGTTATATCATTAATTATGGAAAATACTTGTTTATTCTTGGTCCTGGGATTTAGGACCACATATCTTTTAAAAGGAAAATATTTGATTTTTCTTGGTGACACACAACACATTACAAAGAACGGTTTCCAAACTCTTTATCTCAAAAACTTATGAACTCATAAACTTAATTGTTGACACCTTTTCAAAACTACTTGTATTCTCAGGAATTCAGTGAAACAGGAAATCAACAACGTTTTGAGGATGGGATGATAAATCGTTAAACAGTTCATTTTGTCATCATAATGTAATTGATTTGAATCATGTAAACGTATACTTTGGTGTAACTTTTTCAATTATGTTTATGATGGTTGTATTTACTTTGAGCACTATTATACTCGTTGTTGTGATACTATACATGAAGTCCTCTACCCCCGGACATTTCCGCCATCCTTGGTTTGGGGGTGTGACATGTCGTGAGTCTCTCATCTTACGAAAGTCTCGCAACCCCAAACCTTGATATGTGACAACGAAGGAGCTTTCCCTGTCCACATCTCATGAGGTGTTTTGGCAACCTACTTTGTAGGGACTAAGTTAAGGATATGGGCGACAGTCTCTAAGGCATACCCCCAGAATGAGATAGGTAGTGAATCACGACTCATCATGGAATGAACCATGTCCAACAAGGTTCGATTACGCCTTTCAGCCACACCATTCAACTGCGATGTCCTAGGTGGCGTCAATTGCGAAACAATACTGCATTCCTTGAGGTAGTCATGGAATTCAAGACTTAGGTACTCTCCACCACGATCAGATCGAAGCATCTTGATTTTCCTGTCCAATTGATTCTTCACTTCTTGTTTAAACTCTTTGAAGTTTTCACAGGTTTCTAACTTATGTCTGATTAAGTAGATATACCCATATCTACTATAATCATCGGTAAAAGTCACATAGAAACGGCTCGCGTCACTTGTGGTGGATCTAAATGGCCCACACATATCGGTGTGTATGAGAAACAATAAACCCTCACCCCTTTCACAAGTGCCAGTGAAGGGTGACTTGGTCATTTTTCCAAGTAAACAAGACTCGCACACGTCATCATCCCTAAGGTCAAATGACTCCAATACTCCATCCTTTTGGAGTTGGGCTATGTGTTTCTTGTTGACATGTACAAGACGGCAATGCCACAAGCATGCTTTATCCAAACCATTGGATGAATCAATACATAACACATCATTTCCTAAGTTATCTACAACCATCACAGTTTCATATATTCCATTACAAGGCAATGCTTCAAAATAAAAGACACCATTAAGATAAGCATTAATAGAACCCTTTTCATTAACAAATGAATATCTAAAACCTTGTATATATAAACCATGAAATGAAATGATGTTTCTTTCCATATTCGGCGAATAGCAACAATTATTTAAATCTAATCCTAATCCACTACTAAGAATTAAAGAGTAAACTCTGATCTTGGTGATAGGCGACGATCTTCTGTTCCCCATGATCAAATTTATCTTCATATGCTCCACATCACTATCTCTTCTTAGGCCCTGCAAATCAGAACAAATGTGAAAACCACATCCTGTATCAAGTGCCCAAGAAATAGCATGTGATGAATCATTAATCTTAATAGTGTAAATACCTGTGTAGGACGGCTTGATCTTCCCATCCTTGATTGCTTGCAGATATTCTGGGCAACTTCGTTTCTAATGCCCTATCTTGTGGCAGTGGTGGCACTCTGCCTCCTTGGGGTTTGAGTTGGGTTTAGCAGAACCAACTTCGGTTCCACTAGAAGAGGTACCATCTTGGGACTTTCCCTTGTGGTGGATCTTTGAGGGAGCCTTCCTCTTCTTACCCTTCCCTTGTCCAATTGCCAAGACAGGAGCAGCAGCAGGAGTTGGAGTTGATGCAACACACTTATCTTTGAGATTGCTCTCAGCAGTCCTTAGCAAGCCTTGAAGCTTGCTTAAAGTGACTTCTTCCTTATTCATGTGGTAGGTCATGCAGAACTGGTTGTAGCAGGGAGGTAAGGAGTGAAGGATGATATCAATTTCCAGCTCTTCATCAAAGTTAACATTCAACTTTAGCAGGCGATCGACATATCCCTGCATCTTTTGCAGATGAGCAGTAAGGGACTCTCTGTTACCCATTCTGGTAGTGATCATCGAAGTGATGATCTCGTACCTTTCTTGCCTAGCGCTCTGGTGGTACCGGTCCAGCAAGTCTTGATGCATTTCATAGGGATACATGTCCCCATAGGACTTCTGGAGTTATGCAGTCATAGTCGTCAACATGATGCAATAAACCTTCGTAGCATCACGCTCATGGGACTCAAAGGCCGCGATCTCTTCAGCAGAGGCAGTGTTGACGTTGATTTCCTTTAGCTTCTCATCAGGGACATACTCTTCGTCCTCGTAACGAGTGACCATTCGGATGTTGCGGATCCAATCATTGAAATTGGACCCGTCAAATATCACTCTCCCACACAAGTTCATGAGTGAGAACGAGCTGGAGGAATTTGAGCTGGAAGCGTTGTTGTTGACGTTCGACATCTGAAAAGGAAAAAGAACAAAAGTTTGATTAGAAATGAATCGCCAATTAAACACCCAAATAAGAAATTAGGGCTAGGATCCAATAACATTATTTACAAATCATAAAAGGGATGTCGTAATCTAACAAGTAAATAATTTGAAGGTAAGTGGATGACGATTCACTAATTCTCCACCATGAAAAACGAAAAAAAAGGATTAAGTTTTAAATGTATTGAAGACTCGAGATTCATTGAACTTTTCAATGGAATGTTTAAATCTCGATATGCCCCTTAAGTTTGTGACTGGGATGCCGATGATCACAAAGCGGGTGTCAATAACCATGCACGTGTACATGGTGCCCTCATTGTTACAATCACCTATTCGATGTGCCGGTTAACCACACACGCTCCATCGAACTATGACAAACAATGAGTCACCCTTTGCCACTTTTGCTTAGAACCCAATTAGTGTTCCGGTTAACCACACACGTTCCACTGACGTCTTAGCAAGGGTACAAAGTGTAATTTCATGGAACTTCATCAATTCACTTTTTCCTAAAGTAACTAAGATTGAGAATTTTTGAAAAACATTTAGTTACCTTTTATAAATTCATTATACTTTTAACGAGGAAAAGGTTGCCTTATCCTACCCATTCGGCTAACGACCCTCCACCAATCAAGGAAGCGGTGGGTGAGAGTGACACCCATTAAACGACCATTTTATAGGTTATAACCTTATACCCCCCTTATAAATCGGCTTTGTGAATGAGACCTACTAACGGTAAGACTAGCATTTAAGTTATATATATATATATATATATATATATATATATATATATATATATATATATATATATTAATCTTATAATATTATAAAGTATAAGGTTGAATTTTAAACTTGTAAAATTCTAGGGTTTGAAATTTAAATAGCTCAAATTAAAATTTTAATCAAAATTTTAAATTTCAAAACTTGAGGGCAAGTTTTGAACTTTTCAAAATACATAGGATCAAATAGCAGATAATTTAAAATTAAACATTTAATTTAATGATTATCTAAATTTGACCTAATCAATTTTATTCACAAGATAATTCATCAAATAATTTAAATAATCAAATATTATCACATAAGGAAGTTATTATTCATATAAATGGTAATTATCTTTTGTTTTGGAAAGATTAAACATATAACAACAATAAAATTCACATTTTATTAGTGAAAAATGATTTTGGCAATTATCCTTAAGCAAAACAACAAGAAATCCCAAAAATCCCTCTCTCTGACGCTCCGACTTGCCGAGTCCCCTTATGGACTTGTCGAGTTCATCCTACTCGTCGAGCCCACATTGGGACTTGCCGAGTCCGACATGCAGAAGACCCAAAAACTCGATTTTCAAGCAAGAATGAAACACAAAGCATCAAATACAGTTGAAGCCAACCAAGCTCTGATACCATTGATGGTTTTGCGCCAAAAGAACATCCTATGTGCTCTTGCAAACCCTAATGCTTGGATATAGGTTTCTCTATTGTACATGCAATTCATCCAAGACTTGCAAACCCTAGATCTAGTGTATATAATTCGAAATCGACATCACAAAACAGATCTAGATGGTTACCTTTTCTTGAAAAGCTTGAATCTTCTTGTTCTTGGAGCTTAGAGTCACAAATGTCACTCCTCTAATGGCTTACAAACACCACAAGCAAGAGGATGATCTTGGAGAGAGATTGGAAGCTCTTGAAGTCGGCTCTGGTACTCTTAGAAGTAGGGTTAGCCGATTTCTGAAGCCTTAGGGGTCTATTTATACTTGTGTTTCTAGGGTTTCAGTCAAAACCCTAATTGGATAGCTTAGGCCTTAAGCAATCCAAAGAACCTTCCAGAATAAAAGCCTTGGACGAAATTAGATGGGCTCCCACTCTAATTTTTGTCCACCCCTTAAATCCAAAAGGATTCTCAGCCCAAATCAACTATCACACAATTGACAGTTCCAGGCCCCTTTATTTAATTAATCTCTTTTAGCCACATAATTAATTCTTAATTAATTATTGTCTAATATTAATTAAACTATATGATTTCTCCTTTAATATATTATTCATATAACATATTAATAAATCATAATAACCTCTTTATTCATAAATCATCCTATCATGTTGCTTTGGTGAAGACAACCCAAAAGGACCATGCACAACCGGGTCAAATACTTACCAAATATAGTTATGGGCTTAGACACTAATCCAACAACTACAACAACCTATGGTGCACATACAACCCTAAATAACTTGGATCTATGTGTTCACTAATTATACATGCAAATGGTTTCCAAGGCATCAAGCTATAACTAACATGCAATTTTGACATAAATAATACATGATACAAGTTAGAGTAACATACCTTTTGTGTTGTAACTTGATTCCATGGAGCTTAAGATCCTAGTGCCCCAAGTGTGACACCTCAAATGGTTCACACAACACCGCCAACAACTTGGAATAACTTGAGAGAAAAGTTCTTATGCTCATAATCGGCTAGCCCTCTTATATGAATCCTTTGGGCCGATTTCTTTGAGCTATGGGGTCTTTATATATTGTGGCTATTAGGGTTACACCATGTAACTCATGTCTTTCCATATTCTTCATGCTCCATGGGTTAAAACCTCCATGAGTTTAGCCCAACATGAAGAACTATGGATCATAAGCCCACATATACAAGAATGAATGATTTACACAATCAATCCCCATATATTTAATTAGTGTCTTTTGATCACAAAAGTAATTATAAATTAATTCTTGATCAATACTAATTAAATAATATGATTTCATATTAATATATTAGAACTTATAATATATTAATAAATCAAAAATATCTTTTTTTCTCACAAAAGTCTATCCAAATCGTTCTGATGCCATGCAACCCGAATGGACCATGCCAAATCGGGTCAAGTACATACCAATTATAGTTATAGACTTAGACACTAATCCAACACGAATGGCCCCATTGCAGCCAAACGATGGATAACAGATATTGAGTGTGCCCATATGACTAGCTTCTGCACCGAGGGGTCGAATGTGAGGTTCACTGCAGGCTGTCTGGGGGAGCGAGATCGGGATTGGTGGGATTAGGTTGTCTATACTCTGGGAGCCCCAACTATTGAGGCCATGATCTGGTCGGATTTTGTGACCCGGTTCTGAGCGGAGTTTTCACCAGTTGTTGAGGTGCAACAGTTAGCAAAGAGAGTTCCTGGATATGCGACATACGACAGAGACCGTGGCAGAGATCACCGCCAAGTTCCGAGAGAGGTCTTTATTGGTACCCGGGTATACTATAGATACCATGACATGCAAAGATTTGATATCAGGGAGTTTGTTAGTTATTCTACATGTCTAACTCTAGATGACATGATATCAAAGGCTCCGAAACAAGAAATTGATTTGGAGCATATAGGGAAGAGGAAGGTAGAGCACAGACAGACGACTGGGGTTTCGACAAAGTAACCCAAGGGTTTTGATTCTATATCGAGGGGCCAGCAGGGTCGGGGCCGCTGTGGCAGGTGTGGCAAGGCGCATGATGGATCCTACATGACAGGTGGTTCGGGCTACTATAAGTGCAACAAGACAGGGCATTTCGGCATGGATTGTACTGCTACCACCACCACCACCAAGATATCTGATCTGATTTGCTTCCATTGCAATCAGAGGCCATAAGCAGGGCCGTTCCAAACATATTGTGGGCCCAGGATGAGAGAAAAAAATGGGCCCTTAAAAAACACAAATGTCATCAAGTTTTTTATAATAAATCAATAATTAAAAGAAAATTATTTGTACTATCTTCTAAATATAACAATTTCCATAAAAAATTTGGGCCCCTTTAAAAGATGGGCCCTGGACGGTCGCTCCTATCGCCCACCCTATGGGACTGGCCTGACCATAAGAAGGCCAATTTCCCCAGTTTAGCAGCAGGAGAACCAGTATCAGCTCTTGCTCCGACAACTTTGAGGATCACTGATGGCTGCCAGGGCAAGGCGTAGGCGCCAGTTGTTCGGAGCAGGGCATTTTAGCTGACAACCAAGGAGGCTCTTGCAACATCCAATGTGGTCACTGGTATGTATCTTCTCCTTACCTTCTTATTCATGTCATTTAGCATGCTTATATGTATGTATTGTTGTTCAGGGTCATTCTTTGTGAATGATTATTCTGTGTTGGTTTTATTCGATGTGGGAGCTACCCGATCCTTTGTATATCTTGCAATTAGCAAGAGGTTTAACAATGTTCTGGGAGAGTTTGATTACCCACTAGAGGTTGAGATTGCTGATGACCACCCTGTTCGAGTGTCGAGGGTTCATTAGGGGTGTACTTTGGAGTTGTTTAGTGAGCAATATCCGATTGATTTTGTTTCTATTACCCTGCGGGAAAGCAAGGTCGCTGTGGGGATCGATTGGTTAAGCTCTAATGGAATGATGATTGATTGCAGGATTCAGTTGGTATGTGTTCGAGCTCCAAGTAGGGGAGAGTTGGTGATCCACGGTGAGGGTGCTCAGCGTGGGTCGACTCTTTGTTCGGCAACAAGGGCCATGCGTTGTCTTTTAGTAGGGATGTTATGGGTTTGTGGCCTATGTGATGGATACCCAGGAAAAGGGTAAGGTGACCGTGGATGATGTACTGATTGTTTGGGAATACCCAGATGTGTTCCCGGAGGATTTCCCAAGAGTGCCTCCGGAGAGGCAGGTGAAGTTTCAGATTGACTTGGTTCCAGGTGCGGCTCTGATAGCCAATGCACCTTATCGGTTAGCACCTATAAAGATGCATGAGTTGTCTACATAGCTACACGAGCTATTAGATAAGGGATTATTTTGGCTAAAAAAATAATACATTTATATTTCGAATTTTATAACAAATGTTTTATATTAAAGTATATAGTAAAGATGAAAAATATGATGTTACATTCAACCATGTCTCTTATCAAGTCCACATCATCATTATTGTCCTCGACCTCATTCTCCATGTCTGTAACCCTGTAACATCCCAAAAATACGAGCCAAAAATTTCATTTTTAAAACATAATCTTAGCGGACCTTAGAAATAAAACGTTCACTGATCATATCATTTCATAAAAGTTATCGCATGTCTTGAAAAACATTTCATAAAAACATAATAAAGTCAGAGTACAAATTCCCAGGAGGATCTCATAGTGCGGAATACAAGGCGTGTGTGTGATGGGCCGCTACCGCGCCAGCTCCTTCCCCTTCGAAGAAGAGGTACCTGAAACCAAAACTGAAAACTGTAAGCACGAAGCTTAGTGAGTTCCCCCAACATCCCACATACCATACAATCACATAACATACAAATATTGTCAGGCATATCTGGGTGCCCGACCTACCCCTTCGGTCCCCTCAACCGGATATTGTCTAGTATATCTGGGAGCTGGCCTCCCCTTCGGTCCTCTTGACCAGATACTGACCAGTATATCTGGGAGCTTGCCTCCCCTTTGGTCCTCTCGACCGGATACTGACTAGCATATCTGGGTGCTGGTCTCCTCTTCGGTCCTCTCGACCGGATACTAGGGACTATTTCACCCCTACTACTACCACATAACACATATATCTCATAAACTATCTAGCATGGCTGGGCATGACCGCCCCTTCGGCCCTATCGACCGGTGTTCTGGGGGACTATCTCCCCTACTGTCACTAACACATAGCATCATATCATACTAGCACAATAACATATCACAGGTAGTAGCAAACCTATATGAATATCACAGAGACAAACATCTATCATACAATCCTACTGTTGGGCCGACATTGTGGCCGTAGACCCATCGCTATTGGAAGGTAACTCACCTTAAAGTAGCTGCTGATCTGCATGGGAACTGACTGTCTCCTGCTGCTGCCGCCCCGGAAATCCTCCGGCTATAATCCCCACAAAACACTCAGTCAAATGCTGCTAATCGACCTCAGGGTAAAATGACCATTTACCCCTAACTAAGCCAAAAGTCAAAGTCAAAGTCAACTTCCAGTTGACCCGACTCGCCGAGTTGTCCTGCCAACTCGCCGAGTCCCTATCCCTTTGTCTGACCATTGTCCCGTCTCTACTCGTCGAGTTTGGCATCGACTCGACGAGTTTTCCTTCTAAACTAATGTCCTAACATCCTTCATCCTACTAGCCGATTTGTATGAACAACTCGTCGAGTTCGTCTTCATCCGAAGAATACTCTATGCTGAGACTCGCCGAGTTGTATGAACAACTCGCCGAGTCTGTTCTTGAGGCAAGAAGATTGTCTTGGACTCACCGAGTCAGGGCATTGACTTGCCGAGTTTCTTCATGGGTGAGTTTGGCTTCCGACTCACTGAGTCACACCCCATGACTCACTACTCCACTCCGCAAACACGAAAAGGGGAAAACTCGGGGACTCGCGACTCGACTCGCCGAGTCTGCCACATGCAAATACTATATACTCGATTCTGCTTGAATCCAGCTCATACCATACATAGATCTGGGTTTCTAGGGCCTGATTAATACGTAAAGTTTCCAACTTTACGTGTAAATAAACACTAATGAAGGTTTTAGGGCTCAAAATGCACTAGAAGAGTAGATCTAGGGCTTTCATGCAATATGGCTCCATAAAGGCAGTAGATCTGAGCTCCTGGAGCTCAATCATGCCTAGATATAAGGGTTAATTAAATTATTACAAACCCTAATTCTTGATCAAGCTTGGAAATGGCTCAAGGAGGACTTTAATGGAGCTATAAGGGACTATAAGCATGAAAACAGGGGGAAACTGAGTTATACCTCAAGGAAATCACTGAGATAACACAATGATGCCTGGCCTCCTTCTTCTCTTCTTGATCTACTCTTCTTTCTTCTCAAAATCTTCAAGAAACATACCAAAGCACTTCAATCTCACAAGGAATAAGGGTTTGAACGATGTTGGGAGCTTTGAGGGTGAAGGTGGCGAGGTTGGGGCGCATAAGGTTGGTTTAAATAGGGTGCAATCCCTTGAAATTTAGGGTTTCATCAGACAACGGGGACTCGCCGAGTTGCCAACTTAAACGTGCTCCCAAACCCGTCTCCACTCGGTGAGTCGGGCCTACAACTCGCCGAGTCCAAGGCTAAAAATGTAAAATACTTATATAAATTTTAAGTACCAGGAACCAGGTGCTACAAACCCCAGTGTCCTTTACCTCAAGCTCAGGCTCCATGTATATGTCCACAACCTCATTCTCATTCTCCTTAACCTCAGGCTCCTTTACCTTAACCTCAACCATCTTATCCCCAACCTTATGTTCATTATCCTCAACTTAAGGTGTATTAATTAAGATGTCATTAATGAATTCTTCACAAGTAAGGGACCCATTTTCTGGATCTCCTCCCACCTCAGTCTCCTCCTTTGTCCCACTTATTTTTCTTCCCCCCTCCTTATCTTCATTTCTATCCTTTTCTTAGGATTAACTAAGATCCTTTAAGTAGGTTGGTTGGCCATATGCAAAAAATACAATCCATTGCATAATATTAAATAAAATACCATATACAAAAAATACAATCCATTGCATTTAATCTGTATGTATAACAAAGACACATGTGTTAAACTTGTTACCATTAACATCTAATCGTATGGACTCGAGTGTTAAACTTGTTACCATTAACATCTGATTCATAAGTCCTTTCTACAAGATTGTTACCTGCATAAATGAAAACAAACAGGAACATTAACAGCCCAACTATGACTCTTTTTGTCCCAAAATCTGAATTAAACCACAAGTGATAGCATTAGGCATTAGGCATTAGCATCTGGTTTAGCATACAAATGTCTTACCAACAAAGAAAGACAAAGCAATATAGCATTAGGCATTAGGCATTAGCATCAGTGTTGGTCAAACACTCTGCATCAGTCGAAACTAAGGCAATTAAGACAATCCATAGTAACATTAGAGTTTCCCTGCACCAGTCAAAAGTATCCCCTATAAAGGACCAGGTAGAAACTCTATTCTCACGTTCAAGAGGTGAAAAAACTCTTCAAGTTCAGATAAGCATCACAAAAATCTGCTTAACTATTTAATTCCCAGCCAAGGGTTAAATACCCCATTAAGAGACCAAAATAATCGGAACCACTGGTACAGTTAAGGATTGCCCTCACAATAAAAGAAACACAAAAACAGGTGGTGCTATGCCCACAGTTACTAAGGAGAAATAAAAATAAATTAATAATATTCTAAAGCACAATCGACATTATGCAAATTATAAGTGAAGGCAACAATGTGACATTCAAAAGTATGCTTTCCCATTTATGCTAACACCTTAAATAAACAAACACAGAGGCCTAAGATCATGAAGTTTCAAGGAAGATGCATACCACATGGTAATATGTTTTTAAGCCAAAACCACGTTCTTTGTAAACTATGATCATGAGCCAGTCATTTACTAGTTCTCTATCTTGGATGTCCATATCTTGACAAAGTAAAATAAGATCTCAGTTAAAATGATGAATACAATAATTATGCAACCAGAACCATAGATAAAATTCAATTTGACAATTGTAAGAATCACCTGTTTTGTTTTGAAAACAAGGGCTTTCCAAAGATGGCTACTAAAGTGGGGGATAAAAGATAAAAGAACCTGACTGCATATAATCAAAAACCAACAATTCAAGAATTATTTGATATGCGTACAATAGTTAATTAATATGTGTTAGCAATAATTTAATCGGTCAGAGCAAGATATAAATATGCTTTCTGGATGTTGACTCTTTGGTCTCCCATTAGCTCAAGAACTTCTTCTCACAGAATCTATATCACTTGAAATGAAACTAGCATAAGGTTTCAACGTCACAATTATTGGTTAGCAATGAAAAAAACTTAACCGCAAGAAATGTCTCATACCAATTGCGTTCATAGAAAAATTGAAAAAAACTATGGATTAGTGGATGTAGTCATATTTTTCTCTAATTATTTAAGTGCTTGTACCAGATCTATTCCTTGAAAGCTAGAGAAACATTTTTTTATCAAACAGATGAAACATTGATTCAAAATCTAAACTCCATTGCAACTAATTTTAAAAAGAAAATAAATTAAAGAAAACTTCACAAGTTGAATAAACTCGAATCAAATTTCCAAATCCCAAATTCAGAAATAACTTCAACATCAAAAACAGGGATGAGGTGATTAACTGCTCCAGCTCGTTAATCACCTCTTCCTGTGGTCTATGAATCAAATCAATCATCCTCCATATCTACACACATCATCATTCAAACAAAACAAACATTTCAACTAATCAATATAAATAACATTTTAATAAAAACTAAAATAATAATAAATAAGTGATATATATACATACCTGTAGAGTTCCACCGCCACCTGTGCTTTCACCATCATCCGACACACTGACAATTGTCCATGGATCATGCGAGTTCCAGTGGAAATCAACCACCTTATCCCTTCAACCATAGCACAATATAATCTTGTTTCAATTTTTATCTATTTTTTTTTATTTATGTAAAAAGGAAAACCATTAATTAAAATTAAATATATATACCTATGTCCAGAGTGTCTGAACAATAAGCCAGGTGCAAACTTTGAGGCTGGACCAGAACGTTCACCAACCTGTAGACAAACAAACAAACCTTTTATTAAAAAAAAACAATTTGTTGCAAGAAAAGAATAGGGGAAAATGGAATAAAAGTAAAAGTGGTTTTTGGTTGAGTTGACACACCTTATTGTGATCCCAGATGTTCAAGACACCATCTTCTGCTGAGCTTCCAAAGATGGATGATTTGTCAGGAGACCACTGAAACATACAAAGTAATTGGAATTTAGAAATAGTGAACAATTGTTCTAGAAAGGGAATCCATAATTCCCTGGAATTCATTAGGCACATCTACTTCAACCCATGTTTCTTGATCAAGCATTGCTTTCAGTTTTGTCATCTATAACAACAATAATAATATTATTAATCAAACAAATTGTTGTTTACCTTCTCTGTTGTAGTTACAAATTATTGTGACACGTTATATATTTGTAAAAAGTCTTGAAGCCTTAGTCTTGGATGCAAAAGAGCACGAACACCAAGAAGTTTTGCCCATCTTCCATGAGCTGCATCACAAGCTGCAAACACTGCTTCTATGTTTTCTCTCAATACATCAGCTCTGTTAAATGACACAGTTGCCCCTGTTAGAAAATTTCTAACAAATAAGCAACATATATATATATATATATATATATATATATATATATATATATATATATATAATAGAACAGATCACCATTTTCAACCAAGCAAATTTTGAAGAATAACAAACCTGTAGCTCATTGAATTCTAGATCATACTGAAAGCAGCCTTTTGTACATTAGCCATTCCTTCCAAATGTTTCCGCTTCTTCATATCTAAAATTAATTATTATAAAATATTAATTAAATTCAATAAAAAATATTGGGGATTCAATAATAAAATACTTCTTGAGAACTAGTATTGAACAAATTTTTAGGGATCAATGTATAAACAATTTATATATCAAATTACCGTGTAAAAAAATAAAAAATTTCTAAAATTCACAATGTCATGGATCCATTTAGAACAAGTTAAATTAACATACTTGAATAAACATACATTCTCATGGTTGAAAAAAAAAACTAAGAAAATGTATTACCATTTCTCATGGTTGAAAATCGAAGAGTTACAAGCAAAAGATAAAATATAACATGGCCAATGGCCACACTAATTCATCATCAAGAATTATTCAAAACACAAAATCACTACAACTCCTTTTAGTGGTGTGCCTTAGCTGCAACTTTTCTTTGCGAATTTGCCTTTGACTGAAAAATCATTTGCACAAAAAATAGTTAATTTAAGATTTTTGGTTAATCGTTATACATACAAAGGGGTATTTTGGTATTTTAAATGATTGCAATGGAACTAAATTCCATCCATTGGTTAAACACAAACCAGATGTGCCCTAAATTTGACAAAATAAAAACATCTTTGGCCATCAACTATTAAATTAACATGAAAAAAATGTAACAATGGATTAAAATTTCAAGAATATCTTACCATTGAGTGCAGCAACACCCAGAATTGAATGCATATAGTTAAATCACACATGTAGTCATATAGTGGCACAGAGCACAAATTATTAAAAACATAAAAATACATGTGAATATTATCAAATGAAGCATTTCTCACTTCATAAAACATATGTAATAAGTGCTAAAGACTTAATGATATCTGGGGAATTTCATCGAACACTTGGTGTTCGTCTAAACACCATGGAAAGACAAAGGTAAATTGCAGAAATCAAACACATAAATCACAAAAATGGAGTATAGGAGTTGATAATTTATTGAAATATGAACAAAAAAAAAACAATAGAGATGCACAATGGATTAACATAATAAATCGAGAAGTAAAAAAACAGAAGAACATAAGTCGATTTAGGGATGGAAGTTACCACTATGAAGGCCTGAACATCTTTATTCCTCTCTCTCTCTCTCTCTCTCTCTCTCTCTCTTCTCGTTAAGCTGCTGGCGAGACTTGGCTGGCGACCCCTTTGGCAGAAGATATCGGGCGGTGTTTAGCGCCCTTAGCGACCCATGACGACCTTCCTAACGACGCCCACTCCTTTGAGCCTGATAATCATATCGAGAGTGCTAGATTCAGATCCGCTTTCTATTCAAATATGCCTAATTTTTTTGCAGGATACGGTCCAAATTTTTACATAAGAACCGCCAAATCATTCAAAACTAGAAAAAGATATGTGAAGGAATGAAAATTAAATTGATTACCTGGGTCTCTAACGCAGAAGTTTCAAAGGCGATGACGAGATGCAATCGGGAAGCTAATGGAGCGAAGTTACGGTTCTTCATCTGTGTGTTTTTCGATTTATCTGTGGGGAATCTGAAACAAACGAGAATCAAGATTCACATTCCTAATATTGAGACTTGAGAGTATAATTAGGGTTTTTTCTAACAATTTCAACATCGAGTGGGAGATATGGTGGTTCTAGTGGGTAGAAGTAAGTGGGGGAAGAAGTAGGCGGCAGTAAGGAAGGAGCGTTCATAATTTGGGCAAGAGGAAAAGGAGAAAAAAAGGAAGGCGGGGTTTTTAATTTTTTCAGAATTTCATTTCCCCCTTTCCCCCACTATTAAAGGATGGAACGCGCGTTCCATTAAAAAATATAAAGCGACATCCTTAGACGACGCGCATTTTATTATAGGTGCCCTCCGTGTTTTTTTAGACACTAATTTAAGGGCGCGCAATAATACGTGTCTTCTATCCTTAAATTTTTTGAAGAGATGACATTTTTCTAATGTCACTCTCCTTTGCGTAACATAGATCAATGAGCGTCGTATTTTGCGCGTCGTAAAAGGCCTTTTTTCTAGTAGTGCAACATGCAATAGTCCCTGTAATATGACAACAAAGTCATAAGTAAAAAAAATTGTACAACTTTTTACTCAAAGACATAATAGACATACCTTGTATTGGTCTGAAATAATAACTACCCCATTACCACCACCAAGATCTAAATCATCCACCAATAACTCAATGAACCAAGACTCATTGTCTTTATTCTCAAATGTTCCACTGCCCATGCTATTGGGTATACATGATTGGCTGGATCTCTACCAATAACAGTCAACAACTAACCTTTTACCTACCCAATCAAGAAACATCCATCCAATCCTATCACTTTTTAACACCTTCTTTTCATCCATCCTTGAAATCCTAAAGCATACACAAAACCTCTTAAAATGGTTGATTCCACCAGTATTAACATCTACCCCAACCTTACATGTGCTCCTTAGATTAGACCTGAGGATTTCATCTGCATAGTCCCAAACCCTACCATAATGTTCCTCTAACTTTCTTTCTATCATTTCCTTATCCTGTGACCTTGCTCTTTGACATTTTCCCTTTGATACATTCATTGAAAACCTCCTCAAAACATCTTCTTTCATCTCATCCAATGTCATTTTGGGCTTCCTGATGGCATCTTGTAAGCAGTGTTTGGCTAACCAGCTAGAAGTAACTAAGATACTAAAGTTGTAATTCCTATCACAAAGATAAGTCTTAACAATGGATTTAATTTGGAATGTCTTTTTATTATACTTCTAACTAGCTGCTGACCTAAAAGGACATGGATTATGATCATTGGAATTATTACCAAACCTAGCAATAACCCTAACTCTATAACTCTGCTCAAAGTAAAATACTTATCCATTATGGGCTGTATAGTTTGTTAATGTAAACCTTAGTTGAGCAGGGAACTCATAACACCTACCTAATCCAGGCTTCATTTCGTTCCAAAGTTGTTTTGGATCATGGACCATATACTTCACAACAACTTCTTCATCATTTACCTCTGATATGTGGCCATGCTCAGCCTCACTGACACCAGATCAATTTTGATCATCCCCCAAACCATCTATCCCCCTATTTAACATATTTTCATCACACAAAAAGTTAAGAAAAGGGTCGTTTGTATTTTTCTTTCTTAGTACCAGAAGTAGAAGCCATCTGTTAAATGTGCCAAAAAATGAACTTGTTACAGATAATTATGTGAGGAAAAAACCCACTTACACTTCAGTTTCATGTTACCATCTATATACCTTGCACTTGTTGGGTGTCTTAATAATGGATTCTTGAGCTCAACGAAATGACAATGGTGGTTCTTCACAATCCCTTTTCAAACCCCTCTTGAATGAAACCCTTTTTTGAGATCTAAAAGATGAACAATTATGGAAAGAAATGTGATGGATGAGTGTTTCAACGAAAGAGATGACTGACTGAGAAAGGTTACCGTTTGTTAAACGGTTATTAAGTTTTAATTGATAAGACATTGTAATTATCGAGGCCAGTGAATGTAAAATTAAATATAAACTTTTTTCAATTAGGTGTGTAAAAGTTATTTTAATGGTATTTGCTTATTATTATTATTATTATTATAAGATATAAATATAGATTTTATGGATTAATTTTTTTGGCGTTGATAACGAGGTTCTTTTTGGACCAAAAAGACCCGGTCACCCTATGAGATAAGGTGGAATTTATACTAAAACGAATACTCCACCGGCATCACATGACTACGATAGACTACTTGTAGAAATCGTTCAATTTGTCTCTCCTTTGACAATGCATCCAAAAGCAGGCGTATAGGCCATCGATCTGTGATAGATTTGCAATGGATCCAAACCCTAAGAAGTTTCCAATTCTGTCTTACGTAATGGCCAAAATCCCCAGTGTCAGCCGGTCTCAGTCACCGGAGTTCGACATTGAACAACCACCGCCGACGGTTCCTTCCACATCCGAACCGGAACCTTACTTCGAACTCACTGAACGCATGCCTCACTTAAGCGATCCTGAACTTCTTGCTTCCATGCGTGCAACTGTCGACGATGTATCTCGGACACGATCTGTACTAAAAACCCTAGGCGAGTGTCCCGATCATGAATTTGTTGATATCGCTAGGTCGCGGCTGGCGGAGATCGAAGAAAGCTTGGCGAATCAACTTGAAGAGGTCGCTCTATCCGATAAAGATGCGGTGGAGGTTGACAAACGGAAGAAGGAGGAAGAGAGGGAGAAACAGTCGTTCAAGGCCGTTATCTCGTTGTATGAGATGCATCAATCGTATGAGAAGATGTTGAGTGAGGCGGAAAAGAGGCTTGAGAAGCTTTATGAGGAAGCTAAGAAGGGAGGAAAATCGGTCGCGGTTGATGACCAAGGGTGTTCTAGTGAATTTCCAACTGTCGAGGACGATGTCAAGGATGAAGTTGTTGCCATTCTGAATGATGCGTTAGCAAATGATCTTAAAAGGATCGATCTATCGGAGAGGCGGTTGCCGTTTCTTCCTGAAGCCTTTGGGAAGCTTCGTATGTTGGTTTCTCTAAAGATATCCTCGAATCAACTTCAGGTTAGTCTAATAATTTCATCACCATATCATATTATTATCATTTTATTGATTTATCTACTTCAATCATCTGACGATCTTGATTTTCGGTATTCTTTGCATTATTGCCTAATCTGTATTGGTGGACTTAAATAATTGTTAAGATGAGATGTCAATTATCTTGCTATTAGCTTGCATACAACTATACAAGTTATACCTTGCACGATCAATCATAGGTGAATCTGTTAGATAGACAAGAATCAGCCTAGATTATAATTGAAGATCCAGCTTAACCATTTGATGTGATGGGTAATTTTTCAGTTACCGAACCAGGCTTTAGATATACCATTAATCTGTTCTAGTTGATTGTTTCATAGTCAAACTGGAATTTGCTTCTCTGATGTGGATTGATCTATGCAAAGTGAATTGCTTTTGTGATTAGAAAGACTATTCATCTAGGAATATATACTTGGAAATGCTAGTCTTGTAATACTTTGGCCAGTGGCAATCAAAGTGAGTTAATGGCACATGACTTGTTATCAGTTATCACACCATGGAGCTTGTAGGGTTTATAATTATTTTTTGGTGGTGAAGTTGGATCCATATACTCCATTCTTTCTCTAACAATGGTCTTACCTTCCAATAATTATTATCACTTTACCACAAGTGACTGGTCATTAGATGCTCCATTGACTACAGTATCCTTCATTAGAAGGTTAGAACCACAAAAGTTGGATTTTTCATTGGCTGTTTAGGCTTTACCGCTTTACCTTAAGGGTATAATAGGAAAGGAAAAACTAGAAATATATTGTGTTTGGTGGTTGATTGAGGTTACTTAACTTAACTGTACACTTTCCATACTGACCACCCTTTGTGTACTTGAACAGGCCATTCCTGATTCAATTGCTGGACTTGAGAATCTTGAGGAGCTTAACGCTTCTTCCAATCTTTTGGAATCATTACCAGATTCCATTGGCTTATTGCTGAAATTGAAGACTTTAGACGTCTCTAGCAACAAGCTCACGTCCTTGCCTGATAGCATCTGTCATTGCAGGTACATGTATTTAGATACATCACTGAGTTTCCTCTTCTCTCTCACCTATCTTAGTAAACTATTGTAATAATTAAATAAGGCTAAATGGAAGGAACAACAACATGCTTCCATTTTTAGTTGTCTATTATAGGCAGCATCCTACTTTCATTTCTTTCTATTACACACTTTGAAGTTTTCTCTTAGTCTTATTAAGGTATTGTTCTAGGAAAACTCTATTCAGTTATACCATTAAACTTTCAAAACTCTCTTATTAGAACTATTAGAACAATATACATTGAAAAAAAATCGTTCAATTCTAGCAGTGCAATTAGAAAATAGCAATGTGCTTTCATTTATTTTTTTTATAGCATACTACTTCCGTTTCTTTCTATTACAAAACTTTGAACTTTATTTTTTCTTATTAAGACACTGTCCTGTGAAAATTCTATCCAATTATATAGCATTGTACTTTGAAAAACCTACCCAATATGGATTACAGTGCTATAATTGGGTAGATATTTTCAAAGTACAATGCTGTAATAGGAACAAAGAAAAGAAAAGTAGGATGCAATATTAAACAAGTCAACAAACGTACATTTCCATTTCTTACATTCTCCCAAAATTCAAAATGAATAACAATGATCTTGTTTTAGGTCACTGGTGGAACTGGACGCCAGCTTCAACAAGCTAACATATCTACCCACCAACATCGGGTATGAACTTGAGAATCTAAAGCGACTTTCAGTCCCTTTAAACAAGCTGCGGTCACTTCCTACATCAATTGGCGAAATGACATCTCTTCAATTCCTAGACGCCCACTTCAACGAACTCAGAAACCTGCCACCATCAATCGGGAGGCTTTCAAACCTTGAGATTCTGAATCTCAGTGGTAACTTCAGTGACCTCACATCACTCCCCTACACAATCGGCGATCTAACAAGCCTCAAAGAACTCGATGTCAGTAACAACCAGATCCATGAACTGCCTGCCACATTTGGTCGCCTTGAGAATCTTATAAAACTTAATGTTGATGAAAACCCGTTGGTGATTCCTCCTAAGGAAATAGTGAATGAAGGGATTGAAGCTGTGAAGGCGTTTATGGCTAAGAGGTTGCTTGAGATTTTACTAGAAGAAGAGGAGAAAAGTAAGTACCCCGAGAATGATCAGACACAGGGTGGTGGTGGTTGGTTGAGTCGTAGCACCTCTTGGTTGACCAATGCTGTTGGTGGATATTTGGGAGGTGCTGGGAATACAAACACAAAAATAAACGATGAACCTTACCTCAATCAGCAACTATGAGTCTATGACCATGTTACTGGCTGTATGTCGGTCAATCTAGTGGGATACTGAGTACCTAATATGGGTTTATTGAAAGAATAACTTTTTTTCTGTGGAAACAAAGCATACACAATGTGGCTTGTCCTTTTGATAAGCACATTACATTACTTTAAAATTTTGATGGTTTTGTAGCACAATTGTGTTTCTTCCCTTTGTGTTGTAGTGATTTGGGATGGGTGTGTAACATGCTAAACTTCATTCCATTTTACAAACGGATATTTCTACCTTGGGTTGTGATTTACTTACTATATGAGTTGGGATTATACGTTGTAGAAAAAATTGTAGTACTATTTTTTTTGGTTAGAGTTGATTTTAAAGTTGGAATTAAGTTTGTTATTTTTTTGGTTGATCTTGAATTTTTATTATTTTTATTTTACAAATGGTAGTTGTTAGATACGTTTAAAGTTATCTTCAAACTTGGGAAATGATTTGGACACATTTTTTTCTTTGTACACAACACATTTTTTTCTTTGTACACAACGCTTTTATTATTATTATTATTATTATTATTAATTTTTATTGAAACATAAATTGTGTATATAGAAAAAATATATTGCGGAGGAATCAACTCCCTTCAAACTTGGCATAAAGTTTTCTATAGTATATTATAAAATAATTTGTTTGAATCCTTATATGGTTCATGGGTTTTCGAAACAATTAAAACTTGGCATAAAGTTTTCTATAGTATATTATAAAATAATTTGTTTGAATCCTTATATGGTTCATGGGTTTTCGAAATTAAGAATTGCTTTAGCGAAAACTCTATTTTCTTTTATAATTAGACTAGGTGTAAAACCCATGTATTATATGAGTTAATTAAAAAAAATAAATATAAGTCTAAATATTTAAGAACTTTAGATTTATAAGAAAATAAGAAAAAGACAAAACTTCAAAAATGGTCCTTTGGTTTTCAAAAATTTGAAGTTTAGTCCCTAATTATAAAAACCTCACAGATGGTCCCTATGGTTTCAAATTTTTTAACAAATGATCATTTTCATTAACTCCGTTAGCTTTTGGCCGTTAAGTGAAGGGCAATTATGTCATTTCACTGCTACAAGGACCATTTATGAAGATTTGCCTTATTTAAAAAAATAAATAAATAAACTAATTATTTAATATTAAAGGGTCCCACCTATCTCTCTCTCTCTCTCTCTCTCTCTTTCTCTCTCTCTCTCTCTCTCTTTCTCTCTCTCTCTCTCTCTCTCTCTCTCTCTCTCCTAGTGCCATTTTTTCAACTGATCTAAAACAAACTTCCATAGGGCTTTTTCTATCTAGCAATCAAGATTCCAAAAGCTATCATAAAGGTTCATCTCGTTACTTATCACTCCTACTAGCAACAATCTTATATCCCGACCTCTTCAAATCGCCTTCAGATCCCGACAATTAATCATCCCCCTTGTACGATTACCCTACTCGAATTTCTCCTTTAGTGATTGTTGATCGATGACATTAGCCATAGGAAGGAACAGGGGAAGATGCAGGTTACTCCTGGAAGGCCACCAACGAAATTGGCTAGTGAAGAAGATGGTGGAAATCGATAACTTCCACTACATCTCACCGTACCCTCATCTCTCTTTCTCTTCTCTATTCGAGTCAAACGAACAAGGAATTCTCAATTGGGTCAAAACCGACAATGTGAGATTCCACGAACCAGGACACGAGTATTCTCGTATTTAGGGCAAAAAATCCCACCGACTTCACATGTTCAAAGATGTTGTCCCTAAAATCAGCAAGGTGAGAACCATAGCTCAGATTTAGTATATCGATTGGTCTAGTGATTTTTGATGGTGTATATTTCGTGTTTTGTTTTGGTTAATGGTTTGCTTCTCATGAAATTATTGAACGAAGTGGAAGACATGTGTAATTCTTCAAGTTCATCATATAAGTTGTTTTCTTTTGTCTTTGTTGCTGAATAGTTCATGAGATTAAGATAAGAGAGAGGATATTCATTAAAGTGTCAAGCTAGTTTCATCTTCTGTGGTTTGGATGTGTATTGTTTTCGGTTACGATTTTGATTATAAGGTTCGGTTCCGAGCTTAGATTCCATGTAGTATTTTGGTATGGTTTTGAGCTTTGATTTCAGGTTTGATAGCTTGATTTAATATATGGTTTTGACCAATGAATTCGGGTACATTTATTATTTGGTGCAAGTGGTAATCGATGGTTTCCATTGGCATAAGAACCGGAACCAGATGTTAGAAGGGGGGTGGAAGAAGTATAGATGGTGTCTGGAGCAATTAAGAAAGGTCTCGATCCAATTTTGACTTTTTCAGTCAAACATGTTCACTCATCCATCCATACAAGATTTGGAGAGAGAGAGAGAGAGATAGGTGAGACCCTTTAATATTAAATAATTATATTTTTTTTGAGTAAACTACTGAAATCGTCCCTATGGTTTGGTCAAAATTGCACGTTTGGTTCCTAACTTTTTTTTTTTGCACTCGGATCGTCCTTGTGGTTTGCTTTTGTTGCATTTTTCGCCCCTTACATATATAAAGTTAGGGACCAAACACACAATTTTGACAAAACCATAGGGACGAAAAACGCAACAAAATCAAATCACAGGGACGATCCGAGTGCAAAAAAAAGTTAGATATAAAGATGTAATTTTGACCAAACCATAAGGACGATTTTAGTAATTTACTCTATTTTTTTCCCTTTTTTTTTTAAAAAAAATAAGGTAAAACTTCATAAATGGTCCCTGTGGAAGTGAAATGACAGATGTGCCCTTCACTTAACGGCCAAAAGCTAACGGAGTTAGCGAAAATGACCATTTGTTAAAAGTTTTGAAACCAAAGGGACCATCTGTGAGGTTTTTATAAATTAGGAACTTAACTTCAGATTTTCGTAAACCACATGGACCAATTTTGAAGTTTTGTCTAAGAAAAATAATGAGTTATTAAAACTGATTTTTTTATCTTTTAAATTTAAATAAATAAACAAAATAAATTAATGAGCTTTAATTTGGTTATTTTGAAATAAGAAGGTAAACCCATTAATGAAATTGATATTCATTTATTATTACATTTATTGTAATAATTATATTAAAGTATTATGTGTAATTTATTAAAATAGAAAAACCATAAAATGACATGTGGAAAAGAAATTAAATCAAAATAACCACAAAATGATATTTGGCAAATTGAATGAGAGTATGACATGTAGCAAAAAAAACCTTCATTTATTAGAACGGATTTTGGACATGTATTTTGAACGATACGATTTTACAAGTACTAGAAAACAAAAAACGGATTCAAAATAATTAAAGGATTTGACAAACTACTTTAAAATACATAAAAAAAGTTGTTTGCAATATATGTAATTATATATACAATTAATTTCCAACGTTCTTAGCTACAGTGTCCGGTATTAAGCTGTGGCTTGGAAGTTTTGGCTTGGCTTCAATACCACCAATGGTTTGTGACTCATCAGCTTGCCCCCTCCACCGCCTCTATAACCCAATCGCCGGATGCACTGTGTAGCTCTACCGATCGTCTCATGTGCCTACGTGCTCTCCACCGCCATTCTTGCTAATCTCTTTCTTTCTTCCTCCGCATGTAGATCGATTTCACCATTCATCTCTATCTTCCCCATTTATTCCATATTTTCCCCGATTTAGACACTGTCTTCTGGAGAGTATGATGACTATCTCCTGTCCTTCAACGCTCGCTTCTCTCCAATATATGTTCATCGCGTTCGAAGAAATCAACGCCTCCATGATAGGAAGGCAAACTGTCGGTCACGATGGGAATAGAGTAACGATGAAGATGACGATCGACCGGACTCCGATTTAGGTTTCGGCGACACCGCCTCCGCCATAGCCTCCGTGGAAGAAGCAGGAAAAAGCAAGAAAACACAGTCGGGACTGTGACTCCAGCCAGCAGCATGAGTGTTTCGGTGGCGGCATCTTAAATCAATGTTGCTCTCCATCTCCGATTACAAGTGGTATCTCTGTTAACTACCGTTATCAGTGGAAACCGGAGCACCTTACAACCCCCAACAATCTCTCCAATCAAATCAGGTTTGTCTCTCTAATTTCTGAAGGCTTCTTCTTTGTGATTTATACGTGATCTGTGGAATCGTTATGCATGGGTTTTGGTTTTTGTTTCTTCGTTGTTTCTGTTTCTAATTTATGCTAAATTTCTGCTTATTTGTCGATTTTTTACCTAGGGTTTTTGTTTCTTGGTTGTTTCTACTATTTATGAATGCAATTCCTTCTCTTTAGAGGCACTTACCAGGGCTTCTAATTTCCCATTGTTAGGAAGTAACTTCCACTACCAAAAGTGTCTGCTGTCACGGGAGAATCCAAGTATGCTTTACTTGGAGCTGATTCTCTTCATACGGTATTTTGTTTTCTTTATTATGGTTGAAAATTCAAAATCCTTTTTCCTATTTGTATATGTACACTAAATTTGTGACATGTTCAAACCATTTATTCATAAGAAAAATTTCGAATCAGCATGGAAAAAGAAAGTGCTCAGACCATTGCAACTATTCAAGATGTTGTTGATTGGATTGAGAAGGTCATTGAGAAAATGGTGGATGCCGTTTCTTCGATGGATTGTATTTATGCTTCTTTGGTTTCATAGATACAACTTTCCTAATGATAGATAATTAGATATACAAATAACTTTGAAATTTGTTTATTTTATTGCATTTTTAAGCTTGATTTTAGTTCTTTTTCATTCGGATGTAGGTTGGTCTTCAAGGAAGCTCTGCAGGAGAGTCGTGGTTAGATATGATTGGGATAACCTTCGATGAAGGTACAAGTTCTCATCGCTTTGGTTCTCGACAGTTGGAGGCATTGTCATTGGAGTGTGGTGAGTATTTCATTGACATGATTCACTATCTTCATCAGATTTGTATTTGTAGACATTGAACTTCTGTAGTGAATGTAATTAATTTCAGAGTGAGGAACAATATTACTATTTAATTACCTTTACTTATAAATTTACTGGTATCAACAGGCAGGAATTGGTTTGAGGATGAGAATTTATGGGCTCCTTTCCTGTATCATCATCTTCTACACTCTACAGAGGTTTATCTTTTGTTATTCAACAATTCTAAAAAGACTTTTTAGTGTATTAGTTTCTTCAAGTTCAATAAATGTAGAAAATCCTTCTCCACTCTATTAAGTGGCTTTTTCAACTGTATTGCAACGGATGATGAAGTTACTGTAATATGTTATTAATTATATTTTCTATTTATTTGGGTATGTAGTTTTTAAAGCTTTTTCCCAATATGCTGATGCTAAATGTGTAATTTGTTTGGATTATATTTTGAAGAATCTATGAGCTATCGCGTTTAAATTTGCTTTCTACATGGACGTTGCTGTTGAAGTGGCCGGGCAAACTTTTAATGAATATTCACGAACAGGATTGTGTCTGTGTGAACATAGCAGATCAGTATCAGGTATACAAAGTTCTGAATTTTATAAACTATTCTTTAGAATAATCCCAAAAGAAAATTGTTGCTTTGCGGCAGGTGGAATAAGTTTTTGGATTTAGCGGTTGTAGAAACTACTTACACCTGTCACAAACATATGACCTGGAAAACAACCTTAAAACCAACCTACTTAATTTGCCCAACCATCAATCATCCAAGTTTTTTTTAGATCAACTTATGACATTGAAGTGGGAAAGGGAAGTATGGGTCAGATCAGATCAAAACAATGGATGTATAGGTGAATCATTTGCCTTCTTATTCTCATTTTTCTCAACTCTTAATAATTAATAACATTTCATGTTTTTCATGTTGCTTTGATGGTTTCTTCCATCATTCTCTTGACTGTATTTCCTAAGGTATGATATCACAAAATTGGGAGAATAACACAATAAACCCACTTGCCTATGCAAAAAATGCAATACATTGACCCATGCGAAGCATGGGGTGCTACACTAGTTAATAAGTAAATAAAGGAGGCAAGGTCTATTTGTAAATCATAGAAAAGGGCTATAATTTAGAAAAAAAAATGGTATATGAAATTTATAAAATAGTTATTTACTAAAATGATTATATTTATTGTAAGTTTTTATAATGAGCACCTTATGTTTGCGAAGTAATTAAGCCTCATAACAAGATGTTTTTTCGCAATTTTTTAATGTTTTGTAGCATGCATGTGTGGTTGATCCTGTAATCTCCAAGAAATCTTTTCTGTTGACGACCTACTAATAGGTTTCTTTGATCATGTTCATCATTTGAACAAGTTGAAGTGAAAATAAAATATTGAAAAGTTACTCCTCATTGTGGATTATATTTCCACATCATATTTTTCATTTAAATAGTTTTGTGGTCCTACATGTAACGCCCGTAGATCCGAGCTAGTCAATTTAGAGGCAATAGGGGTCGAAAACGACTTTTCGAAAAAAAGATTATTAAGAATAAATAATCTCAACCAAGTTTTAGTATATGTTACAAGGTTTCCGTACATATAAAAAGCGTCGAAATCCGAGTTATAACAAAGAATTTCTGACCCGTCGAAGTTTCGCGACGGAACCGACACGATACCGGGAGGCGTAAATAGTGAATTTACGATAGAGCGAGATTTAGCCTTAGCGATCTAAACGAAATTCGTATTTTATGTTAAACCGATAGTGTGCATAAAAAGAACATCCAAATCTGACTTCGTATGAGGAAGTTGTGATTTTTCTAAGATTTAGCATAGCAGTGCACAACCCGAAATCTGAATTTTAGATCGGTCGATTTTTAGCCAAAATAATCTAAACGATAAATGAAGATATCGTTAATAGGAGTTAAACAATAAAAAGACGGTCGAAAACGGAGCTCGTATGAGAAAGATATAGACGAAGCTTAGTCCCTACTCTTCGAGCGTTGCGAATTCGATACAGTTTTGTAAATCTGAGATAGAGTGAGAATTAGCCGACGGGATCTAAATGAAAGTTGTAGTACTCGTAAATACCAACGCGTGGATATAAAGAACGTTGATAATAGAGCTCGTATGCGAAAGTTATGGACGAAGCTTAGTCCCTACTTTTCGAGCGAGACGAATTTGATACAGTTTTGTAAATCCGAGATAGAATGAGAATTAGCCAACGAGGTCTAAATGAGAGTTGAAGATCTCATTAATAGGAACTCAACGGTAAAAAGACAGACAAAAACGGAGCTCGTATGCGAAAGTTATGGACGAAGCTTAGTCTCTACTTTTCGAGCGCGGCGAATTCGATACAGTTTTGTAAATCCAAGATAGAATGAGAATTAGCCAACGAGGTCTAAATGAAAGTTGAAGATCTCATTAATAGGAACACAACGGTAAAAAGACAGACAAAAACAGAGCTCGTATGCAAAAGTTGCGGACGAAGCTTGGAGACTACTTTACTATACAATTCCTATAAATAAGAGATGAACTCTTCATAATTTCCTCACACCTTCAAACCTTTCTTTCTCTCTCTAACTTCTCTCTAACCTCCCTAAACCCCTCCCAAGTCTAGGGAACCTCCCTATCATGAGAAGAAAGCCCCGGAGCGCCCGACGGCTCCGAGAAGAAAAGCTTTCGGCTCGGAAACGCTGCTCCAGCGAAGCCCGGTTTTTAATAAAAACTCGCTGTAAGTGAGCTACACCTATACTATATTTAATATAGATTTTATTTAATTATAGTAACATTATTAGGACCTTAAAATAATTATTTGGGCTATTATTATGAGTTATATTGAGTGTTATTTAACGCTTATATAATAGTAATAATAGCTAGACTATTAAATTAGTCTCGTCAAGCGTTAGACTAAACTCTAGTGGTAATGATACTAGGTTTCGTCAAGGGATAATTGTTTTAAGAGTAACGAAGTGCTGTCCGAGTGCCGACTCACCACCTTTCAGGTGAGTGCATAGTTACTTTCATCTTACACATAGATATGAAGTATTTTATATAAATTACATGCTAAGTGTGCATATTATTTGAGTACTTGCTGTCTATGCTGGATGAACGTTTTTATGCATGTTTTAAAGGATTTAAACTGTATACGTATTTTATATATACGAATATGTTGGGTATGACATGGGTAGATGAACGATGAGAGATAAAAGATGATGTGAGTAAACATTGGCAGCTATGGACTTAGTGCCTAATAAACATCGGCACCTATGGACTTAGTGCATATTGGACAAACACCGGTAGCTATGGATTTAGTACCTGTTGGGAATTGGTAGCTATGGACGTAGTACCTATTAGATAAACACTGGTAGCTATGGATTTAGTACCCGATGAATAGACTATAGCAGCTATGGAATTAGTGCTTTACGAACGAACATTGGCAGCTATGGACTTAGTGCCAGTCCTATAACCCTGGAAGTAAGGGACTTCGGAATAAACGAATGCAGGATAGATGACTCTTAGGTTAAATCCTTAAGAGTAAAGAAGATAATGGGGATGGGTAATTGGGTTGATTGTTTGATTGTTTAAACATAATAATTATAATATTGTGGGTTGAAAACCCTATGTACTTACCAGATTTTCCAACCTGACCCACTTAGTTTATTTATATCACAGGTGTTGATACGAAGTCACATTACATTGAGAGATTAAAGAGATGTAGATCACTAGTGTAAATAAATGTAAGTTCTGTTTATGCTTATGTTTCTGTATTGACGATGACATCCCAAACATTTTAAAATGAATAAAATACGTTTCTTTGAAAATGTTTTGATAACGTATTTATTGTGTTTTTCTGGGAACAAATTCCGCAACATTTTTATGAAATGAAGTACTCTGATTTTTATAAAGCATAAACAAAATCTGTCTTTTTTGGCCGTGAAAATTGGGGATGTCACACTACAAGTGGTATCAAAGTAGGAATCACATATCCTTATGAGATTTTTGATCTGTTTACGGTCCTTGTTTTCCGCATTTCATTCAGATTTTATATTTCTCTAAAGTATTTATTGATTGTTCGCTTCCTGTTCAATTATGGAGAATTTCCATCAACAAGTCATTCATCTCAACTACTCTAACAACCGTGGATCAAACAACAAAGCATCAATGTTGCTTCCTGGTGACTATGATGACCGGGTAGGACACATTGAATACTATACCTATGTTGGGTTTTGAGCAATCTAACACTTCCTAAGTGTGCATGCAACCCTAATAAACCTTGGATCTATGTTTGTCTAAATACATGCAAAATAATAATTTTCCAAGGTTCATAACCTATCTAACATGGCATGGGGTACTTTTAAACATAAAAGAGTTAGAAGAGATTACATACCTTTTTGATGAGGTTGATTCTTGAGGAGTTTGAGGGCTAAGCACCAATAGTGTGAATGCCTCAAATGGAATCACAAATCACCACAAACTCTTGGAAAACTTTGAGAGAGTGTATACACACTTATAAAATCGGCCACACACCAAGTCTCACACAACTAGTGCCACTAGTGGCTATTTCATGCAACATAAGCATGCTTATATAATGTACATGATTAGGGTGAAACCCTAATAACCCATGACCTTTCCTTTTCCAAGGATCCATGGGTTAAAAGCTCCATGGATCATCCATGGACTTCCATACAAGCCTAGCCCATTAACAAATGAGTGTTAGCCCACACCATATAAAACTAATAGCCCACAATCTAATTAGTCTTCCTTTTAATCTCTAAATTAATTCATAATTAATTCAAGACTAAGACTAATTAAATAACATGACTTCATATTAATATATTATAACTTATAATATATTAATAATCATATGTGTATAACTCTCATAAAATTATCCATAAATAGTTTGGATGAAATGCAACCCAAATGGACCATGCCGGATCGGGTCAAGTATATACCAAATAAGTTATGGACTTAGACACCTTATCCAACAACCTATGCCATTGATGAAGACGTTTGGAGATCTGTGAAGAATTGTCCTCACATGGGTGAAACTGAAAACCTTTGGTATCTTGAGAACTCACGAAGAATATCTCATTGATGATGAGAAACTGAAAACCTTTGGTAGTCCACTCACACTTTTAGCAAAAGAAGAATGTGAGAAACAAACTGTGTCTGATGAAGAAGTTTTAACTGAAGTTTCTGATAATGATGAACAGTTCTCTATGTAAACAACTCAAATGTGAAAAAGTTTTACAAGAAACCATCATCAAACTTTCGCTCAACAATTACGAATGGTGAAAATTCTGGTACAAAAGCATGGAAACCAAACTCTTTTGACAAAGCAAAATCTTAATCAATTAAAATTGAAAGAAAAAATTGCAAGAATGGTCCCAATGGTTAGGTGAAAATTGCCACTTTAGGCCAAAAAAGTTTGAGCTAGCACTCATGGTCCAAAGGTTTACACTTTGTTGCCACTTTGGTTCAAAATCCTAATTGCCGTCACTTTTCCCCCGTTACCATCCATTTGACTTGTAAAAGGGAGGGTATTTTCGTCATACCCTGTTTTACTCCCTTTATTTATTTAATAAAACCCTCTTACGTATTTCCCCTTACTGCAATAAGGATAAAAGCATCAATCATACTCACATTTATAGTCCTAATTAGACAGTTGGTCGATTCCACTTCGATTGTCATTAATTAAGGATCAAGAACCCTAATCCCATTTCCAGGTTGTGAGCTTTGATCAGGCAAGTTGATCAGTTAATGCAAATACCAATATGGAATGTAAAGTTGTATGAGAAACCATTCAACGCAAGGGTGGTTTATGGTATGTATTTTTTATTTTGCTCACTAAGTTGCATTTTTATGTGAAATCCTTTCATCTGAAACTTCTTTTTTGTTCTTGTTTTGAAGATGCACACCTTACTCTGTTTACCATCAAGCTACATCATGAGGGTGAGTTTACAAAGTTTCCAGATGTGAACTACATTGATGGAACTATGACATACGTGGACATGGTGGATATAGAAGAGTTTTCTATTCATGAAATGGATGCCATCATGAAAGGGTTAGGATACTCAGTTCCTCCAGTTATCTATTATCATTTTCGGTTTCCCAAGGGAGACATGCATTTTGGACTACGTGCCCTAGGAAACGATGATGATGTTTGTAATCTTGCCCGATATGTGAAGGAGCATAAAGTCATAAAGGTGTACACTAAACACAGTATGGCAAAATTGCTTACTTACTTTATGGCTCCTAAACCTATTAAAAAGGTTATTATTGAGTAATTAGATGAAATTGAGGAACATGAAACCACCACAACTGATAACCAAGCTAGTGATAGACCACATAGATATACATCTCCTGTTTTACATAATGATCTGGTAACTTCACCAAAACAAGCTGGAATCATAGGCAATGAAGGTGCTTTGTCTTTATTCCCTGAGTATAATAGGAAAAAGGAGTTGGAGCAAGGACAAAGCTTTCTCATCATGTAGTAAGAAATTGGCCATGGATGATGTTGGTGAAGTTAATGTACGTGGGGATAAGGATCATACACCTAATGATTTTGATGAGGCAACTTATAAATTTGATCTTGGGTTGTACCAAAAGATTTTACAATCTAATTCTTAATTTGATAAGGGAGTCAATGAAGAGAAGGAATGGGAGGAGGTAGTTAATGAAGTTAGTGATACTATAGATATGAGGGATTATTAGATGGATGCTAGAGTTGAAGATGATGTAGATATGGGGGTTATGAGATGGATGCTGGAATTGAAGATGAAGTTACTCATAATGTAGATATGATGGAGGAGACTAATGAGAGTAAAAAAGAAAGTGATGAAAAAAGTGATGGGGAGGAGGATAGTAATGACAATGACTCTTGGGTAGATGAGGAGAACATAATTCCTGATGCAGAGGTAGATATGAAGGATTTTTACATGAGTGTTGATATGAAAGCTAAATTTATGGAAAAGAGAGTAACAAATCACATGCATAATGACAGTAATGAAGATCCTAAAGACCTTGAAGATTTGGATGTAATTGATAATGACCAATAGGATTCAATGGATGAGGGTTCTGATATGGAAAGGAAAAGGAGAGGTTTATTAAAAGAATTGGGGAAGGAGACAAGATGCTCTCAAGGAGAGATACATAAAGTAACTTTTAGGATATGACAAAAATATAAAAGTAAAAAGGAGTTAAAGGAAAAGATACAATTTCATGCATTGGAAACTAGGAGGAATATATTCTTTAAGAAAAACGACAAAACAAGGTTAAGGGCTTTATGCAAAGGGACTGTAGCCTTTAATGAGGGCGATGTTGGTGAACCTACCCCATCTCCTTGAGTGATACAAGGTTCTAGGTCAACTAAAGATGGTAGTTGGATGATTTAAACATACAACCACAAACACAGATGCTTGCACACAAGAAAAGTTAGATCTGCAACTGCAAAGTTTATTGGTAAGCAAATAATGGATCAGGTTGAATCAAACCCAAAAATCAAAGTGAAAGCTTTAAAAGAAAAACTGCAAAAGGAGTATCAAGTGGGTTTCTCTATACATCAAATTTTTAGGGCTAAATCTAATGCAAAAAAACAAGTTCAAGGAGATTACAAAAAGCAGTATGAGGTTCTCAGAGATTACATCTTGTAGTTACAGTCTACCAATCCAGATACAACTGTGAAGTTAGAATTTGAGTCTGGACCCAACTCCAATGCTACCCTAAGAAGGTTTAAAAGAATTTATGTGTGTCTGGGTGGAATGAAGAAGGGTTTTAGAGCTTGCCTGAAGGATTTTCTAGGTTTCGACAGATTTTAAATGCAGTTGAGGTAGAATCCAACAATGAAATAAACCCCTAACTTATGCCATTGTTGAGTCTGAGAACACTCAAAGCTGAAAATGGTTTCTTGAGTGTTTAGGAGATGACCTGGACCTATATGCAAACTCCAACTTCACATTTATAAGTGACAGACAAAAGGTATGTAATTGGTAGTTTAAATATGCTATATTTGGATGTAATATAGTAACTATATTTTATTTCTTTTATAGGGTTTACAGGCTGCCATTGCTTAGTTGTTCCCATGTGCTGAGCATATTTATTGTCTCAGGCATATACATGATAGTATGAAGAGAACATGGAGATCCAATGAACACAAAGACCACTTGTGGAATTGTGCCATAACAACAACAATCCAAGAGTTCAACCATTTGATGAATGAATTCAACTTATTTGACAAAGATGCATATAATTGGCTGAAGCAGATCCCCCCACAACATTGGACAAGAAGCCACTTCACAGGTAATTTCCAAATTTGCCCCTATGGTGTATTACTTTGTTAGTGCACTGTCTTGTTTACCATTTTCTTTGCTTTTGACAAAATTTTCAGGAGAGCAGTATCAGATATGCTTTTGAATAATCTTTGTGAAGTTTTCAACAACAAATTGATTGTAGGAAGAGACAAGCCACTAATAACTTGCTTGGAGTACATCAGGGAATACATGATGAAAAGAATCTGAAATGTCATCAACGTGCAAAATAAGTGTGTAGGGCCACTAACTCCTTCCGCAACAAAGATTATGGATAAAAAATGTCAATTTGGCATCTCAATACACAACTAGGTGGAATGGGTCAGACAAGTACCAAGTGAACGGGCCATGGCAGGATCAACAAGTTATTAAAATGGCTGAAAGGGTGTGCAACTGCAGGAAGTGGGAATTAACTAGCCTCCCTTATAAACATGTCTTAGCAGTCCTAAATGACAAAGCAGATAATGATGAGAAGATTGGAGAGTTACATACTTATGTCCACAGGATGCGCTCTAGAAACTTAGAAACCAGCTTATGTCTATAAGGTAGAGCCTATTAAAGGGAGAGCAATGTGGCCTATAAGTGAATGCACAATTAAAATCACCCTCCTCTACACCATAATTAGCCTAGGAGGCCCAAGAAAAGGAGAAGAAAATCTGAGGGGGAGAGAAGCCAAAAGAAGGGAGAGAATGGTAATGGTGCTAGTGGGAGTCAAACTCATGCTGCTAGTGGGAGTGGGAAGATGACAAGGAAGTTTATCAATGTAACTTGCAGCAAGTGCAAAAATAAAGGGAACAATGCTAGAACTTGCAAGGGCCAAGCAGGAAACTGATTGGGTTTGAAGCTACTTTGATGTCTTTTGGGGTTTAAATGTCAATTGCTTATATTTATTGAATGTTAGGTAGTTGATGTCTTTTGGTGTGGAAGATACATTGATGTCCTTTTTGGTACTTGATAGTATGTAGACATGTCTAGTATGTATTTTGATTTGTGGAAACAACTTATCAGGAATTTGATGCTATGGTTTATGGTATGTTTAATTTGATGTTAATTGCATATTTTATAATGTTTAAATCATACACAAAATAGAATGGTCAACATATAGATACCAAATATAATTTCCATTGACATTTTGTTGCAAAACATGTCTTACATTGCTTACATTGCTTACATATTAAACAAATTCTACTTTCATGCAACTTACCAAAAGATTACATTGCTTACTGATTACATCTTCAACAGAATACCACCCTACCCAAACTATTACATTCCAAACTACTTGTAAAATAGAACAAACACAAAGAAAATCTAACTGCATAACAAATAAATTTTGAGTCTTGTGGTTTGAACCTTCAATTTGTTAATTGTCCTCAATTATCCATGTATGATGGCTTTTGAATGTTCACACATTGGACCATCATACCACCCAATAAAGTGACACTTGGATCCCTTTAAAAAAAGCTAACACCCGATCTTAACATGTAATGGGAGAATAATGATAAAAATACAAAATCCATTTGCTTACCTTAATAGGGCATCTCCAGAAACATCAACCTGGGTTTTTGTTGGTCCATGAAGTGTGAACAATAGCCATTTTACCACAGAAACACAGCACCATTTTCAATTTCTACAGATGAAAGCATGAATAGTAATTGTGTTAGGGCTTGTGAAGAAGACGGGAACGAGCCCAAACCTTTGGACCAAAGTGGCAACAAAATGTAAACCTTTGGACCATGAGTTCTAGCCCAAACCTTTTTGGCCCAAGGTTGCAATTTCCACCTAACCACAATGGAAAGAACGAGAAGAAGTTAGTTGGTGATTCCAGATTTGATTACAACTACTGTAACGGAAAGAATCATTTCACAAAATATTTCATGCTTAAGAAAAGGGAATTGAAAGAAGATATGATAAGGATGAAGCTTACTATGTTGAGAAGATGAAAGAAATTTGTGAACTAAAGGAACAAACAAAAGATCTCTTACTTATTGCTCATGAAAATGATTACGAAGGCACACAAGTTTGGTCCTCTACTTCAGATGATGAAGAGATGAGGCGTCAACTCATAGAGCTTTCATGGAAACTCATGATGGCAGTTTCACAACTAACAAGGCTGAATCATTTATGATGCCAAGGGTATAATCACCCAATAGATAGTTTCTATTCTTACTTCCAATAATATTCCTTTTTCCAAATATAAATCTGAAATTGATGAATTTAAAAAAGATTGCACAGTCATGACTCATGAGTCAAGGGATAGATGTTTTAGTCGTAGTTATTCATTTTATTGAATAATTAAAATTCCCAAATAGGATAATTATTAGTCGTGCACGTTACGGACTATATAGATCTTTTATCACTAAGTGATAAAAATAACATTTTCCGATACATCAGTGTTTGACACAGAAATTGAAATTTAAATCGGTTGAGTGTCAGCCAAAACAATATCAATGAGAGTTGAATATCTTGTAAATATGAATCCTTCGATATAAAGACAACCGAGAATGGAGTTCGTATGAAGGAGTTATGATTTTTGCACATAATTTAACAATGTAATATCTATATAAATATGAATTTAAAATAGAGTGAGAATTATCTGTTGGGGTCTAAAGTAATGTTGTAGTACTCGTAGATAGCTACATGTGGATATTAAGAATGTCGAAAACGGAGCTCGTATATGAAAGTTATGGCCGTTGGAAGATTTGCGAAAAATACTTGGCTTGATGAGCATGCCACGTGGCCCAATGAGCATGTGACACGTGGCACCACGACATAACGACACATGGCGATGTTGGAGTCGGCATTTGACAAAGAGATGTATGATGGGATTCATAGGTTATAAAATTCACGTACAATGCAGAAAATAACATTTAACAATTAAGGGTACATGCAACTTATTAAGGATCTATATCTTCACATTAAGGCATTATACTACGAACTATAAACCCTATACTATCCCTACTATTTTTGAAATTCATAGATTAGGGTTACACACCTTTTGAATTGTTATTGTAAACAATTCCTTTGATTCCTTCCTTTGTAGATCTGTATAAAGCAAGAACCAAAATGATGATGCCTTTGATGGCTCACACCCAAAACTAGAAACCAGAACACAAGAGAAGAGAGAGGAGAGGGATGCAAATTTTCAGCTATGGTTCTCTAGAATAAAATGGATGAAATTTTCAAGCCAATGCCCCTTTATATAGCTGATAGGAAAACCCAAAAACCCTAGATTTGAACATAAAATAATATTATTTCAAATCCTGATAACTATCTACTTTGCTTTAATTAAATGGAGCATTCTAGATTGCCTTGCAAGACACTCTAAAACTGTCCCCATTAAGAGGTTTCTAGCACTCTCATTTGTTCAACTATTAAGCAATTACCAAGTATCCCTTGAACTTATAATTAATTCTAATTGACCAAAAATTAATTATGATCAATTATTAATAAATTTAAACTATTTCTAATTAATTTATTAATCATATAATAAAGTAATAAATTATTTCCTCTTTAAAAATGTTATTCTAATCAGTTTCTAGTTATGAGAACAACACAAAAATGACTTTGCTTCTAATTACAAGTTTATACCAATTTAGTTATGAGCTTAGACACCTTAATCCAATAGTCTCACACTTGGATAATTCTATAACTACAATTGCTAATATAACCCTGAACTAAACAATAAAGAGTGCTTTCCAAAACCACTACTGATTTCTGAATCATATCAGACATTTAAGATAAGTGATCAACTACTCCTTCATTCTTCAAGATATCGTATGGACACAAGACATGGATTATAATCAATCTCATTGTATAAGATTATGTTTCCTGATTTATGATGAAGTCATCATAATACTTATTGAACACATCAATCTAGTCCTGGCTAGGCCCAATACAACAATGTTAACATCAAATCATCGAGGGACCCCAAATAAATCGCTTTTCATGTTAGGGCAAAAAGATATGATAGCTTTGACTATATAGTCATACGCTTTACTTACCAAATCATGCATGAAATTACTCTTTATAACATCCAGTTACGAGAGGTGTTTGGGTAACGAATGCATAACTAATTCGTAAACTATGAACTATACATCTCTACTTTAAGAATAGTAGATATTATCATCTTAGAATTACTTGTGATAAAATCCATGAAGTAATCTTTAAGCGTGGGTTTATTCGATACTCAAAATACCCATTTTCCAAGTACTCATAGACAAGCTATAATCAATTCATAACAATTTTGATTCACTACTTACTTCGAAAATTATGAACGACTGTGAAATCTGATAACAAAATTATTTAGGAAGTAAAACATGCAAAATGAAACACAATAATAAAGAATTAAAGAAGGAAGTACCAATAATCATAAATAAATCTCCATTATATAATCACAAAAAACAATTACAATTTATTTTGTTTAAAATTTTAAAATTTTCAAACTATCAACTAATTACTAAAACTAATGCCGTGTAACATCCGGATTCCCGGGTATAATATTTTATTCCTTTATTTTTGGAAGTTGAGAGGGGACTCGGCGAGTTGGTGTTTAAACTCGCCGAGTATGGTCGCGGATTCTTATCTGAGTTCACAGCTGGACTCGGCGAGTTCATGAGTGGACTCGACGAGTCCACGTTGTTTAATGAAACCCTAATTCCCTGGGTTTGGGACCTATTTAAAGGCCCTTAGGGCCTTCATTTGCAGCTACCAAACCCTAGAGAGAAACCCTAAGAGACCTAGAGCGTTTGTGAGGAAGGAGAGACCTTTTGTGATCATTTTGTTGGTGTAATTGCAAGAAGGAGGAAACCAAGGCAAGAGGAGGCTGAAGGAGGTGTGATTTTGGTGATTTTAGAGCTCATAGATTTCATCTTGAGGTATTTTTCGGACCTTCTTCAGATGTGGTGTTGATTCCTAGAGTTTGGGTTTTCTAACCCCTTTAGAGGATGGATTTGTGGAGCAATTGGTCCCTTCTCGAGTTCATGCTTTGGATCTGGACTCAAAGAGGTCCAGAGACCTTAACCCTTGGGGCTTTTTGGAGTTATTCTGGGAGTCCTGAACTTAGGATGTTATTTTGGGACTAAACCACCAAGTAAGACCATCTAGATGCTATTTGAGTGTCAAGGTCTGAACTTTACGTGATTATCATGCTTGGGAAGGTCAGATCTATGGATTAAAGGAACAGATCTGACCTCAGGAGGTCTATGGAGTTTGTGCATGGCATGAACTCGCCGAGTCCAAAGATCAGACTCGGCGAGTAGGGTTAGGGTTTCCCGTAAATCACTCAGTGTGTAGACTTGCCGAGTTGGGGAAATAACTCAGTGAGTTAGAGGGGGATTAGAGGACTGGAGTTCAAGGCGGAACTTGCCGAGTTGTTCTTGAGACTTGGCGAGTTGAGTCGGGGTGGCCCCGCGATTCATGCTAGGGGTGACTCGTCGAGCAAGGGGAGGAACTCGACGTGCCAAGCGGGACTAAAGAATTAGCGGACACGTGTAGACTCGCCGAGTCGCCCAAGTGCACTCGACGAGTCGGGTCAAAGTTTGACCGTTGATTTTTGTTGACTTTTAGGGTTTGGTCAACAATGAGGCCTTTAAGCCAAAAGAGGGGTAAAATGGTCTTTTAACCTTCTGAGGGTGTTAAGAAAGGTTTGAGTATAGTTATAATTATGAGAGTATTTACTTTATGTGATTAGGCGGAGGCTAAATCATATTTCTACCGAGTCAGAGACTTACCGAGACACCTGAGGTGAGTCTTCTCACTATACGTACCTAGAGTGGTATTATATATTGACCAGAGGGTCCTACGTGTTATATATGATATTATGTGCTATATGTTATATGTATGTTGTATGATGTTATAAACCAGACTGAAGGGTCCAACGATACAGACCGGGCCGGAGGGTCCAACAAGCTATGACCGGACCAGAGGGTCCAAAGAGCTACGGGACTGGAGGGTCCCGCTAAGACACAACGACCAGAGGGTTGTATTATAGCCTCGAGTGGCGTATGTGTTGTATGCGGTATTTTGGGGAACTCACTAAGCATTTATGCTTACAGTTGTTGTGTTATATGTTTTAGGTACTAGCGAGGACCGTGGAAAGGCGCCGGCGTGACTCGTACACACTAGAGAGAGAGTTTGATTTTTATGATCTTGGGATATGTTATGTTTCAAAAACTACTGTTGGAAATATTTGAGAATATTTTATATGAACTTGGTTGATGAAAAAAATGAAAAATTTGTTTTGAAATTTACGTTGTTACATGTCGTCTCTCAAACCAGTGCTCTTAACATGCTCAATGTGATTCCCCTTGCTTAAAGCCTTTGTGAAAGGATCAGTAGGATTATCTTCTGATGACACTCGCTTCACTAGGAGATGCCCATCTTCAACTATATATCTAATGTAATGATATTTCCTATCAATGTGCTTGGACCTTCCATGATGTTTCAGTTCTTAGGTAAAAGCAATTGCACCTTCATTATTACAAATGAGTTCCTCAATATTTGGAATGACTCCAAGATCCCCGATGAAATTCTTCAAACAAGCGGCTTCTTTTGACGCTTCACTCACTACTATGTACTCTGAGTTACAAGTAGAATCAGCCACTATCTTCTGCTTTAAACTCTTCTACGCCACCGCTCCATCGTTCAATAGGAACACCCATCCAGATTGTGAACAAAAGTATTACTTAATATATATATATATATATATATATATATATATATATATATATATATATATATATATATATGTTTGAGTTCAATAAGGAACCATTTTAAACCTTAGGACCAAGGAACTGATCTTTTCTCATCTTCTAGAGCAATTTTTTCGTAAAAAAAAAACCAAAAATATAGATATTCATAACTTTTTATCCTCCATCCATTGATATCAAATTTGATAAAAAAAATTGATTTGTCCAGATTCACATTAATAATCTGTACATATTCACCATGTTAAATCTATGTAGATTCACACTGTGAATATGTGTAGATTCACACTGTGAATTTGTACAGATTTATACAGTGAATTTATACAAAATTAATGATTTATAGTGCATATTTACAATGCGAATCTAAATAGATAAAAAAAGTAAAAAAAAAATTATCAAATTTGATATCAATGGATAAAAGATAAAAAGTTACGAATTTCTATATTTTAGAATTTTTTTCGATAACTAACAAGATCTAAAACTTGAAAAAATAATAGTTCATTGGTTTTATGGTTTAAAATGATTCTTTGTTGAACTTCTCTCTCTCTCTCTCTATATATATATATATATATATATATATATATATATATATATATATATATATATATATATATATATATATATATATATATATATATATATATATATATATATATATATATATATATATATATATAAGTTTAAGTTTAAGTTCTATGAAAAACAAAAAACTCTAAAAATCATAAAAATACATGAAAAAAAATACTTAGAGATCACAAATTCTTTTTTGATTTTATATTCTTAAAAATTGCAACTTTTTATACAATTTCGCTGAAATTTTTTCTGAAGAAAAACCATAAAACAAAAATATAATAAAAAAATAAAAAAAATCGATTTTTTTTCAACGAATTTATAAAAAAGCATGCGTTATTTAAGAATATAAAGTCAAAAAAAAAAAGATTTGTGATCTGTAAATATTTTTTTAATACATTTTTATGATTTTTAAGGTTTTTTAGGGTTTTTTTTTTGTTTTCCATATATAACCCTTCCCTATATATATATATATATATATATATATATATATATATATATATATATATATATATATAACAATAAAATGAATCATTATATTTAGTTAACTTATAAGATGTAATTAGTATTGAAACTTGAATAAATGTGTCGAAACTTACGAATAATAAATAGATATACACTTCAATCAAAATAAATTGATAAATAACATGAAGAATAACAATTTCGTACACTTTGACACCAATATCATAATTCATGAATCATAATAATCAAGGAAAAGATTAAAAAATTGCAAATCTAATCATACCAATCAACATGCATGATTTTATGATAAATATCCACACCAATAATTCTATGCTTTATATAGTGAGTTCTTAGTCATCTTCTATCTTCTATTGTTTGATATTCTAAAAGTATATCATAAGATAAACTAGAATAAATTATATGATCATGAGTTCATTAGTTCTTACTCGATCAAATGCTCTTTAACAAGGTATTATATTGTTACTGAAAAATCATGGAGTTGCAGCAAGAAATGGGTACAATCAAATCATCAGCGACCATGGAAGAACTGAAGCAACAACTGAAACTGGCTGGACCTCTTTGCTTAGTCAGTTTCTTAGATTACAGTTTGCAGATTATATCGGTCATGTTCATCGGCCATCTCGGAGAGCTCTCCCTTTCTGTTGCTTCAATGGCCTCCTCTTTTGCTGCAGTCACTGGTTCCCACTTCCTGGTAATTATAAAAAGAACAAGTTTTCATTTCTTAACCTTTTACCCTTCAATCATCACCTTGATTTATGTACTCTAATCTCCATGCATGCTTATCAACACAATCATATAAAAAAAACTTGGGTTGTTGTTTTCCTGAAAAAAATGACCCATATATAATTAGCTAGGAACTGGAAGTGTACTCGAGACGTTTTGTGGACAAGCTTATGGAGCACAACAGTATCACATGCTTGGAGTATACACTCAACGAGCTATGCTAGTTTTGATGCTTATAGCTATTCCAATATCAATCATATGGACTTGCACAGGCACTATCTTCATTTGGTTTGGTCAAGATGTAGAGATCTCAATGAAAGCCGAAACCTACACTCGTTGGTTGATTCCCAGTATTTTCCCATATGGGATTCTTCAGTGTCAATTCCGATTCTTGCAAGCTCAAAGTAATACAAAAGTGTTGATGTTGAGCAGTGGATTTACATGCTTAGTTCACATTCTTGCATGTTGGATTTTGATCTTTAAGTTTGGATTAAGGAGTAATGGGGCTGCTTTGGCCTGTGCTATTTCTTATTGGATTCAAGTGTCGTTTTTGGCGATTTATATTAAGTTTTCACGCGCTTTTGAGAAGACATGGACAGGGTTTTCTAAAGAAGCATTTCTAAATCTTGAAGAGTTTGTTTCGTTGAGTATACCTTCTGCACTCATGATCTGGTAAAATTTTGAAGTTATTTTTTGGTTTTTGTAGAGAGAATTTAGATTTTAATTATGGGATGTTTTTATGTGAATTAGCTTGGAGTACTGGGCGTATGAGTTTTTGGTTCTCATGTCGGGCCTTCTTCCTAATCCAAAGCTTGAAATATCGATGATGTCAGTGAGGTACATACAATATTGCATTTACAAATTTTAATTGTAGTCCAATAACATTATTATTGTGACTTCAAGAATCTAAATCAAATGATAATTAATCATAGTTAGGGTTAATTTGTTCTTTTTATGTTTATCTTGATAACAGTTTCCATACAGCAAGTCAACACTCTTGCTTGACCGTAAATATATATATATATATATATATATATATATATATATATATATATATATATATATATATATATATATATAGGTTCAGGTTCATTTAAGACCATTCTAATTTTGTGAGACCGTGAGACCAAATCTAAAAATAATTTTAAAATCCAAAATAAATGGAAAAATCCAAAAATTCTTTTTTTAAATGTTATTTTCGGAACTTGAATTAACTAAAAAAAATATAAAAAAAATAAAAAAAAATCCGTTTTTTTTTTTGAAAAATACGTGAAATATTCTAAATAGAATATTTCACTGACATATTCTAAAAAATAATTTTAAAATGCAAAATAAATGGAAAAATCTAAAAATTCTTTTTTTTAAATATTATTTTCGGAACTTGAATTAACTAAAAAAAATAAAAAAAATTAAAAAAAATTAAAAAAAATTAAAAAAAAATTCTATTTTTTTTGAAAAATACGTGAAATATTCTAAATAGAATATTACACTGTACATATTCTAAAAATAATTTTAAAATGCAAAATAAATGGAAAAATCAAAATTTTTTTTTTTTTAAATATTATTTTCGGAACATGAATTAACTAAAAAAAAATAAAAAAAAAATAAACAAATGCGTCTCACGGTCTCACAAAATATAAGTGGTCTCAAATGAACCTAACCCTATATATATATATATATATATATATATATATATATATATATATATATATATATATATATATATATATATATTAAATTGATTATTGCTATATAATCAGCTAATTATAGGCTGGTTTGGTAATTGTATATGATCTAGATAGGAATTTCGATACAACAACCCCCTACGTGCTCCAAATACGGTTGATATTGAAATATCTTTTTGTTTAAGAAAAAACCATTGGACTTCTAGAATCAATTTTTATAGTTACACATAAAAATATATTTATATATTTATCTTTTCTAAACATTTGTTTTTATTGTAATTTTATTTATTTTAAAAGTTTTTAACTACTTTTGTCAAATACTTATATAATAAATAAAAGATACAACTTATCTACTTGCTACCATCTAGTTTTTCCAAAAACCTAATTTATGTTTTTAATTTGACTATTCCTACTTCAAGAATGAGAATCAACTAATCAACTAATTAAAGTTAAGGGTGGTTTGGTAATTTTATATCATATAGATAGGAATTTCATTCCAACAACTCCTTGTTTGCTTTTTCCAAATACGGTTAGTTTGGAATAATCAAATAGTTCTTCAGCATACAGTTTTTGGAAACTTTTACTCCGTCCCAATATTATTGTCCACAGACAAAAAACACACAGATTAAGAAAAACATTAATTACCACTAACTTTATATAATAAAATGACAGTTTTGTCCTTACTTTGTATTTAATGGTCCATTAAATGTTTAGTTTGTTAAGTAATAATGAGGGGTATTTTGGTAAAAATGCTATTTATTTTTGGAAGTGGACTATTATTTTGGGACAAACCAAAAAGGAAAGATAGACTATAATTTTGGGACGGAGGGAGTAAAATATAAAATAATAGCTTGAAAAGAGAAAAAAAAGTTTTGTTCGACGAACGAATTATCTGTTTTGAAAATCAATGAGGTATTTTAAATAAGTTTTTTTATGTAATTTAACATATTTTAAAACCTTTATGTTACTTTTGATATATACTTATATACAAATAAACGCTACATGTATCAACTTGCAACTAATTTTATTGAAACAAGTTTATTGTATGCTAAATTAAATTAATTCCACATCAAGAATCATAATAAAATATTTAATCACCTTAAAACTAAGAAAATTTGAAAATTTGAAAATTTGAAAATTATCTTTTATTATAAGACCGATAGTGTGGTAATAAATCCCACTATACTTTTTTTCATGTTACCTCAGTCATATTATTTTCCACTCACCCCATAAAACTCATAATATCACACCTTACCTTACACACACAACTATATATCAAAAGAAAAAAAGGTGTGGTATATTCTCATTCTTTGTGGTAGCCTTACCGTAGTTCCCTCGACTAAAAGATGTGTTCACCGCACCACCGTGATGATACGCCATCTACCGCAGCATGCGACAACCTACAGGTCTAACAATTCATTGCTTTCACGTTTGCTAGATGGCCTATTACCTTTTATCAAAAAAAAGTCACTTGACGCATTTAATTATTAGTATTATTTTTTGTTAATTCGTTATGTCACATTTATTGCTTTTTTTTTTTTTTTTTTTTCCTTCTCGTCTCTTTTTAAGATATGCCAACTCCACACTATTTTTTCTAAAGAATAAAGTTTTTTTTTTTTTTTTTTTTTTTTTTTTTTTTTTTTTTAAATATGTCAACTCATACGTTTTTTAAAACCTTCATTATTTACAAATTAGGCGTCTTTCCGTTCGTTGCACAGGAATAAAATTATACGGTTTAAAGTATCCGTAGGAAATCTATAACCTATATTAGGAACTATCATTAAAAAATAAATGAGTGTAAAATTATAAAATTTTAGGATGAAAAAGGAAGACAATATTTACAAAACTTTTTTTTAAGTTATGATGCATACCAAGAACCGTGTAACAAACATATTGATGTGATGTAATGTTGATAAAAGATTTTAATAGTTAATGACTTCTTTAAGAGATATGTATCCACGTTAATAAACCTTTGAACCATATTAATCCAATGAAAATTGTTTAATTATATAAAAGTTTTATTTTAATATCGAACCTTTTCAAATTTAAATTAAGATTATTAAGCATTAGCCACTACAACTCAAAATATTCTTTTTACTTATGATACATGATATTTATGGGCTTTTATATATATATATATATATATATATATATATATATATATATATATATATATATATATATATATATATATATATATATATAGTTATATATTGTTTATTTACCGTTACGTCTATATAAAACTTTCTTTTTTAACATTTTAAATGTAAACTAATTATATATAAAAAAATTGAATAGAAAAATAAAAATAAATTCAAAAAATAAATTTATTTGCATCAAATCTATTTGAAGCTCAACTACAACTCACAGGTGTTTTAATTTATTTGTACTAATGATTTCAAGTTTAAGTTAATTGATCACTATAACTCAAGAGTTATTATTATTATTATTATTATTATTTTAAATTGTAGTTAAGAGTTATTATTATTATTATTATTATTATTTTAAATTGTAGTTATTAATTGGTAATGACTTTTTTATTTTCCTTTTATTATGCATAATGTAACTATATTAGTAGTATATAAATATGTTTTGATCATAGAAAATTTTAATTTGTTTGGACATATTTCTGCAACTCAAATATAAAAAGTTGGAAAAATAAGTTTTGTCAAATGTTATTACAACATGAATTTTTCTTCTAATAATAGAGTTTCTATAAATCTATGACTTATTATATAAAATTTGCTTATTTTAATTTATATTGATAATAATATTTAATATTTTATGACTTTGTAAGAGATATGTATCAAATATTCAAATCCATCAAATTATTTAATTAATATTAAACAAGCGAAAAAAAAAATCTTCTCTACCTAAAAAAATATAACCTTAAAATTATGATAATAACTAATCATAATAAGTTTGGTTTATAAATCCATTAGTAAACACATTTCATCAATTATTTCTCTCTACTTTCTTTTTCATTAAATTCTTATTAGTTAGTTTAGTAATTGTATTTATGTAACGAACATAAAAATTGAGCCAAAATAAAACATTTTAATCCATTCAAAAACCATTAAGTTCATACATCTCGTTTCCAAAATAGTTTAAGAATCAGAGTATCCCCAAGAACCATATCACATAAATCATAAAACATGAGGAGCGGTACGATCACGCCTTTGCGTTGCCACGATCTCCTGAAGTACCTGAAACAATACACTGAACTGTAAGCCCGAAAGCTTAGTGAGTTACTCCCAAAATACCAACCACACATAAACATACTCATAACATATCACAAATAGAACAACCATGCACATCGGGTCTACTGTGTGACTGGTCCACCCGCACCGGGCCTTCAGTCCACCTGGTCCACCCTCCGAGTCTAGCCATGTACATCGAGTCTACAGTGTGATTGGTCCGCCCGCACCGGGCCTTCAATCCACCTGGTCCACTCTTTGAGTCTACAGTATGACTAGTCCGTCCACACCGGGCCTTCAGTCGGTCTGGTCTACTCTCCGAGCCTTGGCACGTCTGGTCCGCCCTCTTGGGGCCTTCAGCCTATCCGGACCGCTCGCTGGGCCTTCGGAATATCCGGTCCGCCTTGGGTATGCTGGCCTACAGCACAAAGCAGGACCCGCCTCAACCCAACCCCCGTCAAACAACCATGTGCACATACAACAATTAATCATATAACAAATCCTTAACCAGAAAAACAGTCTAACAGATCACATAGCATATCAACATCCTAACCAGGATTCCGACCTAACCGGTCACTAGCATAACATTACCCTATATACCGGGTACCGACCCTTACCAGGTCACTAACATAGCATTACCCTAAACACCGGGTACCAACCTTAACCAGGTCACTAACATAATATCATCCTAAATACCAGGATGAAGATCTAGCAAAGTAATAACAGAACAAACAATACCCGAATTTCCATCAGATAAAGGGTCGACCTTGGTGCCGTAGACCCTGTCGATATAGTGAGGATAACTCACTTGTAATTGCCGACTGAAGAGATAAGACCAAGCTGCTCCGTCCACCGACACGAACTCCACCACAGAACACTACCAAAGAACCAATTCCATAAATACCAAAATACCCTTGGAAATCAAACTGGTCAACTCTTGGTCAAAGTCAAAGTCCCCAGTCAAAGTCAACCTTCCTGGTTGACTCTACTCACCGAGTCAACCTGTCGAATCGTTGAGTTCCTATACTCAGAAAACTCCCACAACACGACTCAACTCGTCGAGTCGCCCCAAGACTCGTCGAGTTGAACGATCTTGGAATTCCATCCTGTCCAACTCACCGAGTCGCCAACCGACTCACTAATCCAAAGCTTTAACCAAAAGAGGTTGAGTTCTGCGACCAGACTCGCTGAGTCCAAGAACAGACTCGCCGAGTCCAAGGCAATCTTCAACAGACTCGCCGAGTTGTTCTTCCAACTCGCCGAGTCCATGCACATGTTCATACAACTCTTCGAGTACACCCATGTGACTCGCCGAGTCTCTTCAGTTCTCAATCCATATAGAGGCTTTTCGAGCCATGCAGGGGCTCCAATCCAAAGATCCACTCTTCTGCAGCCTAACCCTCACATAAAGTTGCAAACTTTACGTGAAACCAAGGAGATATAAGCCCAAAACACTCTAGGGCTAGGGTTTATGACAAAGGGGCTTCACCAATAACTCTTAGACAAAAGCTTTATGACATTATGGACCAACACAAGCCTAGATCTGAAGTAGCAACCTCAGATCTAAGCCTCTGACTCGAAATAACTCTTAATCATACCAAAAATGCCCCAAATCTCACATGACAATAGATGCAAAAGAGCCCAAGCAACAGATTATTACCTCCAATATAAGCTCCAACTGATGTAGATCCCGGATCTACACCCCTCCTTTGCAGCAACCTCTTGATCTTCAAGCCCCTTTCCACCAAAATCACTTATCTAGGCTCCAAATTGCTTCTAAGGGCTCTCACTCACGATTTAGGGTTTCTGGATCTCAAAAGGGTAGCAAAGAGGCTGAGGGTGGGTTATAATGTGCTTTATATAGGGCACAACCCCCGAGATTAGAGTTTTCTCTCTTCAGCACCAACTCGTTGAGTCCAAGCCGCCGACTCGGCGAGTTGGCCACTTAAACCGCGACAGAATCCCACTCCGACTCGGCAAGTAAACGGACCTACTCGTCGAGTCCCTTTCCTTAATTTACACTTTTGACCCTTCATTGAACATTAGAAATTTGAGGTGTTACAATTTATTACTTAGTTTCGTAATTACCAACAAAAACATAAATATTGACATTTAAGTTCTTTAACAATATTGACTTTTAAGTTTTTCAAATTTCTATACACATATACTTCTAAAACAAAATTATTTAGTGGCCAATCAATTCTTAAGTACTTTTTTTTATTAATCTATATTTATTACATATTATTTATAAGTAAGATATAAAAACTAACTGGTGATTAAAAATCTTTAAAAATCTAAATAGTTTTCAATTAGCAATGGTAATTATAATGGTTTTTTTAGATTGATGTTAAGTTAAATGGTTATACTCTATAGACGTCTAAATATTTATGTATCTTTTTTTTGCTAATTCTACAAATACAAAGATGGTTTAGCCTTCCAAAATGCGGTCTAACAACAATGCTAACACCGGTCTGCGTGTACCTGTTACGTTAATGCTAAGTTCAATAGTTATACTTCATATTCGTCTAAATATTTATGTACCTTTTTTTTTTTTTTTTTTTTTTTTTTTTTTTTTTTTTTTTTTTTCTAATGCTACAAAACCAAAAATGTTTAGCCTTCCAAAACGTGGTCTAGCAACAATGCAAAAAATGGTTTGCTTCAATGGTTGCACCTGGTTTTGCTTATGATTACATGCATTATGCAATAACAAAATCGGAAATATTAGGGAACGAAAAACAATAAGTAGCCAAACATGAAAATAAGGTTCTTATATAGGTAAAGCATTTTAATTAAGTAATCAATTTTCAATTAATAAAATAAGTTAAAAAGTTAAAGGAGTTTCAAATAAATATGTAGGTGTATTATCTTAAACCATATATTTTTTTGTAGGTGTATGTAGGTGTATTATCTTAAACCATACTATTTTTTTTAATGACATCCTTTATAAGAGATATATAGATTTTGAAAACCAACATATCATTTTTACGTTATTTATATACAATCATGGTTACTAATTACACTCCTTTCTACCTTTAAAATGAACTATAAATAAAAAAATTATGCTCTTTATATACAATCATGGGCATTCGAGTTTTTGGTTCTCATGTCTGACCTTCTTCTTAATCCAAAGCTTGAAATATCGATGATCTCAGTCAAAACATTGCATTTACAAATTTTGATTGTAATCCAGTTAGATTATTATTTGACTTCAAAAATCTGAATCAAATGATTAGTTAATTAAAGTTAGGGTTAGTTTGCTCTTTTTACGTATATCTCGATAACAGTTTCGTTACAGCAAGTCAGCAACTCTTACCTGTTTCTCCATATATAGTTATTTTGACCCTAAAAATAATTTGTGTTTTTAAATTGATTATTGCTATTTCAAGAATAAGAATCAAATAATCAGCTATTTAAAGGGTGGTTTGGTAATTTTATATGATCTAGATAGGAATTTCATTCCAACAAAATGACATGTTTTGCAAAACTAGCGAGTAACATATAAATTAAAAATTATCCAACCAAAAATTTGATTTTATTCGGTCTGGATTATCTGAAATCCAATATAGCAAAATCCGACTATATCTGATCCAAGTAAAAATAATCCGGTTTGGATAAATTCGGGTTTTATGCACATCTACATCAAAATGTAGATGTGATAATGTTAATTATTTTTGTTATCCAGCCTCACGACCAGTACGCTCATCTATAGGATTCCTTATGGTTTTGGCAGTGCAGTAAGGTAAATTTGGATCAAAATTATTAATCCATATATAATTTAATTAATTATATGAACTACAAATTTATGTTGGTCTATTTTAATTACACGTGTCAAATTCATTGTTGAAGCACAAGAGTTTCAAACGAGTTAGGAGCCGGGCGACCTCAGGCTGCACACCGAGCTGCACATGTTGTGATGCTTGTGGCCATGACCGAAGGTTTAGTGGTTAGCTTCATTTTAGTTGTGGTTCGTGACTTATGGGGCTATTTGTTTACGTATGAAGTGGAAGTTGTGAGTTATCTATCATCTATAATGCCGATTCTTGCACTTTCCAACTTTTGTGATGGAATTCAGGGGGTACTTTCAGGTTAGAGTTTCTAATTATTTGAGGAATAAGTTATAAACCTAAACAAGAAATTTCAGTATCTTGAGTTGAAATTGCCGTATGTATCACAAATGTAGAAAATTTCAAGATTTTGACGGTTATCGAGTCATGACAATTTTTACACCAACTATTCACTTCGAGGTGGATAAAAATGATACCACCCTGAAGTGCTTTCCGGTTGACTCTCGTGTAGTGGCACGAGAGACTTCTGTTGAGGGCAGTCCAACAGTAGACTGCTCGTCGGTGGTAAATCGTAATGATTAAAACTATAAAGAAAACCCTAAAATTTTTACTTATGTGGGTATCCATTGAATTGATAGACCGAATGATATTATATTATTTATATGTTTTATTTATTAAATTTAACTTTTATCTATGTTTTATTTACTCAATTTAACGTTTATTCATTTTACAATCAATTGATGTATTTTCGTAAAAAAAAAGTATTGTAAGAGGATGTGGATGGCAAAAGATTGGTGCTTTTGTGAATCTTGGGGCATATTACCTTGTTGGTCTTCCTTTTGCAATCCTTTGGACTTTTGTATTCTCTTATGGAGGAAAGGTAAGAAAGAGTTTTTGATGTTATTATTGTTAATCAATTTCGGTTGTGGTTATCTTGGTTGTATTCTTGGCTTCGATGTAGGGACTCTGGATGGGAATCATCGGTGGGAGCGGCATCCAAGCATTACTTTTCATCTATATTGTCATGCATACAAATTGGGATCAAGAGGTACAAACATACACTATTATAACAACTTGGATTACATAGATAAAGTATTCACTACTAAGAGCATCTCCAATCCATACAAGTATACAACCCTCATACTAATCCACCTCACAATTCCACTTATATACAACTTACCCTTCAAATCCCTCCAACCCATACAACCCTCGTACTAATCCACCTTACTCACATTCTTTAGATCTTTATCACTAAAAAGAACAAGAAAAATAAAATTAATTTCTATATAACCATTGTATCATCATATAACTCCACACTCTATCTCATAACTCTATAATATCTACCACACCCATGCAACTCTACCTCACCCCATACACTTCGTGTGTCATCCCCATTGGAGATGTTCTTAGCACTATTTATAACTTTGGATTTGAGGTGTTATAGTTTCTTCGACCTTTTTAGTTTTTAGATTGAAGATGATGACTATAACTAACTTCTAGCTCTTACATCAGGCCAAAAAAGCTCATAATCGGGTCCACTATACTAGCTTGCCCAAGTGATAATTAATTGTGCCCTCGCTTGTGTTTAGCTGCTTTCTTCGCTATATAGTTTCGTGTGAATGTTGCAAAGTATACAACTATACAAGTACATGGTACTGGGATATGATGATTCAATGTGGTTGGCAAGGTCGCTTACAATACGTAACTTTCACAAATATTTGGATGCGGACTACATTATCATAAGTTCATATAAACTGAATTAATGATAGTTAATAAATAAAAAGAACACCTATTTATTAAAAAGGACCGATTGGAATATAAAAAAGGAAGAAGGAAACAACTAGATGAGTTTAAATGATCAAAGTTTTTAACATTGATGGAATTGTACAAATGAGTTGACACTCAAAAGTTGTAGTCGACTAACATATTTAGGCAAAGGGCTACTTTTCTTTGGTCCAATGTGATCACGCCAAAATCCACTAGTTTCCTGATTTTATATTTACCTCGTTTTTTGAGATTTTTGGAAGTTTCTTTTCCATTCACATTTTAAAGTAAATATTGTAAAAATGGAATTTTATGTTTACGTGACAATGAAGAGAGTGCGGTTTCTGTAGCACCATTCCATCCAGCCTAAAAACATAGCTTTTGTAAGTATGTATGGTTAACCTTCATTATGAATGATCTCTCTGTTCTTAATTATTCTAAAATCCATCAAATTAAAAATTACATATGAAAACAAAAACTATATTATTACATTGATAGTATAATATTTTCACGAAATAATCTAGGATATTATAACATAAAAGATTAAAATAAATCAACTTCAACTCCACAAATTCAACCCAAATTTGATTTATTTAGGCATGATTTTTAATTTTGAGATTTTCGGACAACTAAAAGTATCGTCCTTCACAAAGTACCCAATGAATGTCTAGAAAAGTGATAAAAAAATGTTCTTTTTCTATATAAAAGTCGCTGTCCTTTTATCATAAAATCAGATGATTAGGAGGGTATTTGCCAGAACTTTATTATAAAATTAAAGTTGGTGTGATTATTGCCAACCAGTCCATGTGCAAATAAGCCGATACCACATGGATACTAATTCTCTCCTCCATCCTCATCTAAAAAGCAACATTCTTCCTTCTTCTTTCTTCAACACAATTTTCATCTCCTGAGCTCCTCTCCAACATCACATTCTCTCAGCCTCCAGATGATCGCCAGATCGAAAACCACTGCATCATGCTTGTTCTTTCTGCTTCTTTCATTCTACATCTTCATGTCTCATGATTCCGATCACACTGGATCACGGCGGTCGTCATTCCACATGTGGACTATGATCGCAGGTGTTCTGTTGATTGGAGGTTTGATGGCAGTTATGGTGAGAGCCACCATCGTGACGTGGACCATGGTGCTGGTGATGATGGCTTTTGCAGGGAAACGCCGCCGTGTACTGGCGGTGGAAGGGAGGAAGATCACCGGAGATGTTGCAATGCATTTGTTGAAAGTCGTGATCAAAGAGAGAAGCATTGTTGCTGTTGCTTGTGCTACATTTTTGAGTTCCATCGCCATGGTTTGGGTTGCGTGAACCATAAGTCCACCAAACTCGCAGTTATACTTTTCCTTTCTGACCAAAAGAATTGGTTTTTATTTCATTTTAGGGTAATTTGTGAAATAAGTTAATATAGATATTTATTTTTGTATTGTAATTGGGGTTTCCATGTAAAGTTTGTAGATATCCGTCAATTTTGTATAAAAAGTTCTATTCAGAGTTGTAAAACCGAATGATCTTTATATATATTCAATATGTTAGAAGCTCATATGAACGAGTTGATTAAAATAGAAAATAAACAAGAATAAAATCTAAAACGATATTTTTCGATATGATCTAACTGAAGGTATTTTAACAGGTGTATTATGTAGGTTTATTGTATTTTTTTTAACATATAGTTACAAGGAAAATATTATGGTATGATATGAAAAGAATTAGAAAACACAAAATCAGGTGAGACCATGTTTAACACGGTCATAGAACAACTACAAAACTGTTGAGACCCCCGAAACCTTACTAAGGTTTTCAGTTATATTTTTGAGAGTTTTTAGTTTTTTTTTCATTGGCCTTATTAAATGATTTGATTAAAATTTTAGAATTCGTTTAACTACGGTGACCTTCAAATTAGGATTTTTAGGTAATTTATAAAACTTCTAGTTTTTATTTTTGTGGCATACCAGTTCCTTTCAAGTTTCTTCACAACGTTATTATTATTCTTATTATTTTGAATAACTTAGAAATAACTTAAATATATAACAGTTATATATAAGTGGGCTGAAAAGCGAGGGGCGATGGCGATGGCGATGGCCCTCCCTGGCCCCAAAGGGTTCCGCTCATCCGCATGTGATAGGAGTACAAGGGCCATTTTGATGAACAGATAACATGTGCCTCAACCTTTAAAAATAAAAAAAAAATTGTACTAAATAAATAAAGTCTAGGATTAAAGACATAACTAAACTACATAAAAACACCTACTTACTAATACTTACTAAACGTGGCGCATAAAAAAAGCACACCATAAAAGGTTCAAAGCTACTAAAATACTATCGAGTCTTGAAGAGCTTTTATTAGTAATCATTATCCCAATTAACCTACCAATAACCAGTACTCTTGGATCATGAAAACGCTGCATAACACCAAAGAAGTTTTTATGTTTTATAAGTTTTTTTGGCAATTTAGATATATGGCTCACTTTATTATGAAACCAACAGAGATTGGATATTTGGATTGCTCCAAAGATCGGAACTTTACCTTGGTTCGAGCCAACTGGTTCCACCTACACCAGTTTTGATGGAACCGCAACATGACTATTACAGGTGCTCGTCTCCTGATCCTTATGTGGCTGTACTGCATCTAAAAACAGATCTTCAGGTTCCACAATTCCAATAGGTTCCTTTTCACAAACTTCATTAATGTCTTGATCCATATTGGTATTCACAACTTCGACTTCTGGGTCTAATTTGTCATTGCACACAACAGGAGGTTCGTCACAGAAAAAAGAAAAGGGTGAGACATCCATTCTGATATAATCAGCAGCATCATGTCCCGTTTTCTCGAAGCAAGTGCAACACAGATCAACAATAATACTCCTATACAAAAAGAGTAATGATTCAAGAAATAACCAAAAATATTTATTAATATATATACATGTACTCTAACAAGCTTCAAAAGAACTTACGATTTTGATATGAATCGGGGTCCAATTATGGGACAAACTCGACACCCAACACACGTAATATCCTCATGGATTGTTAGACTGCCTAAGCCTTTACTACCGATATCTGCCTTCTTAAGAGGAGAGACACAAGTCTCACAAGGACATGAATGCACGATTGAGTCATTAGATAGAGGCATCCCGATGAATGGGCATTCGTTAAGGTCTACACAAGTCTCAAAATCAACGGATTTCCTCAGTTTGGCATTGTCATCATGTAAAGATGCAACATCAGAGCCTTTAACAGTTTCAGACTCAGAATAAGGAACATTAAGATCTACATTGTCAAGAACTCCATCTTTCTTCACCGTTTCAACCTGCAAAGCTTCGTTGTTTGAGTCTGGGCTTCCGTCTTTACATGGTAATAATGTCTCGGATGCTTCTTCAATCTTCAATCCCTGTTGATCACCCATCATGTTTTCCCATGCAACGTCAAGCAAAAGCTTCAAAAGTGCATTATGTTGTCGCTCTGGCACAAATTTCAAGATCAAAGAAACCGCAGAGTTCAAGGAATTGATTTGAAGCTGGTCTTGTGTTGATGTAAGAGAAGATTTAGGATTCAATGTTACAGTCATCCTTAGTGGATTCAGAGATTGAGCCGCAAGATCATCGAGATCATTGTCATCACAAAGAGTGACTATATCTCCATCCTCATCGATGTAAGTGAGTGTAAAATCAGCATCAAGATCTAGACCGAAGAGGATGCAGATCTTCTCCCTCAACATTTCCATGTCAAAATCTAGAAGATCTTCCTCATAGATGCGCCTGATTGTGTCTCCAAATTTAATCTGCACCAAACATGACACGTATTTGAGGATTATTTAAAAGTATATGTAGTCAAATCAATTGGTTTTCAAAGAAAACCATGCACGCATTAACCATGAAAGTCACAAAAATCCATGACATACTTGCATAATGGAAAAAATTGTATGTAATGCTACTTCAGTACGAGAATCATACCAATTGGGATTCAACCCGAAAACCACAAAAGTAAAATCTTAATCTTCTAAAACTAAAATACAACTCGCAAGAAACTTCAATTCACATGAGGTTCATCTACACTACAATAACGTGAACTCTTAAAGAGCGTGTGAAAACACTAAAGGTACGTCTAGCAAAGTATGCCGATATTTTACTAATATGAGTGCGACACTCAACCACACTTATGAAAACAGAATGAGAATTCGGTGGAGTAATTCAAAAAGAGAAGAAGAAGAAAAAGAAGGATATAGCTGAAAACAAACCTTGATTACAGTTGCCATGATGAGATAGGACTAAAAACCCTACAATGAAAAGAGGGTAGTCGATGGAACAGATATATATAGCTAAAGCGAACTATTGATCGCTATCTGTAACTGTAATCCTAGAGATATCCGCGATTCTGTAGATTATAATTATATTCAATATATATGCATAGAAATATTAATATTTAACTTCAAAATGTAAATTGTTACCATTACAATAATCATATAAATTTGAAGACTCCTAAAACAAAATTAATATTAAATATGTTGTTTAGTTTATGACTAATGTTTACTTTTTTATTCATACTTATAGAAATAACAAATTTTAAAATTTTTACAAATGGTCCTTTAGCTTTTCCGTTTGTCCCTAAAAGGGTTCTTATGAAACTTTTTTTTTCATGGATGGTCCATACGAAGCAAACTTTACACATAAATGGTCCTTATGACTAACACCACTAGTTTTCTGTTAAATATAATATGAAAAGACTAAATTGCCCCTCTTTTATTTAATTGTTAACCGATGTCCCCTATCTTTCTCTCTTAAATCCACCAAACTAACCTTCATCTTCCTTCTTTCAAACCTCAAATCTCTATAAAAATCGACACACACATACACACACTCCAAAAAATCGGCGTCCCTCTCCCCACATACAAGAAAACGATGATGAACTGGAGACTTGGAGAATATAACAAATTGGGATTAGGGTTTCTTTGTTGTGTCTGTAGACGATGAGTGTGATGATGATGGTTTGGGTGGTGTGATGATGATGATTAGGTCAAAACGAGGGATAATAAACAAAAGGTGGTATTCGGTTGTGGTTATGATGGTTGAAGAGAAGATAAAGAAGGAGACTATGTGAGGTCTATGTTGAAATGGAAATGGAATGGTCTTGATCGCTTCTTCGATTTGTGCTATTTAATGGGTTTTTTTGGATTTGGGACCTTTGGATATTGATTTTGGATATGAACTTGTGGGTTTTTATCCACTTGATGGTTGGAGTCTAAATTGAGGTGTCGACATGGAGAGATGAGTGTAGGAAAAAGAGAGCTCTGACCACTCTCCTGTCTCTTGTTGTAAAACACGTTTTCCTGGATGGATTGTTTTAGGGTTTCAAGGAGTCAAAAGGTTGATTTTTGGAAGATATGGAGTCTCACGACATGGGTTAAAATGTAAATTGTGTCCATAACTGATCTCACGATGTGAGGCATAGAGGCTCACGACGTGAGAACTGCTGCAGCCCAAGTTCATGATATTCAGTATTGCTGATAGCTCTAGTGCTATTGTTATATCATGTGATGTATGAGATATTTAGGTAACTCACTAAGCTTTGCGCTTATAGTTGTGGATTAAACATTTTGCATGTACTTGTTGGATTGCGAAGACTTGATTGTACACACACATCAGAAGCTTTATGATTCGAGATTCCGCACTGTCTTTGTAACACCCGTGACTTGAGGTAATAACTATTTAATTTCTTTATAATTAATTGTTGGACTATGAGATTAATATTGGATTTTTGAGTTAGGCCTTAGTGAGTGGGCCGTTGTATATTGGGCTGACTGAAGACGTATGTTGGGCGTAAGCTTGGCGTATGCTGGGCATAATGAAGGCATTGGATGCGGTGGGTTGATGCGCGTACGTGTAGCGTACCAAGGAGTACGCATCGCGTACGCGATCTGACTCAAAACCTTAATTTTAAGGTTTAATCCATATAAATACCACATTATCTCCCAAACCCTGGCCTCCTTACTAACCTCTCAAACTCAGAAACCCTAGAAAGCCAACCATTCCTCATCTTTGTGTGATTTTGTTATTGTAAAGCTCATTGTGGTGGTTTGAAGCTTGGAAGGAGAAAGAGGAAGTTGGTGAAGAAGAACTTGAATAGCATGAACTCAAGGATGTGAGATATCCTTACCATTTAGCACTCATTTGAGGTAAAAAGCTCACAACTTGCCTCATGTATGCTTAGATCTATAATAATGGTGTTTTGGACCTTTTTGGTCCCAAGAATGGATTTTTATGGTCCAAATCCGTTTCTAGGCTCGGGGTTGCCACCCTTAGTGCTATATGAGTCCCAAAAACAGAAAAGTTTCCATCTTGAAGGTCTTTTTGTGGCCATGCATGAGTTTTATGGAAGTTAGTTGCCATATTTCAAGTTTGGGTCCATTTGGTGGGTTGCAAGACACCAAGTAATCAACTTTATTGGTTAAGACACTTTATTGGACTCAGATTTGTGTTTGGAGCTTACGGTCTTAAGGGATTAAGCCTTTTTGGAGTTTATGGCTTAACAGGGTAGTACGCTGGTCGTACACGCAGCGTACAAGCCATGCAAGTTGTACACTTAGCGTATAGAGGAGTACGTCCCGCGTACCCACTGGATATGGGTTTTTGTCATCTGGGCCTTGGTTTGGGCCGATCTTTGGACTTCTTAGCTATTAGGCCTTAGTGGGCCATTAGAAGTTAGTTGTTGGGCTAAGGACATGTTTAGGCTTAAGGGAAGGCCCATTTGAGAAGTTGGGCCCAATTTAGAAAATTGGGCTATAAGTGGGCTTGGAAAGGCTATATAGAATTGGACCATGGATGTTATGGAATTGGGCCTAGGTTATGGTCCAATTAGATTAGGGGGTATAATAGACATTTTTCCCTAAGAAGGATTATTGGATTTTGACTAAGTGTTATTTTGGTAATGATAGCTCAGGGAGTCGTTGGAGCAACCGTTAGAGATTCCTTACCGCGAGATTTTGCATTCAACTTTGCGAGGTGAGTTTCCTCTTGTAGGAATAGGTCGAAGGAACCAATATCGGCCCGTTTATGTATGTTAGTATGTTCCAGACTAAGGTCCGATGCCGGGCAGTACTCGATGTATATTTATATGTTTCCGAAGTCCGATCCGATGTCGGGCGGTGCTCGAGGAATATTTGTATGCTTGATGTCTTCGTGATTCTTGCATGTTTATGTATTGTATGTTTTTGGATTACGGTCCGATGCAAGGCAATGCACGGGGAATGTTTGTATGCTTCTGGATTTCGTTCCAATGTTGGGCGGGGCCCGATACCGGATAATGTCCGATGTTGGGTGGGGCCCACGATATGTTTATATGTGCTTATGGGTATGGTATGTGGTAGTTTGGAGAGACTCACTAAGCTTCGTGCTTATAGTTTTTAGTTTTGGTCTCACATACTTTCGGTATATGGGGAAGAGCTCGGGATGACTGCATTTCACACACCACGCTGTTTTAGCTTGAGATGTTTTACTCTAATATATTTACATGTGTTTTTGATATGATGTTTTGAGATACTATGATGTATGTTTTGATGAGATGGTTTTGATAATTATGGGTTATTTAATAATTTAAAGCGAAATTTTTTTGTCATGATTTTTGGGATGTTTTAGTCTTCATTAAAACTCTGATTTCTAAATAATGGTTTATGAACAAATGATTCATTCGGAATGTAACTTTATTGAAAATGGATGTTATATTATTTTAAAAATGTAAATTTTAGATTCGGTTTTTGGGATGTTACAAGTTGGTATCAGAGTCATGGTTTGAGGGATTTGGATGAGCACTCATGGAATTCCAAACTTAAACTATAAAGTTGAGAGTTTTTATAAACCTTTTTCAAAAAGATTCATTTCAAGATAAGAAAAGAGAAGATGTGATGTGTACAATCAACAACAGATCGGAAAAAGTGATTTCCTAAGATATCCATACTTGCTTTATATATGTTGTATTTGAGTTGTTATATGTGTTATAGTATGATGTGAATGCTATAACTTAGGCTAAGGATCCACACAGGGTTGCAAGCTAGAGTGCATGCTTAGGAGAGAGTCCTTGTATGTGTGATATATGAGTTGTTAGAGATGTAGGATTAGGGGTGTTCGTTTGGATGAATCGGTTTGATCCGATCCAATCAAGTGAATCCAAATTGATTTCGGTTTTCAAAACATGGATCCGAATACTCCAAACTAAATGTAAATCCAATCCGATCCGATCCAATTACAATTCGGTTGGATCGGTTTTTATAATTCGGTTTTCAAAAACCGAAACATTTTAAAACGACAAATAATTATAATATTAATAAACTTTACACAAGAAGCAAAAACAAATTACTTAATTGTGATTTGAAATTTATAAACAACTAACAAGAAGATATATTATAGTTAAATATTTTATAGATAGAAAACTTTTAAGTGAAAATGCATATTAATGTTTTTTTATCGGGTGAAACGTTCCTATTTGAAAAAAAATTACAAAATTAATAAATAACTATAGATATATATTATAAATAGATAAAAAAAATGTTTATTTGGTTTTTTTGGACTATTCGGTTCTTATTTTATAAACCAAACCAATCCGAAATCCAAAATAATAATTCGGTTTTGTTGAAAACCAATCCAAAAATCTGAATATCCGAACCAAATAATCCAATCCAAATTGTCCAATTGGATAATTCGGTTTTATCCAAATAGTAAACAGTCCTATGTAGGATGATGTGTAGGCTAAGGATCCTCAGGAATTGTGTGTTAGAAATTGTCTGATCTTTATGATTCCTTTTGCCTATTGGTTTTTTGCTTGAATTCTATTTGCTTTATGCTATGTGAAACTTATATTAACGTTAGTTAGCTATTAAAGGAATACGTTAAGTTACATGCCGTAAGAATTAAATAGTTTTAGAATGTCCGATTTGGCCTATTGCGCAAGTTTTGTTTAAGTGCAATCGTTGTAGTACAAGATCTTTTAGTCGAAGAATTGTTTAATCATTGTTGCATGTAATTGTATTCGTAAGATAGTTTGTTGACATTGGTATAAGTTTCTGTCGTAGCTGATAGTATGGTGGGAGTGAGTATTCCTAATGATCATATGGAGTACTAGAGTATTCTAGTGTGAGAACTTACATAAGAGGAAGTCTAAGTTAGGAATCTAGGCAACTTGTGGTGGCTTTTCGAAGCATATGGTTGTGCTGATCGACCTGACATTGGTGGAGTTCCTAGAAGAGCATTCTACTGCGAGCTCGTATGTGAAAAGTGTTGGATTGGGTGTCTAAGCCCATAACTATAATTGGTATAAACTTGAATTGATAGTAACACAATACTTTTGGGTTGCCCTCAAACCTAGTAATTGAATATGATAACTTTTAGAGAGAGAGAGAGACTGATTTATTAATTATATATTTAATAATTAATTAGAATTCAAAATAAATGATTTTTAATATATTATGAGAATAATATATTAATCATAAATATTATTATTTAATTAAGAATTAATAAGAAATTAATTAAAATTAATTTTAGGATTAACTGGATTAATTAAAAATACATGGGTTAAAATGTAATTGTTCAATAGTTGAGCAAAAGGCATTCTAGAACCTTCCTAGAAGCCTTGGACGGTTTTTATAAGGTTTTAGAGTTCTATAATTATCCATGGAGGATAATTAAGAAGCTAGATAATTACCAATTCAATATAATATTATTATATTGGTTTTGGGCTTATCTAGGGTTTCCAAGTTGCACTATATAAGGACCCCTATACCTCCAACTTTCGGCCATGATTTCTATTGAAGGGTTAGGCCAAAAATTCTTACCTCTATCCTCTCTCTCTTCAAGTTCCTTGGTTACTAGGGTTTGGGTGTGAATCATTAGAGGCACGCCACTTGTGGTGTTTGTTTCCAAGAGTATTTCAAAAATGATAGGTTTGATTGTTTACTATAACAATAAAAAAGGTATGTAAACCCTAATTTGTTTGCGATTTTCGAAGTTAGCATAGGGTTCATAGTTTTTTGTTGTTCAATAGAATGCTACTTCAATAGTGTTATGACATAGATCTAATAAGTTGCATGTACCCTTAAGTGTTAAGGATTTATCCACGTTAATACATGTAAAACCCATCAGTGGTATCGGAACGTATGGTTGTCTAACAATTGAATGTACATTGATTGAAGCTGAACAAATCAAAATTTTCCTGCCAAACTGATCTCACGACCTGAGATTGGATCCACACAACGTGAACACAAATAAAATTAGAATTTTGTTTTCTACCAGTTTGTACTCACGACGTGAGCATAGTGAATTTCAAATTTTCTGATTTTCTTGCCTAATTTGATTTATATGGTTGTTATTTGGTAATTATCTCTTGTTAAATCTGTCAAATCCGATTTTTGGTCATATTAGATAATTAAATAAAACCCTAAATTTTAGGAGATAATCTTAGAAAAGATAATGATTAATTATAAGATTAATTAATATTATCCTTATAGATCTTATTTTTAATTTAATTAAATAATTAATTAAAAGATAATTAATAAATCCATAAAATGGTTTAAATTTAATTAAATTAAAAAGTTTAATTTATTAAGACTAAACCTTGCAATTTTAAAGTGTTTTAAAATACCCCTTATACTATGTATATATAATTAAAAGTTTAATATATATTATATGTATAAGAATAGTCAGTTAAATCGCAAGTACGTCTCATTAACGAAACCATGCTATAAAAGGGGGTATAAGGAAACGAACTATAAAATGGTCGTTGAATAGATGTCCACTCTCACCCACTGATCTCCTATGTGGTGGAGGGTCATTAGCCGGACATATTTGATAGGACATAATCTGATTAATAAGTATGATGACATAAAGTAACTAAACTATTTTTAAAATCCCACTCTTAGTTACTTTACGAAAAATATGAAATGTATGTTAATCCATGAAAACACACATCATATTTTATATGTCGTTAGTGGAGCGTCTGTGGTTAACCAACAAACTAATATGGACTATAAAGTGATATGATGGGCATCTCGAAAAATTATCATTGTTGATGGAGCGTGTGTGGTTAACCGGCACATCAATGTGTTTGAGAATTTGAGTTTGTCTAAACTTGCAAAATTAAATAAAAACCATTACCTTGCTAGAATCTTAGGTTAATTTAATAGTAAGTAGGTTAACTAATCAATATCGTTCCCTGTGTTCAATACCCGACTTACCCAAAGCTATACTATAATCTGACTAGGTACACTGCCTATAGGTGAATAGTTAGTAGAAGTTTGTTAGGTTATAATTTAAAACTAGATAGGTATCTATTTGCACACATCACCTGTCTTCTTCTGTCAACGGGATGACATAAGATTGGGGAGGTTTTGTTTGGGTTAGATCTTTGAGTGTTGGTCAGCATGGTTGATGCGGAAGGAGGCCTTGTTTGTCAGGGAGGCAGACATGTTCATAAAGTTTTCAGGTTAGGTCAAGGGATCCAGTTTGTCTTGTTTCGGTTGGTTGTGAGACGTGAATCTTCATTCTTTGTCGGGGGACGTCATTTTTGACTTTGGGAAGTCTTTGCTTAGATTTGGCGTGTGCACCTGATTTAAAAATCATTGGGCTTTTCAGTCACTGATACGAGCATTCAGGGTGGTGATGGCTCGAGTAAGAAGTAGTTGGTCTAGAAGATCCCTCGAGGGGATTTAGGAGGGGGCAGTTTCATAGTGATTGATAATGGCAGATTTCAGGGGAGAAATCTAATTTAAGTGGGGGAGAGTTGTAACACTCATTTTCCTAGGATGGATTGTTTTAGGGTTTCAAGGAGTCAAAGGTTGATTGTTGGAAGAAATAGAGTCTCACGACATGACCTTTGAGTGGTCATGACGTGAAATAGGTTAAAATGTCAATTGTGTGTGGGAGTAATCTCACGACGTAAGGCATAGAGGCTCACAACGTGAGAACTGCTACAACCCAAGCACATGATCTTTTAGGGTTTCCTTCGTATTTAAGCCTCTCTAAACCATTGTTAGGGTTCACTTTCAGCCTCTAACTCTCTTTCACCTTAGAAAACCCTAACACTCATTCCTTGTTTAATTCTTGAGATTTTTTGGAGCTTTTCTTGGCTTGAAGAAGAAGAAAAGAAAAAAGAGAGTAATCTTTTGGTGGAGCTTGCAAGGAATCAACATTATCATCACCTCATATTGTCTCTGGACCCTTGTAAGTGTCAAAGCTTCCACCTTTATTGTTGCATATGGCTAGATCTAAGTTTTGTCCCGCTCTTCTCTTTGTTAAGCAAGTTTTAATGATTGGAAACCATAAAGTTGGCAACTTTATGGGTTGTAAGGGAGTGTCATGAGGTTTAGATATGGTGAATGGTTGGGTTTTGAATCTTTTCATGAAATTTGGATGACCTTTTCTACATTTTTGGTCCCAAATGAAATCTAGACATGTATTTGACATACATGTCCATATAGCATCAACTTTTAAGTGTCCTATGGAGTTATGAGACCTTTTGGAAAATTAGAATAAAAAGCTTAATGGATTAAGGACTTAAATCGTTGGATTTTTGCCTTTACACTGTGCTCACGACGTGAGACATAGGGTCTCATGACGTAAGGAGTGAATGACCCCGTTTCTACTATGCTTTTTGGGGCTCACGACGTGACAAAAGACTGCTCACGTCGTGAGGTCAACTCATATGATTTTCCTTGACTGAATTGGCTAGGTTGGGTCGAGACAAGTTGGAATCGGACCGAGTGGACTCTCACGACGTGATCAAGGTATGTTCACGATGTGAGGTTGGTTAGTTGGCATTATCGGGTATTGAATTTGACTTTGACCGTTGACTTTTGGCATGGGTTGAGTTTTTGTCAAACTGAGGGTTTTGGAGTGCAAACTGAGAGGGTACTCTTTATTGCTGTTAGGTGCCATGTAGGATTAGTCGGGTGAGAGATGTGGTGTTTAACTGCTACTTGAAAGGTGAGTCCTCTCACTATACGTGCCTGTGTGGTAGTATATGTTGACCAACTGGGTCTTAGTTGTTGATTGTTGTTGTATGTGAACTGGGTTGCTGATAACTCCTAGACTGTTGTAAGTCCATGGGACTGCTGGTAGTTCCTAGGGTTATTGATAACCTGTGAGGTGTGCTGTTAATCAACAGGGCATGATGTGATCCCACAGTGACCGCTGATAGTCCCTAGGGTTGCTGAAAACCCACAATTGTTATATTGTGTGTTGTATGTGATATTCAATATTGTTGATAGCTCCAGATCTATTGTTATATCGTGTGTTGTATGAGATATTTGGGGAACTCACTAAGCTTTATCCTTATAGTTGTGGATTAAACTTTTTGTAGGTACTTTTCAGATTGCGAAGACGTGATTGTACACACACATCAACAACTTTATGATTCAAGATTTTGCACTGTCTTCATTAAAACTCTGATTTCTAAATAATGGTCCATGAAAAAATGATTCATTTGGAATGTAACTTTATTGAAAACGGATGTTATATTATTTTAAAAATGAAAAAATTAGCTTGGGTTGTTGGGACGTTACACTTGTACTATTGAATGAAGGTGGGTGGCAGGTGGTGTGGTGATGTTTAATGGCGATGCTAGTGGGTAATAATTTGATCATCAACTTCATCATCACCATCCTTTGAGTATGTTCCTTTACGATCAGCGTTCTTGTTTGTGTTTAGACTGTTAGAACCTGTTCTCCTTTTTTTCTTGCTTTTGTGTGTATGTGTGTCTACCCCCTTTATGCATTTATAATTCTGAGAACCAAGAAACAATAACACATATTTTCTCATTGTATACCCTTTAAGTTTAATCCTAAGTTTGTGATGGTTTGTGGTGCCTTGGGTATTTCTATCTTCAATGGTTTGCGTGTTTGTATTTTGATGGAAGAAAAAAGAAGTTGTAGCCTTAGAATCCAAGCAAAATGAAGATGAACAAGGGATTTTTTTGTGTTTCTCTTGTTTTGCGTCTATAGTGTGGTAATGGAGAGAGAAAGAGAAAGATAGAGAGGGGGAGAGTTATTATCATAAAAAACAAAATATTCATTAAGGGTATATTAGTATTTTCATATAGGTTTAACTAGACATTTTAAATAGATTTAATCAATAGGACAAGTAATGGGACAAATTTAAAACTAAAATGACCATTATGTGCAAGGCTTGCTCTGTAGGGATCATCGATAGGAAAAAAGTTTCATAAGGACCACGTAGGGACAAACGAAAAATATAAAGGACCATTAGTAATATTATCTAAAAATAAAGAAATGATTCGTATAGAATCCTTTGTTATTCATATTATACTAAACTGCAAATTTGGTCCCAGTAGTTTTAAAAAAATTGTGGATAGGATCCAAAAAAATTTCAACTTGCACCACTAGTCCAAAATCATAAATTTTCGATGAATTTAGTCCCTCTCAAACCTATTTTTTGTGTATTTGGTCCAAACCCAACTTAACATTACTAATATACCCCCAAAATGATTTTTATTTTCATTTTTCATTTATTTCCTTATTTTATTAATATTAAAACAAAATTAAAATCCAGTTACGCCCCCATACTTAACCGTATGCCTATGCATTTTTTCTTTCTCTACTTTCCGATGGGTATACCTCTGTGTTCATCTTCTCCGATTTCCGGCTAGGCACACACCCAATTCCCGGTAAGGCACACACCTAAGAAGCTCGCATATCCAAGAAGAATAAGATGATGATGAAAATGAAGAAAAGTAATTGCGAGATGGACAATGAACAAAATGAGCATGAGGATCAAGAAGAAGACGATGAACAATAGGCTAATCCCTAACAGCTCTAGGTTTTCCCCATTCTGCATATCTTTCTCCCAAATAACATTGATGTCTGTATGATTAGGATGAATCGATTGAGAAAGATGATCATTTTTCCATCGTGATTGTAAAAAACAAAAAGATTTGATTATTGAGTTGTGATTTTCGATTGGTGGGCTTTTGTTTTCAGTTTTTGTAACACCTATTTTCCAGAATAGATCTGTTAAGGGTTTAAATGTATCAAAGGTAAGGTGTTTGGCAAAAAATGTGTGTCACGACGTGATAAATAGAGCATCACAATGTGACATGCCAATTGAATGAACACATATCTGGGATGGCTTTCATGACGTGACGAAAGGAAGGTCACGACGTGACCTCAGCTGCAGCCCAAGCCCATGATATTTTAGGGTTTCTTCCATATTTAAGCCCATAAACTCAAGTTTTAGGGAATCCTCTTCAGTCTCCACCCTTTCAACGAAACACTATCACCCATTGTTAAGTTCCTAAGATTTTTATGGTGTTTTGGTGCCTTGTAGGAGAATGGATCATCCTTGGTGCATAGATCCAACTTGAAAGCCTCATCATCATCATCTTCTAGCACTTATTTTGGACCTTTATAAGTATTCAAGCTCCAAGCTTTATGATTCTATGTTGCTAGATCTAGACTTTTATGCATTATTCTCCATGTTTAGACTATTTGGAGTGTTTGGATTCCATAAAGGTGGCAAATTTATGGATCCTTAGAGTCCTTTTGTGGTTAGATGTTTTAAATCTGAAGTTTGGTAGAGTTTTGAACTCATGAAAGAGGTTTTGACCTCTTTTTCATCATTTGTGACCTAGCTTGAGCTAAAGACTTACATAGGGCATGCATATCTATAAAGAAATAATTTTTGTGAATCTTTGGGTGTAAGGAAGCCTTCTAGGGGAGATAATTGTGTGGCTTAATGGATTAAGGGATTAATCCATTAAGTTGTCTAGAGTCAGTTCCCACAACGTGATGACATGTCTGTCACGCCGTGACGATTGAAGACCTCGCGACTATTTTATCTAGATATTCCCATGACGTACCTAAGAGTCTTCCACATCATGGTGAGGATTTACCGTTGATCATTGACTTTTTAACCAGTTTGACATTGTGTAAAACATGAAGGAATTGGGGTATCGGTTAAGGTTCCACCCTGGTTTGGTGTTTGTCGGTTCATAAGAGCGATCAGTGCAGTGAGTGAGTGTGTTATTGTGTTTCCTTGGGTTTTCAATTCAAGTGAGTTTTCTCGCTATATTACCTATGTCATAATAGGATGCATGCTAGACTAGTTGAGTCTTAGTATCTGATAGTTGTTATGAGTATTTACCGAGTTGATAACTCTAGGGCTGTTGATAGTCCCAGGGTTATTGATAACCTATAGTTGTTTATATTGACATAGGGGTAAGGGTACATTGGTTAGAGTGTCAGGAGGTTATTGATCATATAGTTGAATGCCTTGGGGGTTGTATGTAGTCATGTATGATAGCCTGAGAACTCTTGATCTAGGCTTTCCTGCATGTTCCTTGTTTGGTTGTGGCTCTAGAGCAGGATCATATATTCGATTGTCTATCTCAACTCTGATTAAATATAATTATACATTCCATAGTGGTCTATAGTTTGAGGTCTGACATGTGGTAGTAAGCTGTTAGTCTAGTAGACTAGTGTAGGTGTTGCTTGTGTTTATGTTCTTATTTACATATTATTGTTAAGTGTTACTGAGCCACTAATAGCTCCAGGGCAAGCTGTAAGCCCATTGGCACTGTTGATAGTCTCCAAGGTTGCTGATAACCCAAATGATGTGTTGTTAGCTCATTAGGACTACTGATAGTCACCAGGTTTCTCATAACCCACAGGGCATGTTGTTAGCCCATGGAGATAACTGATAGTCCCCAGGGTTCCTAATAGCCTACAGTTCTTTATTATGCTATGTTGTATGTGATATTTTGGGAGGAACTCACTAAGCTTTGGCTTAAATTTGTGGATTAAATGTTTTTCATGTACCTTTGGTGATCATGGAAAGGCGAAGGCGTGTTGTACACACACATCAACATCAATGAAGATTTCACATTATTTATATTACTCTGATTTTCAAACAACTGTATTTTAGAACAAATGGGTTTTTATAACTTGGATTCTATGTAAAGAATGATTTTACCTTATTTAAAAATGAAAATTTTCTCATGAAAATAGGATGTTACAATTTTGCTGATAGATTTTCATCGGTATGCGGTTATTTAGGTTTTAAGTGAAGAAATAACTAAATCAACATCTTTTATTGTATTTGCCCCCAAGTTGTTCGGCGGAATTGATGGGTTTTAGGCATAAGAAACATTCCTATGTGCTCATGCAAACCCTAATGCTTGGATCTAGGTTTCACTATTGAACATGCTTTGATTCCAAGACTTACAAACCCTAATATAGCATATAAACAACTAAATTAACATATAGAATCAGATCTAGATGTTTACCTCTTCAATTGTCGGCTTAGATCTTCACTTTCTTCTTTTTTTGAGCTTAGAGTCACAAATGCAACTCCTCTAATGGTTCACAAACCCCACAAGCAAGAAGGCAATATGAGAGAGGGAGAGAGAGGCTAGAAATCGGCCTAGGGGTCTCTTAGAATCAAATGGTAGCCGAATTCAATGCCCTAGGGGTCATATTTATAGTTACAGGTTACTAGGGTTTCAGTCTAAACCCTAATGGACAACTTAGCCACTAAGCAGCCCATGGAACCTTCTGGAATAAGGCCTTGGACGAAAATATGATGGTTACCCATCATAATTCCGTTCCCCCTTAAGCCCATTAGGTTTCCTTAACCTAAAACTCAACTATCATACATTTGACAGTTTATACCCCTTTATTCAATTAATCTCTTTTGATCATCAAATTAATTCCTAATTAATTTATGACCAATACTACTTAAATAAATATGATTTCTCCTTTAATATATTATTCTTATAATATATTAATAAATCATAAGACTCTCTCTTTCTCCTTAAATTACCTTGTCAAGTTGCTTTGGAGAAGGCAACCCAAAAGGACCATGCATAACCGGGTCAAGTACATACCAAATATAGTTACGGGCTTAGACACTATTCCAACAGTCTCCCACTTGGATAAGTCTAGTAACTATATCTCACATATGACTTCAGAATCCGATTAGCAATCGTAGCTCTTATACTTCGCTGTCAACTCTGATCAACTTGTCATTTAGATAAGGGATCGTATAATCCTCTGTTCTGGATATCATGCTGACAATGCTTATTGTCCAGCTGTAGTTCCTTGATTTCCGATTTGTTCGACATAGAATTTAGTTGAACACATCAACCTCATTCTGACCGGGCCCGACACATAAGTCAAACCAAATCATCAAGTGGCCAATATATCACTTTTATTCTCATAGAATAAAAGGAACAGATCAACTTCGACTCATATGCATCTATTATTTACTAATGGATCATACACAATAATGTGTTTTATAACATCAAGTTACTGATGCGTTTACACATTATCAATGTACAACCAACCAGAAAACAACAACCATATCTCTAAGTTTTAAGACTATATGATGTTATCGCTTTGCGATCACTTAAGATAAAACACCACAAAGTGATACAGCAAACTCGGGTTTTATCCAATGCTCAACTCATATTCATAAGCACTCATGAACTTTGCAGCAAACCTTTGCTATGTCTAAAACCTTTTAGACAATCTACAAACAATTCATGACAGTCTTCATTCATATCTACTTCCAAAATATGACCGATTGTGGACCTTTTGAACAATCATATCATTCAGGAAGTCAAAACATGCAAAATGGAAACAATAGATAAATAACCAACACAAGATAGTAGCTTTACTCATAAATAACACATTTTATTTATTCATCGAATGTCAAGTACAAACTATCTATTACACATTTCCTATCTAATCCACACTTATATCATCCTTCAGCCCAATGCTCCTAGCGTGCTGCAAGTGTTTGACCCTACTCAGTCCCTTCGTAAGGGGATCTTCTTGGTTTTCTTCTGATGATACCCTCTTCACAACGAGGAGTCCCTCTTCTACCCGATGTCTGATGAAATGGTATTTTCTGTCAATATGTCGAGATCTGCCATGATCTCTCGGTTCCTTGGTCAAGACAACCGCTCCTTCATTATCACAGAAAATTTCCATCGGCTCTTTTATTGATGGCACAAATCCAAGGTCTCCAATGAAGTTCTTCAACCATATAGCCTCCTTTGACGCTTCGCTCGCCGCAATATACTCTGATTCACACGTTGAATCAGCCACGGTCTCTTGCTTGGAACTTTTCCAAGTCACTGCTCCTCAATTTAGGGTAAAGACCCAGCTCGACTGCGATCGGAAGTTATCCTGATCTGTCTGAAAACTAGCGTCACTGTACCCTCGTACCCTTAAGTCATCACTCCCACCGAGGACTAGAAACCATTCCTTGGTCCTCCGAAGGTACTTAAGAATATTCTTAACTGCAATCCAATGAGCTCTACCAGGATTGCCTTGATATCTGCTGACCATGCTCAAAGCGAAGGCCACATCAGGGCGAGTACAAGTCATAGCGTACATGATAGAGCCTACTGCGGAAGCGTAAGGTACTCGGCTCATATCAGCTATCTCTGCCTCTGTACTCGGGCTCTAAGTCTTACTCAGCTTGGTATTGCTTTGGATTGGCAACTCCCCTTTCTTGGAATTTTCCATACTAAAACGCTTTAGTACCTTTTCCAAGTATGTATCCTGACTGAGTCCTATCAGTCTCTTTTCCCTGTTTCTTACTATTCTTATTCCCAGAATATAAGCAGCCTCTCCGAGGTCCTTCATAGCGAAACAATTCCCAAGCCAGGACTTGACCTCCTGCAAGGTTGGGACATCGTTTCCTATGAGTAGCATGTCGTCGACATACAATACGAGGAAGCTTACTATACTCCCACTGGCTTTGACATACACACAAGATTCATCTTCGCTTCGCAGAAAGCCAAACTCTTTAACCTTCTCGTCAAAACAAAGATTCCATCTGCGAGACGCTTGTTTCAATCCATAAATGGATTTCTCAAGCTTGCATACTCTATTTGGATACTTCGCATCGACAAAACCCTCTGGCTGATTCATGTAGACATCCTCAGCCAACTTTCCATTAAGGAAAGCGGTTTTCACGTCCATCTGCCATATTTCATAATCATGAAATGCAGCTATGGCAAGCATCACCCTAATAGACTTTATCTTCGCAACCGGTGAGAAGGTCTCATCATAGTCAACTCCGGGAGTTTGAGTAAAGCCCTTCGCAACCAATCGCGCTTTATAAGTATGCACTTTCCCATCCATGTCCGTCTACTTCTTGAATATCCACTTGCACCCGACTGTCTTACGACCCGGTACATTATCAACCAAATTCCAAACTTGGTTGTCGTACATGGAATGAATCTCGCTGTCCATCGCCTCTTTCCATTTTTCAGACTCTGGGCCTGCCATGGCTTCCTTATAGCTGCTAGGTTCATCCAAATTTACTAGTGTGCTATCACTAATAAATGTATCCCCTTCAGTATTAATATGAAAACCATAAAACTGGGGTGGAACACTAGCCCTAGTGGAACGTCGAAGAGGTAAGGACTCGTCAACAGGTTCAACAGGAGTTTCCTCCTCAAGTTGAGTGCCAGTGTCAGAGGTTCCTTCATCACTTTGATCTTGAATTTCTTCAAGTTCAATTTGACTCCCACTGTCTTCTTGGCCTATCAATTCCCTTTCTCGGAAAACTCCTCTTCTAGCAACGAAGACAACATTGTCACTCGGTCTATAGAAAAGGTAGCCAAAAGACTTTTGCGGATAGCCGATGAAATAACATTTCTCACTACGAGGTTCTAGTTTGTCGTGAGTCTCTCGTCTTACGAAAGCCTCGCAACCCCAAACCTTGATATGTGCCAACGAGGGAGCCTTCCCTGTCCACATCTCGTGAGGAGTCTTGGAAACCTTCTTGGTGGGAACTAAGTTAAGTATGTGGGCGGCAGTCTCTAAGGCATACCCCCAGAAAGCTATTGGTAACGAAGTCCGACTCATCATAGAACGAACCATGTCCAACAAGGTCCGATTACGTCTCTCAGCCACACCATTCAATTGTGGCGTCCTCGGAGGCGTCAATTGCGAAACGATTCCGCATTCTTTTAGATAGTCGTGAAACTCAAGACTTAGGTACTCTCCTCCTCGGTCTGATCGAAGCATCTTGATTTTCCTGCCCAGTTGATTCTCCACTTCATTCTTAAACTCTTTGAATTTTTCAAAGGTTTCCGAATTTTGCTTGATTAAGTAGTTATATCCATATCTGCTATAATCATCTGTAAAAGTCACGTAGAAGCGGCAAGCAACCCTTGTGGTGGATCTAAAGGGCCCACATACATCGGTGTGTATGAGATCCAATAAACCCTCACCCTTTTCACAAGTTCCAGTAAAGGGTGACTTGGTCATCTTCCCAAGTAAACAAGATTCACATGTGTCATCGTCCCTAAGGTCAAATGACTCCAACACTCCATCCTTCTGGATTTGGGCTATGCGTTTCTTGTTGACATGGCCAAGGCGACAATGCCACAAGCATGCTTTGTCTAGAATAGTAGACGAATCAATATTCAAAACATTATTTCCTAAATTATCAACAATCATCACAGATTCATAAATCCCATTACAAGGTAATGCATTGAAATAAAATACACCACTCAAATAAACGTTAATAGAACCATTACTATTATCAAAAGAATATCTGAAACCTTGTCTAAACAACCCGTAAAAAGAAATAATGTTTCTTGCCATATCTGGCGCATAACAACAATTCTCTAAATCTATCCCTAACCCATTATTTAACATTAAAGAATAAACACCGACTCTGGTCACAGGCGACGATCTTCTGTTTCCCATAATCACGTTCATCTTCCCATGTTCCATCTCCCTACTTCTTTTTAGGCCTTGCATATAAGAACAAATGTGGTAACCACACCCTGTATCAAGAACCCATGAAGTAGAAAATGATGAGTTATTAGATTTAATAGAATACATACCTGCAAAAGTGGGCTTGATCTTCCCATCTCTTATGTCCTGTAGATATTGTGGGCAGCTTCGCTTCCAGTGGCCCTTTTGGTGGCAATAGAAGCACTGTGCTTCTTTGGGATCGGAAGAGGGTTTAACGGGGCCTGCTTTGGTCCCACTTGAGGATGAACCATCACGGGGTTTTGCCTTATGGTGGCTCTTACATGGAGCCTTCCTCTTTTTGCCCTTTCCTTGACCTATCGCCATCACAGGAGCGGCCACAACAGGGGACGGTGCAACGGATTTGTCTTTGAGGTTTCTCTCAGCAGTCCTCAAGAGTCCTTGGAGCTTGCTCAAGGAGACCTCCTCTGTTCATATGGTAGGTCATCCTAAACTGATTGTAGCAGGAGGGCAAGGAGTGGAGGATTATGTCGATAGCCAAATCCTCATCAAACTTAACATTAAGTTTGAGAAGACGATCAACATACCTCTACATTTTCTGCAAATGAGAGGTTAGGGATTCTCCACTCCCCATCTTAGCGGTGATCATGTTAGTAATGATCTCATAGCGCTCTTGCCTCGCGCTCTGGTGATACCTGTCCAGCAAATCCTGATGTATTTCATATGGGTACATGTCCTCATAGGACTTTTGGAGTTCGAGGTTCATGGTGGCCAGCATGATGCAGTGAAATTTCGTGGCATCATGCTCATGGGCCTCAAAGGCAGCCAATTCTTCAGGAGTAGCAACATCTGGGATGATCTTCTCAAGCTTTTCATCGAGGACATATTCTTTTTCCTCGTAGCGTGTGATCATGCGGATATACCTCATCCATTCATTGAAGTTTGAACCATCAAATGTCACTTTCTGACACAAGTTCATCAACGAGAATGACCCAGAAGCGTTGTTGTTGTTGTTGTTTTTGTTGTTGTTTGCAGACATCTGAAAAAGAAGGGAACAAAGTTTGATTAGAAATGAATCCCTAATTAAACACCCAAATGAGAAATTAGGGCTAGGATCCAACAACATTATTTACAACTTAGAAAGGGATGTCGTACTCTAAAAGTAAATAATTTGAAGGTAAGTAAATGACGATTCACTAATTCTCACCATGAAAAACGAAAAAGCAATTTAGGTTTTAAATCTATTGAAGACTCCTAGATCTTTGAGATTCATTGAACTTTTTCAATGACATGTTTAAATCTCGATATGCATTTCAAATTTGCGACTGGGATGCCGAGGATCGCAAACAAATTTGTGAATAACCATGCGAATCAACGTGGTGCACTCAATGTCTCTATCACCTAATCAATGTGCCGGTAACACACGCTCCATTGATCTATGACAAACATCGAGTCACCCTTCGCTACCAATGTCATCCCCAAATTGATGTGTCGGTTAACCACACACGCTCCATCAACGTTTGACAAGGGTACGAAGTGTAATTCCATGGATTAGCATCATTTTCACATTTTACCCTAAAGTAACTAGGAATGGGAATTTGTAAAACATGTAGTTACTTTATAATCAACATTATACTTTTAATGAGGAGAGGGTTGCCCTATCTTACCCGTTCGGCTAACGACCCTCCACCAGTCAAGCAAGCGGTAGGTGTGAGTGTACACCCATTAAGCGCCATTTTATAGGCAGCAACCTTATACCCACCTTATAGATCGGCTTCGTGAATGAGGCCTACTAACGGTAAGACTAGCATTTTAAGTTATACATATATATATATATATATATATATATATATATATATATATATATATATATATATATATATATATATTAATTAAGCTTGTAATAATATATAATAGTATAGGGTTGAATTTTAAACTTGTAAAATTCTAAGGGTTTGAAATTAAGATTACTCAAAATTAAACTTTTAATCATGAATTCAAATTTCAAAACTTGAGGGCAAGAATTGAACTTTTCAAAATACAAGGGATCAAATAACAAATAATTCAAATTGACCAATTAATTTCATAATTATCTATATTTGACATAATCTTAATTTTAGTCATTAGATAATTACCAAATAATTTTAAATAATCCATATTTATCACATAAACAACTAATATTTAAAAGATTTGAAATTATCTATTCTTTTTGGAAAGGATAAACACTTAATTAAGATAAAATTCGGATTTTAACTTCATAAAACAAATTAAGCATCAAGTCCAAGTCAAAACAGCAGCCAAAACCTGAAAATCCCTCTGCCTGACGAACTGACTCGCCGAGTCAGACCTGGACTCGTCGAGTAGGGGTCAACTCGCCGAGTCCAGATACTGACTCGCCGAGTTGAGTCGGGCAGGGGCCAAAAACTCGATTTTCAGCAAATAAAGTAGTTAAGCATCACATACAACTGAAACCAATCAAGGCTCTGATACCACTGATGGGTTTTAGGCATAAGAAACATTCCTATGTGCTCATGCAAACCCTAATGCTTGGATCTAGGTTTCACTATTGAACATGCTTTGATTCCAAGACTTACAAACCCTAATATAGCATATAAACAACTAAATTAACATATAGAATCAGATCTAGATGTTTACCTCTTCAATTATCGGCTTAGATCTTCACTTTCTTCTTTTCTTGAGCTTAGAGTCACAAATGCAACTCCTCTAATGGTTCACAAACCCCACAAGCAAGAAGGCAATATGAGAGAGGGAGAGAGAGGCTAGAAATCGTCCTAGGGATCTCTTAGAATCAAGTGGTAGCCAAATTCAATGCCCTAGGGGTCATATTTATAGTTACAGGTTACTAGGGTTTCAGTCTAAACCCTAATGGACAACTTAGCCACTAAGCAACCCATGTAACCTTCTGGAATAAGGCCTTGGACGAAAATATGATGGTTACCCATCATAATTTCGTTCCCCCTTAAGCCCATTAGGTTTCCTTAACCTAAAACTCAACTATCATACATTTGACAGTTTATACCCCTTTATTCAATTAATCTCTTTTGATCATCAAATTAATTCCTAATTAATTTATGACCAATACTAATTAAATAAATATGATTTCTCCTTTAATATATTATTCTTATAATATATTAATAAATCATAAGACTCTCTCTTTCTCCTTAAATTACCTTGTCAAGTTGCTTTGGAGAAGGCAACCCAAAAGGACCATGCACAACCGGGTCAAGTACATACCAAATATAGTTACGGGCTTAGACACTATTCCAACAGGAATGCTTTAGTGGAAATATATTTTGCTTCTAATGAACGATAGTGGTGTCTATAACAAATATATAGTTTTCTTCTAATGAATGATTGTAGTCGTGTTAAGTCTCTTCGGTGAACATATATTGTGGTCATCTCCACCATCAAACAGATCTATAAATGATGGTGGTTATGATATAGCTCTCTGGCAAGCAAATTCTTAGCCCCAGAGGTGATGACGGCTCTAGAAAGTTGTGATGGATTTCATCTTCTGCTTTGGCAAGATATGGGATTTCATCTCCATTAAGAAGGTGGCGGCTCCTCAACTGTTTACCTCCAACGTTAGTTTACCAACAAAAGATAGAATAATGATGAACGAGAGAGAGAGAGAGGGAGAGGGAGGGGAAGTTTTTCTAATTTTTAATGATATAATAATAATAATAATAATAATAATAATAATAATAATAATAATAATACTAATAATAATAATAATTTTTAAAAAAAATGAAATACAAATAAAAAGGGTTAAAAAAAGTCATTTCAACTTTTAAGGGACCAAATCCATGGAAAATTTGTGATTTTGGACCAACGGTGCAAGTTGAAAATATTCACTTTTTCGCAAACCACAGGGATCAAATTTACAGTTTACTTGTAACACCCGTTTTTCAAGTATTTTTATTTCTAGATTAAAGTATCAAATTCTTGCAAAATGGGTCCTTACGTTGGGCGTACATAATGTGTACCCAGGGCTTAAGACATTAAAAAATGGCGCGAGACTTTATACCCTACACAGGGCATACAAACCTACGTAGTGCGTACTCATGCAGAACCCAAACCCTAATTTTTAGGCTTGAGACCCTATATAAACACCTTAAGTCCCTTGAGGCCTCTTCATGCTCAACCTCCACTCTCCCCAAACAATATTTTGAAACCCTAATCCCTGGTTAGCTTGTGTGAGTCTCTTTTGTGTGTTCTTAGTGCATAGTGAAGAAGTAGAAATCTATCATTGAGGATTGGTGTGACTATAGCTTGAATATCCATAGCTTTCATCTCTTTTGCAAACTTTTGGAGGTATAAAGTTCCCACATTTATGGTTCTATGGCTTGGATCTAGGATAGTTTAGAGTTTTGCTTGCTTTTAGTCCCATGATTTTGGTTTCATGAGTAAAAGCTACTTCGGAGCTTAAGGTTTCCATTGCATGTTGTTTCTGAGAATCATATGTCATAAAAATAATGTCTGTGTGGCTATCTTTCACTCATACAAGGGTTTGAAGTTATTAAAGGGTGATTCGGATCTAAGGCTTGAATCTATGCTCTAATAAGCCATGCAAAAATCTTAAAGCTGACGACTTTATCAGTTAACACCTCCCTTAGATTAAGATATGTGAGTTGGATGTTTAGTATGTAGGTATTAAGGACTTAATAATGGGTTTTGGCAACATTAGGGTTACACAGGGCGTAACCCTAGAGTACGCAGCGCGTAACGTGGCCCTGCCCCGTTTCCTGTGGGAACTCGATACGCATGGCGTAATGAAGGAGTACGCATGGCGTACTCCCATAAGTGGAAATGGATCATTTTTGGGCCTTAGGCCATGTTTGGTTAGGATTAGCTTTGAAAGGGTAGAATGGTTTTTTACCCTAAAGAGATAAAGTGTGTCTTGGACCCTTGATTATGATTATTACCCTAATTATTAATTAGGGTTGGTTTTGATATGTATAGTGTGTGGAGGTTCTTGGATTTGTGACTCGGGAGTAAGATTTATTTGTTATCGATTGAGGTGAGTATCCTCATAGTAATTGCGGGTCGAAGGCACCAATGTTGGCCCATTGGATTATGTTTATAGTATGCTAGTTGTATTTGTGACTCTTGCATGTATTTGTATGTAGCTTTGGGCGGGGCCTACTATAGGTGTTGGGTGGGGCCCATTACATGTTATAGACTTGTTACCGGGCAGGGCTTGATGTATGTATGGTATGTGGTATTTAGGGAACTCACTATGCTTTGTGTTTATAGTTTATGTTTATGGTTTGAGGTACCTCTCGTTCGAAAGGGAAGGGTCTGGCATGATCACACAACATCCACCAGTGTTTCGCACTTTATGTTATGATTTGTACTCTGATATTGAGGGGTTGGTTAACTTAAAAACAATAACTTTTACTTAGTATTTTTGGGACGTCACATTACTCTTCATGTTATATATTATTCTACTTCTAATTTTCATTCATAATTGCACTACCATTTTGGAATATCTAAAGCTTATCTATAAACACCAATTCATCGATATATCTAAAAGGTAAAAAAAAATCTCCATAATTAAAAAAACTCTTTTATCAACTTATACATGAGGGTGTTGGAGTCTAGTTTAGGTGGGGTGAATCCCAACCGAAAACTAAATTGATTGTGTAGATATTAAATGACCCATATTGTAGATCTTCAAACATGGGTGCCTTTGAGGGTGTTCGAGGTGGGCTACCGTACATGGATCCTATCGTAGAATGAGTCTGGTTTTATATATGATTCAGTGTACCAATAGTCGACCGTCTGGTAATCCAAAATCAATAGCTCATGTTTTGTTCCAATTAAAAGATCTCGCAGTAAAATTAAAAACTTCAACAGTTCTCGTTTTAAAAATTAGGGTTAATATTAAAAATCGCATTTGGGTTGTCTAAGATAGGCTAATGTAGATTTACAACAAACAAGAGCTCATATTTTATTCCAATTCCAAATTTCCAATTTTATGATAACAACAAAGTTTAAGCGATGCTTCTTATGTCTTGGTTTTCCGATTCCACTGGACTCTGCCTCTTTGTCTTATTACACTCTTGCTCTCATTTTGATTGTTAAATGAAATTAAACAAGGATTGCATTATTCTAGGTGTTTGAATCTGACGGCCTCTTGTTTTTATACATTGATTGACATCGTCGATGACGAACATAACACACAAACACATATATTCTGAATGACTGAATTTCTGACTTCATATTAGTGCATTACAAATTTGATTTTTGTTTTGAGTGATTTGACCAATTTTCCTAATTGCTAATTCCCTCTAGCTTCTCTAATTATGTTCCTATTTCGTGACATTTACTTAGTTGATGAGAACTATTTTTATGACTTTCACATCGTTACTAATGTTATATCATTTATATATCTTAGAAATTATGTCTTCTAAGCGTCTATCGGGTAGTGAAAAAAGTAAAAATAAAGGAAAAGAGATGAATAATTAAGAGGGTCTCAAAGTGGATATTTTGATAGTTTATAAAAAAACTTCAAGTTTCTTCTCAGAATCAAAACATCGGCAATGATTGAGAGAGATTATTGTAGAGTATATATTATGAAGAGTTGGTGCCCACCTTTCATTCCAAAATTACAAGGAAAGCTTCGCGATTCATATAACCCTATATATATATATATATATATATATATATATATATATATATATATATATATATATATATATATATATATATATATATATTGAAATGACAAACTAATTAATCTACTCCTAAATAACCATCTATGTCTCCACCGAGACTTGAACCCCAGACCTCTCATATGAGGTGTGTATATATATATATATATATATATATATATATATATATATATATATATATATATATATATATATAGTGAAAGTAGATTAACAAAATAAGAAAATTTTAAAAATTCAATACTAAACTATATTGAATTATGATTGTCAATATAAAATGATATTTTACTAATAAATTAGACTTTAAAACTATTGCATTCAAATAGCACAAATTTGAAGGATAGTGTTGAAAAAAAGTTTTTATTTTGTAAGTTGAACGATGTATGAAAATATTTAATAAGATAAATATTTATACTAATAATGAAGACTAACATCCCGTTCCAGAGTTCAACTTAACGAGAGAAAAAAAAGGAAATGAGTGGAAATGAGAAAAAAAAAAATAAAAGGGATTGGTGTTCCCGAGTTTCATTAAAGGAGGGAAGTGGAAGAAAATGGAGAGAAATGGGAGAATCACTTTCCCTCCTAATTTTCCTTCTGATTTGGGAGGATTTGAAAAGAAAGAACAAAATGATTCATTTTCCTCCATTTCTCTCAAACTTGGGAACAAGAAAGAAAATTTTGATTTCCTTTCCTTTTCTTTCTCTTCTTTTCTCTCGTGACTTTCTTTTCTTTTCTCTTTTTTTCTTTTGTTAAACTTGGGAACGGAAGGGTTTTTCACTGCTTTCTCTCATATGGCAGCATATTCCACTGTCATCTAGGTCGTTTGTTTTACTTTCTATACTACTTTTTAGTTTTATTAGATCGAAATTTCATTCTACTTTCATCTTGTTGATTGAGTGTCACGTTCTTAATAGTTTACTATTGGCATAATTAGTTTAGAAACCTAAACGTACGTTTAGGGTTTTAGCATGTTCTGTAACAGTAATGGTTAGAGGAAGCTCATACAAATTAAGGTTTCTAAGAGTTGAATTTAAGTTTAATGAAAAAAAAAAAAAAAAACAGAGTTTACCTTTGGGATTTGGTGTTCTGTGAAGTTTGACCATCTAGCATTGATATTCCTACATCCTGCAATTCCTTACTCCTATCGAGTTGATTATAAACGAATAAAAGCTAGCCAATATTCGTAATGTTTTCATTATCATGTGTTTTTAAGTACAACATATAAGTAAATAGGCGTTTTCACATTGTTCTTCAATACAAAATTCTTATTTCTAAGAGCTCGAAACTTACATACCTTACCCAAATGCACAAAAATCAATCGCGAAGGGTGTTAAAAAGATATATGGAATTCTGTATATAATCAATATCTATTCATCAAACCTCCTAGACGATGTTCGATTGAGTATATTTCTGAGGCTATTCTTGCTCTCTTTCTTTCTCTTACTAGATTGACCTTGAGTTTGACCTTTACTTGATTCATCAAACTCGTTTTCCAGTAATAGCCGACTCTCGAGCCGCCTTGACACGGCCACAATCTCGTATGAATCCCACAGTGATTGTGTGAAATCCCAACTTGTTGAGATACTGTTGCTGTTATTGTTACTGTTGTTCCACGACGATGGTTTTTCTAGCTTAAACCGGGTGGGTTTGATCTTGAAACTGAGGCGGCGGGTATCGAATTCATTGGTGGAGGAGGGTGGCGAGGTGGTGGTGGTGTGGCCGAGCCATGCCTGTGCCACAGCCTTGACGATTTCGAGTTCATGTTGTTCAATGTTTTCTTTCATGGTGTTTTGGAGGAGGTCATGTGTATGGGGGCCATGGTTAGGACATAGGACAAATGTATTCCTATCTTTTACAGGCAAAATGAGAGCCTCACATGCCACGATTGAATTGAACAAGTAGATAAATGGGAACAAGTTAATGTGACATCACATGGGTACCATACTACGATAGGATGGGCTATCCAACCTTACTTCTCACATATTTAAAGTTCATGAGTTTTGTTAGGTTTTTTTTTCTTCTTTTATTGTCGTCTTAATTATAAAGAACATCAAGAGAGTTTATCAAACTGTGCAATTGTGTTTATTTATACTAGTATTGATTTGAAAAATGACAAATCATATCGGTTTGTTTTATTTTATAGTTATTATGATGTAAATATGCAAAATACGTTTTTAATGTCATTTTTAGTGTATGGTCTTGCAAAAAACAATGTTCTCTTTTTCTGAATTCACAATTTATACAATAGTGATCGGATTAAATCAATAAATTATAAAGTCTAGTGAATATAAAGAGCAAGGGGTCTATATTTTGTAGAAATATATTTAGTCCTAAAGCACCCAGATGCTTCGACCTTAAAATTGTCTGTTGTTCTGAAAAAAAAAATGGATAATACAACAAACTAGGTAATCAAACAGACCCAAAAAGACTAGAAATTCCTTTGTTTTTGCGAATATGAGGTGGACACTTGAAAAGCAAATCTTTAGCCTCCAATTCTCTACCTTCATCAACAAAACCCTGAAACACATTCAGATAAGACGAAACTGAAGGACTTTCTTTATAACTCAACGCCTTCAAAAACTCCAAAGCATCATCAATCGTCCCAAATTTGGAAACAAACCCCACAAATGGCTCTGAAACCGGTGGATATTCATGTTTCTTCATCAGCCTTAGGAGCTTCAAGGCCTCCTCAAATTTCCTCTCCAACAACAGATTTTTGATCAAATTCTTGTAAGTCGCCTGCCATGGTTTCACCCCACCTGTCTCAGTCATTTCAACAAGCACCTGGTGTGCGTCTAGGGCCTTGTTTTGACTCAAGAACCCGTTTACTAAAACGTCCAAAAGATCCGCATCAGCCTCGCAGCCTTTCTCGATCATGTTGGCGAAAATGATCAGAGCTTTGTCGACTTCATTGGCTGAACAGTGTCCCTTGATTAAAATCGTCCATGTCTTGATGTCAGGAGTGCAACCATTTGCTTGCATTTCATCGAGCACCTTGGCTGCATCTTCTAGTCTTCGAGCTTTACATAGACCAAAGATCAATTGGCTGTAGGTTATGTTATCGGGTTCGTATCCTGCATCTTTCATGGCTGTCATCATCTTCTCGGCTTCATCAAATTGACCTACGCTTGTTAATGATCTATGAATACCATCATAAACGCTTTTTGAAAGAGAATTTCCTGTGGCTTCAAATTTATTTACTACCCGAAAAACAAGATCCAAATTTGGTGAAATGTTGCCTGCAATGGTTCTTAGAAGGACACTACAATGTTGAATTGAGGGCTTGTAAGGGCTGTCCATCATATGCTCGTAAAGCTCTACTGCTTCTTTTAACATCTTACGTTTTTGAAAGAATCTTGAGATTTTTAGATAAGTATCAAGATCCATTTCATGGCCTGCGTTCTTCATTTCCTTAAAGATGTCCCAAAAGTCTTTTATTGAATCTTCTTGACAAAGAACACGTAAAACCCCGTTATAAGTGATGGTATTTTGTTCATAATTGAAAGTCTCACTAACCCATCTGAAAAACTTGATTGCTTTCAAAGGATACTTTCGCAGATTCTTTAATACTCTAAGAACGAAATTATCTGATACCTTGAAGTCGAATTTGATCCCTGCTAATCTCTTCTCAACCCCATTTCCCCATTCTGATTCAATCACAACACTAACGATTTCCTTAATAACGTCATTCATGACATTATCTTTCGCCATTGAGTTATAAATTTTGGTCAAATTTGCAGCCTCATTGATCATATTCGAGTTCTTAAAATCCTGAAGAATCATTAAATACGCTTGATCATCAATGAAGAAACCTTCTTCTTTCATCTTTTGGGCAGTAATCCAAAACTGCTTTATCGATTCTTTATTCCCATAAACCCGAAGCATTATGCTATAAATGGAAGAACTGGGTTGGAACCCTTGTTTTCCAACGATCCAATTAAAGAAATCCGAAGCCTTTTGGGGCTCTTTCGAGAGTTTCTTTAGAACATACATGACGGTTTCATGGGTGAAATCGGTTTTTGACTTTGATAACTCTTGTTCTAACTCATCAGACCACTTTTCAGATAAAATAATATTAAGCGTTTGTTCTGGCTTCGAAGAAAAGAAGAGTTTTGCATGGAAATTGAGAAATGGGGAAACGTAATTAGGGACATGTAAATCAAGAAACCGAGTTCGAACCTTATTATTAGGGTGGGTTCTGGCGAGCTGAGTCGAGTAGAGCGAGTTGGCTAGCCTGATTGTACTGAGTAATCTCTTTGTTTGATTCATCGTTGCTGGCCTATCAAAGCTGTGAGTGTAGTATTTGCAGGTAGAAGATGAACAATGGGGGCAAAGGGTTAACGAGGGTTTTGAGATGACCGACGGAAAATGGGTCAAGTCGGACTCGGGTATAGGCAACATAAAGTTTTTTTTTTTTTTTTTTAACGACAAACTAACTAATATAGTCCAAAATAACCAATTATGTCTCCACCATGACTTAAACCCCTGACCTTTCATATGAAATGGTCACTCCATACCATAAACTATTTGATCAAAATATTTTCTTTAGCAAATTTGGGTTTGATAGAAAATTTAATTTAGGGATAATTATAAAAACAACTAGATGATTGTTAAGAATATAAATGAGAAAAATAACTAGATGATTTTAAGAATCTAATAAAAAAATATTGATTAAATTAATCACAAATCAAAATAAATTTAATGAAAAATAATGTATTTTTAAATAAATTGACAAAATAATCAATATGTTTGAAGCAATGTTGCAGAAATCGGCATTGGCGGCTGATTAATCGGCGATTAATCGTTTGACGGCCTCGAACCGATTACGATTAGGATGCTTGGCGAAATTGGTCAAACTCGGTCAAACTCGGTCTTGGCGGTCCTCGGCGGTCATAGGCGGGAAATATTTAAAAAATAAAAAAAAAAAATAATTTTCAAATATTACACCAAGATTTTAAAATTTTAAAATTTTAAATTTTTAAGCTTTCAAATGTTCAAATATTATACTAAAATTTTTAAAATTTCAAAATTTTAAAATTTAAAATTTCCAAATACTTAATTTTTTAGGAAATATTGATTTTTAAATAATTTTATTAATAATTTAGGGTCCTCGATTAATCGCCGATTAATCCCCGCCGAGTTTGATTAATCACTTATCGTCAGTCGACCGCCGAGCTACCATCAAACGATTTTTACAATCATGATTTGAAGCATAGATGACTCATCCGACCAGACTCTTCCAAAAGGGTTTCCTACTTGAGTATACATTGAAAACAATTCTATACTTAACATCTAGACACACAATATCTCAAATTTATTTGGCAAAATAATATGATCCTGACAATATTGAGAATTTGAGATTTTAATGGCTAGTTCGTGCTTATGTGTTTTTATGAATTATTAAATGAAGTCTGAAATGTGAAGACATTTCTAGAAATATGCAAAGGACATGTCACAAATAGATTGTTACTTCATATCTAAAGTCTAAAAAAAACTTTTTATTTGTCATTATTAATCGTTGATAACTTAGAAAAAACTATTATAGTTTTTTTTCCTTGCCTTTAAACTATTTTAGAATGAATTCTCACATTCCAGAGTGAAGAACAATTTAGAATACGAAGAACAATTTAGAATACGAACAATATTTTAGTCTGGAAATCATATAACAATCCAAAATGTTGTTTTAGACTCTTTTGGTTCGAACCAAAGTGTTGTAGTTAAAAACTGATCACTGCAACACATAAGATGGTTTAACAAACTTATACTTTGCAAACTGTTGAATGAGTTGCTTTTGACCCCGTTTGTATATTATGCTTGGCCACTTATTTTGATGGATTTCTTGCTTTTTAGTTGCCCCGTTGCTTCAATAAGAAAAGTATAAAAAGCATTCACAATCTTTCATTTTTGTGTGTACTTCTGAAGTGAGTATTTTAGTATCATAATCTTTTGGTCTAGAGCTTTCTTCTAGATCCATCATCCTTCAAGTTTCACAAAACCAAGAAGAAAATCGTTTTCAATTGTTTCAAACTAAAGGGTTTTTCTTTTTTGATTTTCCTATCAAGTTCCATAAGGATAAAGTAAGTAGCTGAATTTGTAATGATGTTGTATGTAGTGGCGGAGCCATCTTGTTAGAGGTGGGGTCCAAACACCCCACTTGGAAGAGGATTACAGTCATTATACTACCAAAAATACCCTTAAACAAATTTTCTTTTATTAAAAACCCCCTCCATGGTACCAACTCTTACAAGAAAAGTCTCTCATTGACATTTTTCTTGTTGAAAAAAACTAAAAATATCTTAAAATTTAAAATTGTTGTATTTTTATTTGTTTTTCATACACTAGACCTGTTTAACTTCCGTCCTAGATCCGCATTGTCTGGTAAAGTGTTACCGATTCTTTATGTGATTCTCAATTGTTGTTTATATGATTGTCTATTTGTGGTTTATTTGGAGTTGCCTATTTTGCAATCCAATAAAAGGATTTCAATTAACATTTTGTGGTTTAAAATTCAGAGGGAAATCAAAATCTATCAAAATAAAACTCAAATTTAATAGCATGCGCATCAAAAGATGAGTTCGCAGTTTTTGCATTCTAAAATCCGAGTTCCGAGCAAATATTACTTGTTCTTCATGGCAACAACAAACAATGCAATCGAAAATAACTTTTAACTTTTAATGTTTTTCAAAAAGCCAAAAAATGTTTCGGTAATAGAAAAATTCTTTTAAAAATAACTTTTTGCATAGAGAAAAATAAAGAGTTTCAAAAAATCACAAAAATGTCTTTACATTTAAAAGTTACATCAAAAATCTTTTCGCTAATCCAAACATATTTTAAATAGGTGTTTTGCAAAAAGTCTTTCTATCAAATAATAATAATAATAATAATAATAATAATAATAATAATAATAATAATGTTGTTCCGAAATCATTCTTTAGACCTTTTTCTTCTACATCACGAAGCCAAGCCCTAGATCCACCTCTTCCCCTTTTGGATAACTTGTCCGATGACGAAGACTTTACCAGAGAGCCCAAAATTCCCATTATATACACGCGTCGAATTCCAAAAACAAAAACAGATAGGTATATTCCTTCCTTATTCAGCTTATGTCTATTCACTTTAACATATGCATCAGTTGTTTTAATAATCCTAATCCACACGGTTTTTGGGGTGCTTTCTAATGATATTACAACCGATGTAGATTATGCTACCAAAATTGCTGCAGTTTTAAATTCTTAATATAGGATTTTGATGAAGTGTTTCAATTTTGTTATTAGTGTCATAGATGAAGTGTGTGAGAAGTTAGCAAACTAAAGCTGAGATTTGATTTCGTGTATCTAAAAACTTTATTGAATATCAAATGATTACTTTTTAAATTTAAGACTGATTCCCTTTAGGAAAGATTGACAACTTTATTGAACTATATAAAAGACAATTCGGATAGAGACAAAAAAAACTATTTTGGTCTGTTGAATTTTAGCATGTAATTTGCTAGGTTCTGTTTTCTTATACTTTAAGGAAAGCTTTCAAAATACCAGATCAATTAGTTTATTTCACTTTAGAATTTAAAATGAATCTTTGTTTGTTCCATTTTTACCATACAAGAAGTTAGAGTTGACTTTTGGTTTTGGATATGCAGAGGTAATGATATGATCATTTCAAAGAAAATGATCCAAACAAACTTAATTTTGGACAAGAGTTAGTTGCAACAAACTCCAAAAAGGTTTTTGTTGGATTAGTGTCTAAGTCCATAACTATTTTGGTATGTACTTGACCCGATTATGAGCATGGTCCTTTTGGGTTTCCTTCACCATAGCAATATGTAGGATAAATTAAGGAGAGAAAGGTTTAATTATGATTTATTAATATTTTATAAGAATAATATATTAAAGGAGAAATCATATTGTTTAATTAATATTAGTCAATAATTAATTAAGAGTTAATTTTGTGGCTAAAAGAGATTAATTAAACTTAGGGGACTGGATTTGTAATTATGAGATAATTACAATTAGGCTATGGATTACTTAATAATATATAGGTTGGACGAATTCTATGGGGAAGCCCATTAGAAATCGTCCAAGGGATATGTTAAAGGAATCCATGGGCTGCTTAGGGCTTAAGCAGTCAGATTAGGGTTTCCTAGTTGAAAACCCTATTAGCATACCTATATAAAGGAACCCTATTGCCCCAAAAACGTGGCTAAGACTCCCTCTAGGGTTTGTAGACGTTTTTTGGCTGCCTCCTCTCTTCTCCTCTTCATCCAAGTTGCTCTTGGTGTTTGTGACTCCATTAGAGGTGCAACATTTGATGCACTAAGCTTTCTGAAGCCAATGATTGATTGTTATTGCTATATAACAATCAAAGGTAAGATCTAAACCCTATTTTATGTTAATATGATTAATTTTATGCTAGATCTAGGGTTTATAGCTTTGGATATTCAATTGCATGTTCATTAGACAAACTAGATCCAAAAGCTATTAAGGTTTGCATGTACACCATAGGAATAATGTATTGCTCAAAACACATAAGTGGTATCAGAGCCAAGGCTGTTTGTTTGATGTATTTGATGTTATTATGGATTATTCTTGCTTAAAAATCGAAAATCAGGGTTTCTGGGGGCTGGACTCGCCGAGTCCATGGTTGAACTCGCCGAGTCCATGCCTGACTCGACGAGTCAACTCGTCAGAAAGAGGTAATTTCGGGATTTTGTGCTATTTTGACTTAGGCTTATTACCAAAAACGTTTTTGATGAATAAAATCCGATTTTTATTGATTTTGGGTGAATATCCTTACCAAAATAGAAGATAATTACCAATTAATCAAATATTTGTTGCCTTATAAGATAATGTTTAATTATTTGAGTTATTTGATGAATTATCTTGCAAGAATTTGGGTTAGGTCAAATTAGATAACCACCAATTAATTGTTAATTGTCTTATTTGAATTTTGTGATCTAAAATATTCTTGATAAAGTTAGAAAAAGTTTCAAATTACTCCCTTTAGGTTTTATAGTTTAAATTTGAACTTAAAAGTTTTGTTTTTGAAATTTAAATAAGTTAAACCCTAATGTTTTGAAATGTTTCGAAACTTGCCCTCAAGTTTTGGAATTTAAAAGTTGATTAAAAGTTTAATTTTGAAAATGTTAAATTCTAAACCCTAGTATTTTGAAAAGTTCAAATTACACCTTTATGGTTTTATTAACTAATTAAAGTGTATAATTAAAAGAGATTTAATAAACCCATAAAGTTTTGGTTTACATTTAATTAAATTAAAAGTATAATTTATTAAATTAGACCACCTAGTATTTTAAAAGTGTAAAATACACCCTATACTATATATAACATTAAAAGTCTAGTATTATATATGTATGAGTAAAGTGTCAGTCTTACCGTTCGTAGGCCTCATTCACGAAGCTGGTCTATAAAGGGGTGTTCAAGGAAATTGCCTATAAAATGGCAATTAAATGGGTATCCACTCTTACCCACCGCACTCTTGAGTAGTGGAGGGTCGTTAGCCGAACGGGTAGGATAGGACCAAAACCCTTTCCATTAAAAGTATAATGAAGTATAAAGTAACTAAATGTTTTACAAAATTCTCAATCTTAGTTACTTTAGGCAAAAGTGAATTGATGCAATTCAATGAAATTACACTTTGTGCCCTTGCGAAGACGTTAGTGGAGCATGTGTGGTTAACCGGCACACTAAATGGTTCTAAGAAAAGGTAGCAAATGGTGACTCGTTGTTTGTCATAGTTTGGTGGAGCGTGTGTGGTTAATCGGCACATCGAATAGGTGACTGTAACATTGGGGGCACCATGTAAGTTTGCATGGTTATTCTCACCCTGTTTTGTGATCCTCGGCATCTCAGTCACAAATCGAGGGGCATATCGAGATTTAAACATGTCATTGAAAAGTTCAATGAATCTCAAAAGATCAAGGAGTTTTCAATACATTTGAAACTTAAGTTTCCTTTTTCGTTTTTCATGGTGGAAATTGGTAAATCGTCATTTACCTACCTTCAAATATTCTGAAACTAGATTACGGCATCCCTCTTCTAGGTTGTAGAGTATTGTGTTGGATCCTAGCCTCGATGTTTCATTTGGGTGTCACATCAAGGATTCTAATCAACTTAACTTGAATTTTCTCCCGTTTTGTAGATGTCAGAGTATGACAACTATGGTCTTCCCAAATTCCATGGAACAAGCTTTCCACATGAAGATGATATTCCATAATTCGATCGAGGAACAAGAGATCATGCTTCACCTCCTCCAATTCTCCCTACCCCACAAGTTCAAAGGCTTGAAAATTTCAAGCTCACTCAAGCCCTGTTGGAAATTAAGCACGAAGATGGGAAACCTGTGTGTGCACACGTCTTAGAGATGAAGTCACACATTGATAGGTTGAGGATGTTGGGTGTCGAGATTTTAGGAGAGTTGGCTATTGACTAGGTTCTTCAGTCATTTCCTGAATCATATAGTGAGTTCGTTAGAGAGTACTATATGATGGAACACGATGTGACCCTCATTGATCTCACCTATTTGCTTATAGCTGCTGAATCAGAAATGATTTGGCGTGCTGGTTAAGAAAATTTGTCTGGTAAGTCAAACTGCCAAACTGCAATGGATATCGGAACTCTAGAAAGAACTAAGTCTATGATTGTCCGATGTGTTGTGCCAAAGGAGTCCATTTGCTTTTATTGCCAAGAGAAGGGGCATTGGAGACGAAGCTGCCCTAACTACCTAAGAGATCTAAGAGATGGGAGAGTCAAGACGTATGGCTCTACTTCAGGTAAAATCCAATAACTAATTCTTTTAAGTTCCTATTCTAGATTCTTAATACATGATGTGATAAGATTACATTTTGATGATTTGTAAGATCAAAGAAAAGAGAGGAAGCTTAAGGGAAGAAGTGAGCGGAATCTAATCGTAAGAAATGGATTTCGATTGCATTGCTTGAAGATTGGATTCTTGAGCTACTACTTGGAGTTAGAATAGATTGCTAAGAAATATGTATTAACATAGTTTTCAATTGAATTGCATTGTAAGGACAAATTTTTCCGCAATAAAATAAATTTTGATTTTATATTATTTATTTATCCTTGCAATGGCGTGTATGAAAAATTGATGTTTGAATGTTTCTATTATTAGTAATAATGGATTTGATTCTTAATTATGTTATTTGTGGAAATGTCGAGAATTTACCAAATAGGGAGAGTTTCTCATCGCCCAAATTTCAATTGGACAGAAACTTGGAATCATGCAACGAGTATTGTATGATGAATGAAAAAAAAACTTTCACATTTGGGATATTTAGACTAATTCTTTGACAAAGTGTCAATTGAAGGTCTAGGAGATCGAGTACACTAGGTCGTACATTGATCAAGTCTTCCACAAGAGTGACAGAGACATTCGTCATGATTTACTAAAGTTTAGTGAATATGATTATACTTATAAGATTAAGTGTAATTCTGAGTTGATTAAAAGAGTTTCAATCAATAGCAGAACGAATAAAAAGAATCAAGTAGGCAGAAAGATAAAAGTTTCTCTATTCTAAGAAGAAGGGAGAGTACCTTTTATTATGTTTTATGATAGGTCTTAATGATTAAGAACCATATCTCAATTGATCCTCTAAGTGAGTCTTAGTACAATTGTATGCCTGAGAAGAGGAATCGAGAATTGAAGAAATGGTTAAATCAAGAAGTCAATCATACTTCGTTCCAAAAACAAGTCTGAGAGTTAAGATTGTGACATTGAGTGACAAGTCTTAAGAAGGTTTATAACATTCATTAAATGTGGAATTTGGAAAAGGTTTTCTTATTCTTTTACATTTGAAATTGGAAAGTTGTGATGTCTTGGATAAGACAAAGACCAACTAGGACCAATTTTGTGAAGTGTTTTGTCTTGATAAAAGCTACACTAACTCTTTAATACTTGTTTGTCGAGAAATGTTTATTGACAAGAGAATCTTATATGTCAAGGAGTCAGTGGGAGTCTTAATGGTCTTGAAAGGTTTCAAAACAAATCAAGAATAAACCTTATCGGTCATCACTAGCACACGACTTGAGGTTTATAACCTATCGTGTTGACGTTATTTTGTTTCTGTGCCATTCCAATTGAGTTAATTATGCATGTGAGTTCTATGAGTTCTCATTTGAACGCATAAAAGGCAAGCACCTTGATTAATGAAAAGTACAGTGATAGGAAAGGGTGAGCTGCTTAACCACTTGGAAGTCATGGTGGGCACCCGTGTTACCATAAGGCAAGAGATCAAGATTGAGAAGGTTCGGTCCATATGAGTTTGGATTTGTTGCAAACCTTGGTTTTGGCAAATTCACATTGATAGGAACTCATACACCATAAAATCTAAGTGTCATAAGATTACCTCCTTCATGAGAATGACTGTGAGGAAATGCTTTCACTAAGAGAGATTTTAAGAAGATAGTAATTGTGAAAAATTGTATTCTCGAATTCGATTATGGTTACGGTATCCCTTTCCATAATTTGAAATTGTGAGATTTGGCAATTAGTCTGAATTGTCTAGACATACATATGAGCTATCTAAGGCAAAAGTGTATAAGTTTAAGAAGCTTAGATAAAGTATTATCAAAGCATTAGGTATTAGAAATATGAACTTAAGAAATTCAATAGGTATTGTTTTCTGGAAATTCAGTTGTTTTCTAAAAACATGTCAAAGCTAGTGGGAGCATAAGTGTTATGCTTATATGATAATGATCATCATGATAGTGGGAGCATACATGTTATGCTTGTATGATTATTAAGGCAAATATTGCAAGTTAGCAATATTAATTATAGAAAACAAAAGTTATACTTTGCAAAGTCGCAAGGGTTGAAAAGTTGTTTTGCTAGAATTAAGGGAGAGAATATTGTACTTCGTTTCAAAATCTAAATCTTAGATTGAGAAATTTTAATAAATTTAGTCAAGGATACATAGTGTGTTCTCAAATTTCGATTATGATTATGGCATCCCTCTTCATAGTTTGAATTGTGAGAACGTGACACATATAATATTATGGCATAAGATTGATAAAGTATCACATCTTTATGTAAGACATTATGCATCGTGTCTCATATGCTTCGGGTATAGGATTGATTGCAAATGCTAGTTGACCATTCTAAAATTTTCCAAATGTCTAGCGCATTAAGAGGGAAAAAGGACTAGAACCGGTTTTGACTAAAATAATTAAACTATCAAAGGACGATCCAAAGTTCGCTGAAGATTGATTGCTTGTGAGTAGTTGGAAGTATGGTATTGGATGGACCATATCGACATTATTATGAATAGATAAGGTTCTATTATGAATGAGTTGTCATATGGAAAATATGGAAATGTTTCCATATTGGGAGTTGGATATTGAGAGTCTATGTCTAGATTGTAAAATTTTTATGCAAAAGGATGTTCAAAGGAATGTACTTTGAGTGAGAGACATCACGTCTATGGAATTGTCTTGTAACAATCTCCAATAGAGGACTTTGTAATTTGATTGGCAATATTCATTGTGACTTTTGTGCTATGACATTGTAAAAGGATCATTGCATAAAATGTTAGAATCTAGCATATTCTATAAGTGGCAAGAATTTGATATTCTTACACTTGTGATAAGGATTGGGAGTTGTGAAATGAGTATGATTGGAAATGTGTTCATTTGATCTATTTCACAAAGTAAGGACCGTAGGTAAACATTGTGTGCATGCTGAGCGCATGGGACAAGTGTAGTAATAATTCAAGTAATAAGTTAATTAACAGAAACAACAAATAATGAGTAATCGATATGGTGATGAATAAAAGGTGTTTTATTTATACTCAAAGGTATGGGACCATATAGGATTAGTATTATTCTTGTGTTTCACTTTGCATGTTTTGACTTCCTGAATAATTAATTGTTTCAGAATAATCAAATTATTCGAATGGTCCACAGTCGTTCATATGTTAGAAGTAGGTATGAATGAAGACTGTCATGAATTGGTTTGTAGATTGTCTAAAGTGTATTAGACATAGCAAAGGTTTTCTGCAACGTTCATGAGTGCTTATGAATATGATTTTGAGCACTGGATTAAACCCACGCTCACAAGAATCACTTCATGGATTCTATCATGAGTGATTGTGAGTTGATAATATTGTATATTCTTAAAACCAAGATGTGTGAGTTGTTATTTGCTAGTCGGTTGCACATTGATAATAAGTAAACGCACCAGTAACTTGGTGTCATAAAACTTATTGTTGTGTGTGATTCGATGAGTTAATGCAAGCGAGCATTTGAGTCAAAGTTTATCCATTCCTTTTACCCAAAGTGGGATAAAATCGATATCTTTGGGCCCTTCGATGAATTAGTGATGGCACATAAGCGCTTGGCCAAGCGGAGACTAAGTTGATGTGTTCAATTGTAGTCTGTTGTCAGTCGTCATAAATTGGAAGTCGGGAAATAGTATAGAGAGAATGATTAGAATTCATGTCTATACAATATCAAGAATGGAGGAATATATAATCCCTTATCTAAAGGACACGCTTCTGATAAGATCATAGTTGACAGCGACTTTTGAAAGCTACGATTGCTAATCAGGATCTGAAGTTATACACAAAATTGTTATTAGACTTATCCAAGTGGGAGACTGTTGGATTAGTGTCTAAGTCCATAACTATTTTGGTATGTACTTGCCAGATTATGAGCATGGTCCTTTTGAGTTGTCTTCACCATAGCAATATGTAGGATGAATTAAGGAGAGAAAGGTTTAATTATGATTTATTAATATATTATAAGAAAAATATATTCAAGGAGAAATCATATTGTTTAATTAATATTAGTCAAGAATTAATTAAGAATTAATTTTGTGGCTAAAAGAGATTAATTAAACTTAGGGGACTGGATTTGTAATTATGAGATAATTACAATTGGGCTATGGATTACTTAATAATATATAGGTTGGACGAATTCTATGGGGAAGCCCATTAGAAATCGTCCAAGGGATATGTTAAAGGAATCCATGGGCTACTTAGGGCTTAAGTAGTCAGATTAGGGTTTCCTAGTTGAAAACCCTAATAGCCTACCTATATAAAGGAACCATATTTCCCCAAAAATGTGGCTAAGACTCCCTCTAGGGTTTGTAGACGTTTTTTGGCTGCCTCCTCTCTTCTCCTCTTCATCCAAGTTGCTCTTGGTGTTTGTGACTCCATTTGAGGTGCAACATTTGAGGCACTAAGCTTTCTGAAGCCAAGGATTGATTGTTATTGCTATATAACAATCAAAGGTAAGATCTAAGCCCTATTTTATGTTAATATGATTAATTATATGCTAGATCTAGGGTTTATAGCTTTGGATATTCAATTGCATGTTCATTAGACAAACTAGATCCAAAAGCTATTAGAGTTTGCATGTACACTATAGGAATGATGTATTGCTCAAAACCCATCAGTTTTAAAGTAGAAAAGGAAGTATGCCCAGTTTCATTTGGATTTAGGTCAATCTGATTTTCTATTACATACTTGTAAAACCTGTGGATTCAAGTTTGCTCATGGAGACGAAGAAGATACAAGAAGTTCACAAAGAGTTTCACAAAAGCTACACTCATGGTATTCAATTCAAGGTAATGTTTACTTTTCCAATATCATTCATTGTTAGTTTCTCGACTTTTCTTCTTCTCATTCATTGATTTTATTTATACTTAAGGGTTGGTGTAATGAAAGAGCTATAGGTACACACTCATTAGAACACGGACGTGGACGCGTTATTTTGGTACTTAATGATGATCCTCCTGCTCATATTAAAAAGGTACAATAATCAATAATTAATATTAAGAATATAATTACTTAATCTAAATTACTAAATTTGTAATTGCAGGTTGAGGAGGTTATAAAGATGATGGAGATTGAGCTTGGTGATGGATGGATCTTCCATAAACACTATAAGGTGACCATTTTTCCCAAATCCCTTTCCCTTGATATTTTCTTGATTTTTTTGTCCCATTTTCTAACTAATATTTCAGTTTTCGTTCATGTATAGGTTTATCTTTATATCTCCTCCCAACGGGTTGCAACTTTTAACTGTTAGTAAATCACAAGGCATATAAACTCATCTATTTACCTAATTAAATCTTCAACACATAAAACATTTATAACTGAATTTAAAGAGGCTATGCAGGTAAATAATACAATAGGCATCTCTTTAAAAAATTTATAAGTTTTTTTTTATTAGTAGTGTCATGTTGGTCCATATATTCTTTATATTTTTGTGTTATTTTAATTTTAACCACATAGTTAATAAATAAATATGTTTTGGTGTTAAAAAAATAGGAGATAATAAACACTGGATGAATATGTTGGATAGATATGTTGTACCATTTTTATCAAGCAATGTTTCAATCATTAGCCATTCCATGCAATCGACCCACATCAGCATCGATTATGCAATATATCATATAATGCTTTTAATTTATCTTATTACCTTAACAAATTTATCAAGCATAAAAGATGTTGATTCCACATAAAGTTTTAGACATAAGAATTAATCAATTAAACACCTACATTCCTACAAATAAATTTATAGTGAGAGCAACACTGAATATGAAAATTTGTACTAGAAACAAATTGTTGGGGTTTTAATTCTTATATCAGTATATCGCATTCACCTAGTCTTCAAAGAAGCCATTTTGATGCATGAATATGATAACTATCACTATATGCCAATTCCACAAGCTACGTTTGTGCCTTATTTGGTTTGGAACTCAAGAATCCGAAAATCAAACGAAACAATGTTGAATTCAGACAAATCCAACTTTCAAATTCAGTAGTCGGTTTGACTTTAAACCAAACAAAATTATGAATCCGGTTTATGGTTTGAGTTATGATCCGGTAAAGTCCAAACCAAACGAAACTAAATTGGCAAATTTAATTTATTAAATAGTCAATTAACTGAATAACTAATAGTTTTATAGTTTAAGGTCTTTCTTATCACCTTCACTTCTGTTTATGGCACCATCTCCCGTTTGTAACTGGAACTTTGGATTTTATGTTTCAATGTTGAATTTTATGTTTCGAACTTTTTATTTGATGTTTGTAACTTTGTATTTTATGTTTGGTTTGTAACATTGTATTTGATGTTTGAAACTTTGTAGCTTTATAATTGAAATTTTGAGCTTTATAATTAACATTTAAAATTGGTTTCCAAGGTTTTCAAACTGAAAAGTAATTCAATATTTATTTTGGTCTGGCTTGAAATTCGGTTTGGTTTGGTTTTTCAAACTATCCCGACACGCTACTCAATGTCTCCTTGCAATCAGTGTGCCTTTAATGTAAACACCAAATATTTCTTGGTCTACACAACAAACTCATAGTCTTCATTATACCATAGAAACATTTTTGTAAGTAATTTTGTTGATGGTGTGATGTTTATTTCTCAGAAAATAGTGGGAATCTTACAACATTCAAAATGAGAATATTTAAACATATGCATTAGGGTTTTTAGGGAGGTAGCCTTCCACAACCTTGTAAAGCCCTTAAACCTTTTCTTTGCCTGCATTTAGTTCTTCTTCCTTAAGCTCAAAATCACCACGGGTGTAAATAGTTGTGGTCATTCTCGCAATGGTGCCATTATCAGGTGAACATTCAAACTTAATATCATAAGACACCTTCTCAACCTTGTCTGATATACCCATACCTTCAATCAAACTATACTTGTATGTGAAAGTCTTCTCATTCACTTCATCTATTTCGTGCTTTACAAAACCTACATACAAGAATTTAATTAGACATATATATTTGCCCTTATTAATAAATATTGGATTAGATATAAGTTTACCTCTTGCAAAGTTAATTTGCTTAATGCTTCCGGCCCACCGTCACCTTTGACAAATTCAACGCTTTTAATTGCATCTGCAAGAGTTTGGGCATCAAAATGTGTGATTTGAGGATTGAGGCCTTGAAAATTCTTGGAGGGATTGTGGAAATATGTTCATTGGTATATGTCAAGACACCCATGGTTTTTTTAGGCTAAAAGATTGTTAAAAATATTAAATTGGTGGATTTGTGTGTTTTGTGTTATGGAGATTGAAGGTTGATGTGGGTTGTATTTATATGCTGTATGTTGAAGTGGGTAGAGATATGTGAAGTTGGACTTGATGCAATTGTAGTTGTACATTAACATTGGCAAGATCAACATGCTGTTACTTGTCCACATTTGAAATTGACTTTAGCTGCAATACACCATAGGAATCAAACAAACTTACGTATAAGTCTCACAATTTTCGTGTTGATGTTATTAATCTTTCTATACATCCTTTTATTGGCTTTTATATTTTGTATCTTTGTGTAGTGTGGTGATGTATCTAAAATTAAACTTAAGGGATGTAATAAACTTAAACAAAAATATAATCCTAAAATTTCAAAAAATTAAAAATAAAAATTAAACAAAAAATCCAGACATATTGTGATCAAAATGTGCTTAAGTGGACGTCATCTTGACTTGAAAAATGTTTTTTTGCTATATCATGTAGAGAAGACAATAAAACCCGTATCCGATGGGTACCCGAAACCCGAACCCAAGTTGACCAAGGAAATCCCCAAATTGACCGGGGATGGGGACGGGGATGGTTCTACCTCTCGGGTATCCATACCCAAAACCATACCCGATATATATATATATATATATATATATATATATATATATATATATATATATATATATATATATATATATAATTTATGTTTTATTTTTAATTAATTCAAACAATAAACTAGAAGTTGTATATGTATATACAGTAACTATGATTAAAAAGTGTAAATTTCTTTGACAAAAATTGTGAAATAACTTAAGAAATACGAGTTTGACTTAGAAACAGTGTATATAATTTATGTTTTTTTTAATTAATTCAAAAAATTTATTTCATAAAATCATAATGCGTAACAGCGTAAGGAAACTAAGAAATTCAATAGGTTTTTTTATTCAATAAACCAACTCGTCAATACGAGTCGTCTGCTTCGTTCCCGACTTCCCGCTGTCCACCTCCTTCCTGCCTTCGACTTCCAACCGGCAAGCATCTCCATTCTCCATCGATTTTGTACCACGATTGATGACACCAACATATCCATTAGTGATCAGACGACGGACGACAGGTCAATCGACGACATCGACGCTCAATTGACGCAAATTATTGATCTAGGTTTGTTGTTTGTACTTATTACTTATCGATTATTACTTATCCCTCTCCCCGTTCAGTCGATTTCGTTGAAGTAATGAATGTCTATTGTGTGTATGAGTGTATCAGATGTGTGAATGAGTATATCAGACTATCAGCCCATTTAAAAATATCTGAAAATCTCCATAACAAAGGAGTAGGGCCTTATATATTGATGATGATGTGCAGGTAGTTAATAATCCCTTAACTGATAACACAAGAAACATCCACGTGCCAAATTTATATATAATAATAATAATAAATGCACTTTTAAAAAAGATTCTTGTAAGAATGCATGGAATGAGTTTGAATTAACCATTTGTCAAGTTGATTTTTAAATTGATTTTTGTGGTGAATGTTTATATGCTGAATTGTTGTGAAATTAATTTGTTTTGGGCAGAAAAATGAAAGAGATTGCCTCGGGGAGTGAACAACAACATCCTTTTACACCAATTGGTTCTACAAATGTTGAAGTTGAACACAATAATACAAGTTCAAATGTTCCTTTCATTGAAGAAGCACTACAATCAGATGCAACAAAACCTCCAAACAAAAGACAAAAAACCATTGCTTGGGATCAATATGTTAAAATTACTGTTAACGGGAAACCGAATGCACAATGTAAAACTTGTAATGCGTTATTAGGAGTAGATTCAAAAAATGGCACCAAACATTTGTTAGTATATAGGGAGAAATGCTTAGCTAAGGGCCAAACTGATATTCGACAAAAACTTTTGGTATCGAACTTGAAAACTGATTTGTCTACATATGTCTACAATGAAACAGATAGTAGAAATGCATTGGCTAAAATGGTCATATTGCACGAGTATCATCTTTCTATTGTTGAGCATGTTGGTTTTAAGAATTTTACAAGAACCGTTCAACGATTATTGAAATTCCCTTGTCAGAATACATTGAAAAGTGACATTAAAAATGTGTATGCCATGGAGAAAAAGTAAGGTTATTTAAAAGATTGAAAAATTGCAATGTATAATTGCCATTACAACTGATATGTGGACTTCCACCAATAAAAAAAAGGGTTCATGGCTATTACAAGTCATTATATTAATGACTGGTGTCTTCAAAGTAAAATTTTAAGGTACTACTTTTTTCATTTTTTTTGTATGTTATATGACTTTGTATTTTTTTTCTTAACTTTATGATTATTATGTTTGATAGGTTTATTTATGTGCCTTGCCCACACACGAGTGAAGTTCTCACGGATGTTTTGATCAATGCATTGATGGAGTGGAATGTGGAAACCAAATTGTCTATTATCACAGTGGACAATTGTACTACGGATGATGCATTAATCAGTAAGATTAAAGAAAAGTTGCAGTTAAGTAAGTTGATACATGATGGCACACACATTCACATGAGATGTGCAACCCCTATTCTTAATCTTGTTGTCAAAAATGGGTTAGAGGTCATTAAAGGAGCAACTGAAAATGTTCGTGAAAGTGTAGCTTATTGGACAGCAACCCCAGAAAGAGTTGATGCATTTGAGAACTCATGTCGACAACTCAAAATACCTTACTCGAAGTGTAACATCCTATTTTTCAAGTAGCTTCAAATTCATCCTTCAGATTTGAACTATGTCACTTTTGGCCCTTGGTTTGGAAGGAAGTGGAAAGAAAGGACCAAGCATGAAAAGGTGGCAACTGGGTGAGTACGCCCAGCATAAGCTGGGGTACGCCCAACATAGAAGGTTAAATGATCACAGGTGTGGGAGGAGTATGCCCAACATACGAGAAGTACGCCCAATGTACTCTCAGAGATCCTAAACCCTAATTAGGGGCTAACCACTATATAAGGAACATTATGGCTCAAACCCTAGCCTCCTTATTAGCCTCACCAACCTCAGAAAAACCTTAGAACGTCTCATCCCTTCATTCTTGTGTGATCTTGATCTTGAGAGGCCATCTTAATGTTTTTAAGCTTGGAAGAGGAAATAAGAAGTTAGCAAGGAAGGACTTGGGAAGTTTGAGTTCATAGATCTGGAATAGCATCATTATTTGAGACTCTTTGGAGGTATAAAGTTCATAACTTTCCTCAAGAATGCTTAGATCTAGTGTAGTTTGATTTTGAAGTCATTTTGGTCCCAAGTATAGAACTTTATGGTTCAAATCCGATTTATGGACTTAGAGTTGCCACTCTCAGTTCAAAATCAGTCCCTAAGGCAGAAAGTTGCCATCTTGAATGTCTTATTGGATTCATGCATGAGTTAACATCATTTTTATGAGAATGGAATGCTATTTTGGAGTTTGGGCGTATTAGGGTCATGCAAAGTCACCAAGTCAGTGAATTTATGGATTAAGACATTGAAAAGGACTTGGATCTATGATTGTAGCTTCTCGATCGGATTATTAAGCACTTAATGGGAAAGTGACTTATCAAGCCCAACGTACTCACCATTTAGCTAGTACGCCCATCGTACATATGAGTACACCCAGCATACTCATCAGATATGGGCCTTGCGAGTTTTAGGCCTCGGTTTGGGCCGTGCAGGGGATGTTGGTTCTTTGGGCCTTAGTGGGCCATCAGAAGTAAGATTATGTGGGCCAAAAAGATGTTTGGGCTTAAGGTAAGGCCCATTAGTGGGATTGGGCCCAATTTAGCAATTTGGGCCATTAGTGGGCTTGGAAAGCCTACCTAGTGTTGGGTTTTGTTTTGGTATTGGGCCTTGGCCCAAATTAGAGAAAATACAAAATGAACTATATGGACCCCCTTAGTCAGGATTAATAGCCCATATGTTGACTCGACATTCATTATTTTGGATAGTTTGGGATTTTCGGTGAGACAGCACTTCGGGAGTCGATACTTTAGTTCAGACCGGCATTGCGAGGTGAGTTATCCTCACTATATGAACAGGGTCTAAGGCACCAAGGCTAGCCCTTTATTGGATTTGTATTCGGGTATTTGCTTGATATGTTTATTAATCTGCTAGATCTGCATCCTGGTAATTAGGATGGTATTATGTTAGTGACCTAGTTTAGGTCGGTATCCTGGTATATAGGATGATGTTATGTTATTGACCGATTAGGTCGGTATTCTGGTTATAGGATGGTTGCTATGTTAGTGATCTGTTAGATCGGTATGATTATCTGTTATATACATGATAGCGTATGATATTTATGTGTAAATGATTGTTTGATTGGTATGGGGGTTGGGTTGAGGCGGGTCCTACTTCGTGCTGTAAGCCAACATACCTAGGGCGGACCGGATAGACTGCAGGCCCAGGAGGGCACATAGTCAGGCCTAAGGCCCGACGAGCGGTCCGGATAGCTGAAGGCCCGGTAGGGCGGTCCAAATGTGCCGAGGCTCGGAGAGTGGGCCAGATAGACTGAAGGCCCGGTGCGGGTGGTCTAATCATACTATAGACTCAGATAGTGGACCAGGTGGACTGAAGGCCCGGTTGCGAGCGGACCAGTCACACTGTAGACTCGATATGCATGGTTGTTATGTGTTTGTTATATGATATGTTTATGGTTGTATGAGGTTGGTATTTTGGGGGTAACTCACTAAGCCTTTGATCTTACATTTATCGATTATTGTTTCAGGTACAACGGATGACCGCGGGAAGGTGAAGGCGTGACCGTACACTCCCTCATATTTTGATTTGGATTTCTGGGATACTCTGATATGAAACTATTTTGGAAACCTTCTTGTAATAACTTTTAGTATTTGAAATGTTTTTAAAAGCTTAAAATTGGCATGATTTTTATGGGTGTTACAAGTTTGTATCAGAGTCTTGGTTTGAGTGAATTCGAGGAACACTCGTGTGAATCTAGTCTCAAATCAAGGAAAAGAGTTTCAAAATAATTTTCAAATGGTTTTCAAAATAATAATGGAGGATGAAAGTGTACGATTAGTCGAAGCCAGTAAGTAGACCCCAAAATACCGTACAGTTATTTGATATTGTGATATGTTAGAACAACATGTTAGTACTAGGCTAGAGCTCTTCAGGAATTACATTATAGAATCGCCTGATTAGATGATGCCTGCTAACCTAGGGTTTTCTTTATATGAGATTGACATCATTACTGTAGTTGCTTAGTATATGCATCATGGTTATACATAATTAAGATCTTATAGCCTGAGAATGTTTGGTTTGGCATTATGTTCTGTTCTTGTCTGATTGGGGACTTAGGGTAGGATCGGATATTCGAAAGTCTATAGGGTCCAACGTTATGTATGGCTAGCATACACTAGTGTTACAGGGTTGGTGGAAGTTTCATAGGTGGGTTGTGAGAGGCCGGGAGGCCAGTCAGGAGATATTTAGCATTCCTCTAGGAGTGAGGATTGAGCGCTCGCTATGTTTATATATATTATTAGGGTGTTGTGATGCTACTTGAGACAAATATGGGTAGGTGTGGAAGGTAGTATAGGCCCGTACTACTAAAAGCACAGGACCTATACGCGTAGCAAGGAAGTCACAACCCCTAGGGTGTGGTTGGGGTTAGGTTCCCTGTCGTTTGTGCAGATTGTCTGATATATTCCTGTTATATTTTTAGTATGGTGGTTACGAGGCATTTAGTGACGGGATCCGGATCAGGATCAGGACAGGACGATCAGGGTGCCCTGTCAGCACCTGATGTCATCAATCAGGACGGACCAGCATTGACAGAGGATCGAGTCAGGGAGATCATCCGCGAGGAGGTGGTCGAGATTGTCCGGAGTCAGATTCCGGAGCTGTTTGGGTCTATCAAGACCGCTATGATGGAGTATTTTTATGACAGATATGTAGCCCTAGCGGAGACGACTACCGTAACAGCTACAACGGTTGTAATAACGGCAGGGGGAGGAGCCGGTCGGGGCTTCCAGAACCGGGACTTCGACAACACGAAGCCCCCGACTTTCGATGGGATTCAGGACCCTATCATAGACATGAGGTGGCTATCGGACATCGAGGGATTCTTTTTCACATGTTCCTGCCCGACTTACCATAAGGTCAGGTGTGCCTTAAACATGTTGAGGTCCGGGGCGAAGGATTGGTGGAGATTAATGACAGGGTCTTATATGGATGAGCGGAGAGCTGCAGTTTCTTGGGATCAGTTTAGGGAGATGTTCCGTTCCCGCTACATTCCACGAGTCGAGCGTGAGCGGCTAGCTCAGGAGTTCTTGGAGTTGAAACAGGACACGGAGTCGGTGACGAAGATCACCCGTATGTTCACTGAGAGGTCAATGTTTTACCTGGAGTTTTCTTCCGAGCACGCTCAGATGACATGATATCTAAGCATGCTCAAGACTGACATTAGACAGTTCTTTGCTACCCAGCGATGTGATACGTTGTTGGATTTACAGGAGGTTGCTAGGCGGCGTGAGCTGGAGATTGAGTTATAGTTGTGATAGCAGAGGCAGGCCCTGGTGCAGTCACAACCGGCGCCAAAGCGGTCCAAGACCGCTGATTCTAGGGTTGGAGGTCAGAGCGGCCGCACTTGTGAGAAGTGCGGGAAGGGTCATACCGGAGTTTGTAAGTCCGGTGGTGCGTGTCGCAAGTGCGGAAAAGAGGGCTACTATGCGAGGGATTGTCACCAATTGGCCCCAGTTCAGGACATGAAGATTTGTTATCACTGCCATCAGGTTGGTCACGTGAAGGCCAACTGTCCACAACTTGTTACATTGAGGACTACCATCACAGTTCAGGGTAGAGAACAGAGCCTCCGAGGGCTCAGGGACGTGTCTTCCAGCTTACGGTAGAGGAGGTCAGGACAACGCGCGGCAGCGGGTACATTTTCATCTCTGATCTTATTGTTTATTTTCATGGTTCACCTATCACCTATCACCCTTACCTCATGGTCTATATCACCTCTTCATCATTTTATTTTTGTCACACAGAAACTATTTCATCTACCCATGTTTTACCCAACACATTTTGTGGATATAATATACGTATATAGTTTAAAACATGTATAAAAATCTTTCACCCAACACAAACAGCAAGTATTCAAATAGTATACACTTCGTATCTATGTGTAAGCTGAAAGTAACTATGCATTCACTTGATTAGGTGGTGACTCGGCACTTGGACAACACTTCGTTACTCTTAAAATAATTTCCTTGACAAAACCTAGTATCAATATCACTACGGTTTAGTCTAACGTTAACTGCGACTAATTAATAGTCTAGCTATTATTACTATTATATAAGCGTTAAACAATACTTATATAACCCATAATAATAACCCAAATATTTATTATAAGTTCCTAATAACGTTACTATAATTAAATAAAAGCTATATTAAAAATATCGTAGGCGTAGCTCACTTACAGCGGGCTTTTCTCAAAACCAGGCGCTGCTGGAGCATCATTCCCGAGCCGAAAGGGTCTTCTTCTCAGAGTCGTCGGGCACTCCCAGGCTTCTGCCTCGTGCTAGGGAGTTTCCCTAGGCTTTTTGGGGGGTTTCGGGGCTAGAGAGAAGTTCTAGAGAGAGGGGGGAAGCGAAGGAGGTGTGAGGAATGAATGGATGTCTCACCACTTATTTATAGGGGCTGGAGGAAGGTTCACGTTGTGAATTTTTAATATTCACGTCGTGAGCCAGGCTGGCAACAGCCAGGCATAGCCTGGTGCTGCCACGTGGCATCGCACACAGGGTGGAAATCAGCCGATTTTCAAAAACTAATAACTTTCGCATACGAACTCCATTTTCGACGTTCTTTATATCCATGCGTAGGTAAAAACAATATCTACAACTTTAATTTAGACTCCGTTGGCTAATTCTCGGCCGATCTTAAATTTAACAGTAGGAAGATATTAGACTGTTAAATGACATCGAAGAATTCATAACTCCTTAATACGGACTCTGTTTTCGTCTGTCTTTTTACCTTTGAGTTCCTATTAATGAGATATTCAACTCTCATTTAGGTCGCGTAAGCCAAAAAACACTCAAATTAAAATTCGAGTTTCAGGTCATGCATTACTAATCTGCTACGCCAAATCTTAGAAAATTCATAACTTCCTCATACGAAGTCAGATTTGGGCGTTCTTTTTTTGTATGTTCTCAGTTTAACGTATAATACAACTTTTGTTTAGATCACTAAGGCTAAAAATTCCTCTATCGTAAATTCACTATTTACGTCTCCCGGTGTCATGTCGGTTTTGCTGTAAAACTTCGACGGGCCATAACTTCTTCGTTATAACTTGGATTTCGGCGTTCTTTATATGTACGGAACCCTTGAGACATCTTATACAACTTAGTTAAGATTTTTTATTCTAAATAATCTTTTTGTCGAAAATTCGTTTTCGACCCTTATTATCTCTAAATTGACTAGCCCGGATCTACGAGCGTTACATTAAGCTACTTGGATCGGGTAATACTCCAGTTGGGGACTGGGAGTAGATCCGAATGGGTATTCATCAACTTTAGGAAGGCTTGAGATTAGAATGTCTTGTCATTCAGTGTAACACTAGTCAAAATAGGTCAATAACAATCACATGTGATTATACCAATCATGTAATGTGATTTTGTTAAACTAGTAATGTAGTAAACTCACTATGTATTTTATGATAATTCTAAAATAAATATGAACTTTCATACATACTTTATGGTATAAATCAAAGTATACGTCCATACGATTCCAAAAATATAGAGAACATCTAAATCTGACTTTGCATGAAAAAGTTATGATAAACCGAACACTATCAAATCTCTATAACATAAGGAATTTAAAATAGGCTTAGAATTAGCTATTGGAGTCTAAAATAGAGTTGTAGTGATTGTAAATACCTACGTGTGGATATAAAGAACGTCAAAAACAGAGTTCGTATGCAAAAGTTATGGCCTTCCGATGATGCAGCTGTCAGAACCCTAATTTGACTCACGACGTGAGCATCAAAAATTCACGATGTGATGAGTCAACAGACACTAATCGGAGCTAGAAAACATGCGTTAAGGCTATGGGATGAATCATGGAAGTTCACGACGTGAATGGACCCAGAACACCCTATAAATAGCGATCAAAGCTCATTCAATCGTTACACCTTCTCCTTTCATTCTCTCTCGTTTCCGAAGGCCGTTTTCCCTTCCCGAGCTTGACTACGACAAGCCTCTGACCGTTTAGATTCTATAGCTCACACTACTAAGGTGAGTTTCACGACCCCTCTTTCTAATATTTTCGGGGGAAAACGCATGCTAAATATTGAATAAAAGTTAATATTATGTTTATATGATAGTATGTTCGTATCAACATATATAGTTATATTAACTGTGATATAGTTGTTTTGCCTCATATATACCTAAAGTATATATGATATTTTTAAAACATACAACTATCATAAACTTGTTAGCATGTTATTATACTAATGTAGACCTTGAGTTATACTCGGGAGTTCTATGTATACTATGTGTGATATAGCCTCGATGCTATACTCGAGAGTTATATATATTGATTTCTAAGTATGTTATTATTGTTGGTTTTATGTCAAGATAAAACCTGGTGTGTTATATGTTATTATTGTTGGTTTTATGTCAAGATAAAACCTAGTTTTACTTCAAGTTATAGTTGTTATACTGCCTAAATGTTATGAAATTAGGAGTAATGTTTAAAAGCATAGTCTAGTAACTTAGGGTTTTAGACATGAAGATGCTTTTGTTGTTAGAACTATAGAAGTCCTCAAAGTCTACCTGAGCTACTGTATTCATCATCTAAGATTGGGGATCTTAGTGAAAGTTCTCTGACCTATATTCGTTAATCCCGTGTGAGCGAGGAAGTCATGTATAATTACTATACGGGTTGACCACCCTACTTGTGACTGTTAGCTACAATCAACCAAAAGCGAGTGATGAACTATCCTTTTATTTGTTATTGTTCCGCATCGATGAAACGTGCGGAAACTACCTCAAGGTGTGATCCTTGTACTACCGCAATGTGTGATCCTTGTACTACCGCAATGTGTGATCCTTGTAATAATAATAGGAGGTATATGACTAAGTCATACAGTCGCAGCTACAGACTCATGGTAGCGCAACTTTAGAAGCATTATACTTTGTCGATATACAAGTATGAATGTTAAGTATAAGTTTCCCAAAGACTTATACTCTAAGTATAAGAATCTAGTACGTATATTACTTGTATATTAAGTAGATCACTATACCTATCCTACTTACTCGTATAGAATTGAAATAGATTTATACGTAGCGGTTTTACTCGTATAGAATTGAAATAAGATTTATACGTAGCAACTTAGTTTGTATGGAATTACAAAACACTTATATTTATAATATATGAGACTTATAGGTATATACTTATTTGGTAAGTAAACCATTATACCTAGGACATATATACTAAACGTTGGAAACTCAAAATAATACTTTCAAAACTATACTTTTGATCTTGGAAAAATGTATTATTTTTATATGGAGTCAAAACCTGTGGACTCACCAACTTTATGTTGACGTATTTTAAATTGCATGTGTTTTCAGGAAGTTGATAACTATGATACGAGAAATGACGTTACGGTGTTTCCACCGACGGCCGGGGTGTGACATTCAGGCTTTGGGAACCGTGTTAGATCTTTCTCCTAATCGTTTATGGCAACACATTATATGTGGGTAGGGTTGAGTCAGTCCTACACTATGCAGTGGTCCAAGATACACGGTGCGGGCCGACTGAAAGTCGTAGGCACGAAGATTCAAGAGGAGTGGTAGGGTTGAGGCGGTAGGCCAACAAACCCTGAGAATTTCAACCTGATGGTTGAATTGATTCAACATGTTGGTATTCCAATCTAGGGTATTCCATCCCGAGGATGACCGGACCTTATGATCAATTGGAGTTGGCATATTGGTATTCCAACCTTGAGGGTGACATGGGCAAGATATGAGTGTCGTACCGGTTGGCCGGTAGTGGTAGGTATGTTGTTGGTGGTAATCGCTTGGGGGACAGTATTCTATAGAAGTGGTGGGCGACAAGGAGCGACATGGTAGGTTATCGTTGGTATTATGTAGACATCTTATCCTGATGGTCTATTAGGTGGCATGTTTTGCTTGATCGAGCTGAGGCGGTCTTGCTCTATGCAGTAGGCCAAGATACTCGATGCAGCCAATGGTAAGTCGTAGGCATAGGGGCTCAGCAGAACATGACCCATGATTCTATTTTCAGGTAGGAACCTCAAGTTCCCAGGGTTGAGTAGTTCTTTAGTAGTAATGGTAAGGGAACTAGCGATGGTTCGTATGAGTGGTCTTTCAGGGAGTCGGACCGAATTAGAGTTTCCAGCTTTGTGGGTTTTATGTGGAGTAGGGTTGTGTGCCGCAAGGGTTTATGGATTCATCTTCTCTGGAACAAAGAGATTTACATGGGGTTTAGTCTCCTTCGAAAGACATCGGATGTCATGGTTGTGGAGGTGCCCCTCAAGATGTTGGTTTGTTGGGGATGGTAAGGAATGATTTTGAGGACGAAATCGAATTGAAGTGAGCGAGAGTTGTAACATCCCATTTTTCAAGTAGCTTCAAATTCATCCCTCAGATTTCAATTATGTAACTTTTGGCCCTTGGTTTGGAAAGAAGTAGAAAGAAAGGAACAAACATGAAAAGGTGGCAACTGGGTGAGTACGCCCAACGTAAGCTGGGGTATGCCCAACGTAGAAGGTTAAATGATCGCGAGTGTGGGAAGAGTACGCCCAACATACGAGAAGTACGCCCAACATACTCTCAGAGATCCTAAACCCTAATTAGGGGCTAACCACTATATAAGGAACATTATAGCTCAAACCCTAGCCTTCTTATCAGCCTCCTCAACCTCAGAAAAAACTTAGAATGTCTCATCCCTTCATTCTTGTGTGATCTTGATCTTGAGAGGCGATCTGAATGTTTTTAAGCTTCGAAGAGGAAAGAAGAAGTTGGCAAGGAAGGAATTGGGAAGTTTGAGCTCATAGATCTGGAATAGCATCATTATTTGAGACTCTTTGGAGGTATAAAGTTCATAAATTTCCTCAAGAATGCTTAGATCTAGTGTAGTTTGATTTTGAAGTCATTTTGGTCCCAAGTATAGAACTTTATGGTTCAAATCCGATTTCTGGACTTAGAGTTGCCACTCTCAGTTCAAAATCAGTCCCTAAGGCAGAAAGTTGCCATCTTGAATGTCTTATTGGATTTATGCATGAGTTAAGATCATTTCTATGAGAATGGAATGCTATTTTGGAGTTTGGGCTTATTAGGGTCATGTAAAGTCACCAAGTCAGTGAATTTATAGATTAAGACGTTGAAAAGATCTTAGATCTGTGATTGTAGCTTTTGGATTGGAGTATTATGCACTTAATGGGAAAGTAACTTATCAGGGGAGTACGTTGAGCGTACATACAGGTACGCCCAACGTACTCACCATTTAGCTAGTATGCCTAGCATACACATTAGATATGGGCCTTGCGAGTTTTAGGCCTCAGTTTGGGCCATGCAAGGGATTTTGGTTCTTTGGGCCTTAGTGGGCCATCAGAAGTCAGATAATGTGGGCCAAGAAGATGCTTGGGCTTAAGGTAAGGCCTATTAGGGGGATTTGGCCCAATTTAGCAAATTGGGCCACTAGTGGGCTTGGAAAGCCTACCTAGTGTTGGGTTTTGTTTTGGTATTGGGCCTTGGCCCAAATTAGATAAAAGACAAAATGGACAATATGGACCCCCTTAGTCAGGATTGATAGCCCATATGTTGACTCAACATTCGTTATTTTTGATAGTTTGGGTTTTCGGTGAGACAACACTTCGGGAGTCGATACTTTAGTTCAGACCGACATTACGAGGTGCGTTATCCTCACTATATCAACAGGGTCTAAGGCACCAAGGTCGGCCCTTTATCGGATTTGTATCCGGGTATTTGCTTGATATGTTTATTGATCTGCTAGATCTACATCCTGGTAGTTAGGATGGTATTATGTTAGTGACATGGTTTAGGTCGGTATCCTGGTATATAGGATGATGTTATGTTAGTGACCAGTTAGGTCGGTATCCTGGTTATAGGATGGTTGATGTGTTAGTGATCTGTTAGATCAGTGTGATTATCTGTTAATGTACAAAGAAAATATAGTGTTCCGAAACGAAGATGAACAGTAGAATCTAAAGCATACCGAAGCTCGGAACCATTCAGAATATGAATAGTAAGTTCCAAAATGTTTCGAAGTTCGGAACCATTCAGAGCATGAACAACTACTTTGCAATTACGAAGTTGGTTTCGGAACTGAGTCTGCTTCGATCATCCCTTACCCTTGTAAAATCTGATTGAATGAAGCTTCAGGTAGGGCTTTTCTCAAAATATCAACCAAATGATCTGAGGGTCTAACGAAATGAACTTCGATGTTTCCATCCTTGACATGATTCTTAATGAAATGATATCTCAGTGCTATATGCTTCGTCTTAGAGTGTTGCACTGGATTGTGGCATATTCCAATAGCGCATTCGGAATCACAATATAGAGGGATTTGCTTCATATTCATTCCATAATCCCTAAACTGATTCTGAATCCACATTACCTTGTGGTGTACATGATGTTGCAACAATATGTTCCGCTTCATATGTAGATAAGGATACACAAGTCTGTTTCATAGATTGCCAACTAAGAAGCTTGCCATCTAGAAACTGACATCCCCCAGAAGTGCTTTTTCGATCAAGGCCATATCCACCTAAGTCAGTGTCGGAGTATACTTGCATGAAGGATCCAAAATTTGATGGATACCATAGACGAAGAGAAGTAGTCCGCTTCAGATACTGAAAGATATTCTTAACAACCAACATATGAGGTTCTCAAGGATTGGCTTGAAATCGAGCGTAGTAACACGCAACAAACATAATGTCAGGTCGACTAGAAGTTAAATACAACAAAGACCCAATCATTTGACGATACAAAGTAATATCAGTTGCTAGTTTATCAAGAGAAGGAGTGATTTTCGTTCCGAATGCCATAGGAACTTTGACCTTAGAATCACCCACCTATCCGAATTTCGCCAATAAAGTCTTAGTGAAGGCTTCTTGATTGATGAATATACCTTCTGAACTTTGTCTTATGTTTAAACCAAGGAAAAAGTTAATTTTACCCATGGAACTCATTTCAAATTTAATTTCCATTAGTCTTCGAAATTCAACTGTTAAGCTGGGATTAGTAGATCCGAAAATAATGTCATCAACGTAAATCTAAACAATCATTAGATGGTTACCTTCCTACTTATGAAAGAATGTAGGATCAACAGTACCTTGTTTAAAGTTATATTGCTTAAGGAAATGTGTCAGAGTTTCATACCATGTCATCGGTGCTTGTGTAAGACCAGATACCGCTTTATCCAAAACATTGCAATGATTCAGAAGTCTTTCATTTACAAAGTCTGGAGGTTGTTCCACATAAAATGCTTCTTCGAGTTCACCATTTAGAAATGCACACTTCACATCCATTTGATATACATCAAAGTTTTTGTGAGTTGCAAAGGCGAGAAAAATCCGAACAGATTCCAGTCTAGCCACCGGTGCGAACGTTTCTTCGTAGTCTATTTCTTCTTCTTGACAATACCCTTTAATGAACAACTGAGCCTTGTTACTAATAATATTTCCTTCTTTATCCATCTTATTCTGAAACACCCATTTCATTCCGACTATAGATGCATCATTCAGAGTGGGAACCAATCGCCTTACTTTATTTCGTTCAAATTCATTGAGTTCTTCTTGCATAGATTGAACCCAATCTGCATGATCAAGAGCAATTTTAATAGTTTTATGATCAATTTTAGAAGTGAAAGAATTAAACATGCAAAATTTCAATTTTGAAAATAATGCAGTTTCTTTTGCTTTTTTGTTGAGCTTGAGTAAGATCACCTAATGAAGAATCTCCAGTCACCTGAGATGGTGGATGATCTTTAGTCTTTTTCATCATTGGAGGGTAGTTTTGATCATAAGCTGGATCAACATAATCAAAAACTTCTTCGAATTCAGATTGCACATCCAAATCATTATTTTCATTCTCCCCCTGGAAGTTTGTGTGAGACTCGTCGTTCGGAATTGAACTCTCATCCTGGAGTGCAGAATCGGTAATGAGGTTTGGAGTGGAACTCTCCTCCTGGACGGAGACATCAGAAGGTTCTCGATGAGGTTCGTTTGGAATTGGTTGCTTATGAGGATTCTCATTGTCTTCAATAGCCTTATTGATAATCTTTATTAATGTATCTTCTTGATTATCCTTGGCCTTCAATTTTGAGAAAATGGCTTTAACAGGTTCATCAAACAAATTTAGAAATTCCTCATATAAATTCATAATAGGAATCGTCATAGAAATTGTTGACAGGAAGATTTCCCCGGACTGACAATCTTCTTTCTGATATTTCTTCATATAGTTATCATCAAAGGTAACATAGTAGCTTTCTTCAACTTATTTTGATCATTTGTTTAGAACCCGATATGCCTTTGAAGTTAGCGAATATCCCACAAAGATTCCTTCATCGGCGTTTTCATCAATTTTGTTCCGATTTCCTTTGGAATTGAGTAGAAAGCACCTGGATCTAAAGACATGAAAGAATTTAACATTAGGTTTCCGATTGTTAAGAATTTCGTATGGAGTAATCAGAAAATGCTTATTAATGTAAGATCGGTTCTGCGTAAAACACGCGATTGCAACAACATCACCCAGAAGTACAAAGGTAGATTTGCAAATGAAAGCATAGTTCTCGCAACTTCACAGAGAGACTAGTTTCATCTTTCAACTACACCGTTCTACTGTGGAGTGTAAGGTGATGAGAAGTTGTGAGAAATCCCTTTGCCAGTTAAAAGTTCTTCAACTGTATGATTTTTGAATTCCGAACCGTTTTCATTACGAATTTTCCGAACATGCTTTCGTAATTGGAGCTCAACCTGCTTGCTAAAATCTATCAGCTTCTGAGTTGCTTCAGATTTCTATCTATGAAAAAACACCCAGGTAAATCTAGAAAAATCATCAAAACAACCAAAATATATTTTTTACCACCAGTACTTTGAATTCTTGAAGGACCACAAAGATCAACGTGCAATAATTCTAGTGGCTCAATGATTTTGGTGTTTATGACCGATGGGTGACTCTTTCTGCTTTGTTTTCCGAGCTCACCAATTACAAGCTTGTTAATATCCTTGAAGTTCAGATGGGAAAGCCTTTTGTGCCATAGCCAACTATCATCCGAAGATGCTTTTGTAAGCAAGAAAATAAATGGTTTCCATTTGATCGGATTCAAATTCAAAGGATACTCCTCTCACTTCCTTTTTGACTTTAGAAGAACCGCTTTTGTTTTCTTCTCTATGATTTTAGAACCTTCTTCATCAAAAGACACCTTTAGACCTGTACCAACCAATTGCGAAATACTTATTAGATTGTGTTGCAAGCCTTCAACATATGATACCTTCCGAATTGAGAATTCTACATTCGTTATCATTCCAGATCCTTTTATCTCTCCAGTAGCGTTGTTTCCAAACTTCACTCTTCCGCCATCTTTTAAAGACCGAAACTCTCTTAGTTCTTCTTTCTTCCCAGTCATGTGACGAGTACAACCTCTATCGATGTACAATTCGGAATCATATTGTTCGTCATGCATAACCTGCAAAATTTAGAGAGTTTTAGGAACCCAAACCAACTTGGGTCCTTGTGAGGATTTCTTTTTAACATGAAATATTTTTGTTTTGTCAACCCAAAAGTATTTTCTTTTCAAAATATGATTAATCCCCTTTTCCATTTTGAAAACTTCAACCTTTTGTCACAAAGATTAACTTTAACCCAATTATCTTTTCGTTGAACGTATTCACTAAACTTCGAAGCCATTCTTTTTTAAAATTATTTTTCCTCCTTTTTCAATTTTGCTTCGTACTCTTTGATAGTATTTTTGGTTTCGAAGCAATTTTGCTTTTACCCTTAAAATCTTGGGATTGACAATTGGTTTTGAAAACTGTGGTTTTGAAGAAGGCTTTGATTTTGGATTCAGAATTAGAGATGAATTCACATTTTGATTAGAAGATCATGCTGAGTTAATAGAACTTTGATTGTAATTTATATTTTTCCAAAAACGCTTTCTTTCTTTCAAATTCTTTCTATATCTAGCATTCAATTGTCTTTTCTTAGCAATTATCTCTTTAGCAGATTTGTGAATGTTAGCTTTCGGTTTTTCCTTTCGGACTGGCTTTTTGTTTTGTTCCGAAGAGGTTTCACTAGAAACTCTTTTGTCCAGCTTGGTGCGGCCTTTCCGTAACAAAGATCCACACGATTCAATGATTCTGAAATGTATTTTCCGTTTGTTTTCCAAGAGGTCATTTCCGAAAGACATTTTGTTTCATCCGCATTATCTATCGGCTTTGACCAGAAGAACTCATCAAAACCCTTCGCATTATCATTATCAACTAGGGACATTAATTCAGATGTATGTTCATTCCTTGCTTTACAAAAACTTGATTCGGAATTGTTTGTACTTTCGGAAAAACTATTGCTTTTTCTTTTAAAACATTAGAACCTTTATTTTCTACAACACGAACAAATTCAATTGAGTTTTCTGAAATCAAATTTATCTTTGGTTCATCACAATTTTGTACAAAAGCAGAACAATCAATTTTGTCCTCTACATGAAATTTATTCATTTTGTTTTCATCGAATTCAGAAATATTCTCAGGATCAAGAGTATTTTCCGAATTCAACTTCTTTCATAATAAGCCATACTTCTCTATAGAAGTTAATTTTATTTCTTCTCTATCCTTATCATTTAACATTTCTTTCAATATATTTTTGTGTTCTTTTGACTGAATGTATTCCTCAATTTTCTCAAGTCCAACCCTATATGAATCAAAAACATCATCTAAAGAAACAATCGATTTCCATTTATAGCAATCAACATCGATTTCAACCTCTTTCAATTCAAGAAAGGATAAAATCATTTTATGCAAACATTTCCCTATTTCACAATCCAAATGCAGTTGAGTAACATGAAAATATAAACGCTTAGCAACTAAACAAAAAATATTCCTCTATTTCAAAAGTGCAATACTATCTCTTTTAAGGTAAATAGCATCATCTCTTGATTTAGTAAGCACTAATTCCAATGTCTCTATTCTTAATCTTCTCTCTTCACTTTTAAATGTTACCTTGTTAAGTTGATCGTTCAGATTAGAATTACCGAGACGAGTTCTTTTTAAACTATCACTAAAATTAGAAACAGTATATCATAAGTCATCTAATTCTGAATCATAACAAGACATAGAAATGTTAAGAGATTTGAGAATAGAATGTACCTTATCAACCACCTTCTCGCACTCTTTATCTTGCTCTGAGACTGTCTCACAGTAAAATAGCTCTTAGAAATTTTTCCGTCATCAATTGCATATCCCCTTGATTCTGAAATACCATTCTGAACCATCAAGCACTTGCCTTCATACCCCTGATTCTATGAATTCACCACAAAGCACCCACCATGTGTGGGTTTCCTAACCTCATCATCCTCTGAGTCTATAGATCACATCTCGACTCGTCTATCATCACTTTCTTCCTGCACAATCAATGTTGGTTTCGTATTTGATATGTTCTTCTTTCTAAGTTCCTCTATATTCTGAACATTTTACACTCCATCTTTCTCTTTTTCCTTTCTTTCATTCTGCTTCCTCGGCAAGCATTCATTCGCATAGTGATTCTTGCCATGACAATAATTACAGTCATAACCCGAACCACCTAACAATTTCTTTTCCTTTTTCTCTTCATCATTCACAGAGTTCTTGAAACTTTCCTCTCTTGACTTTTCCGAGCTGGAACTGCCCTGTTTGAACTTATTGTTGTAACGGGAGAAATTCTTCTTAAAGAACTTCTTGGGATTGGACACCATTAGAGCCTTTTCCTCTTTTGAGATTTCACTATCCGAAAAGTCAGATTTAGAATCTTCTTCTGCTGTCTTCTTTCCTTTCGCAACCAATGTCATGGATCCAACACTAGAAACAAGCTTCACATCCCTAGAAACTTCATATTCGTGATGTAACGTCTGTGTCTCTGGGCTTTTCATTATTGTTGATGTAATAGTCTAGGTTAACCTTTGTAAACCGTTTTGAAATAATAGAAGTGTATTATTTGAGTATTATGTGTTTTGTGCTTAACTGTGTGACTTAATTGAATTAAGTATGAAAATAAGCATCAAAATTAAATATTAGATAAACCCGGTATCCATGGATAATGTTTTAGTAGTTGAAACGAGGTTTCCGAATATATAAAGAATGCCAAAATCCGAGTTATAACGAAGAAGTTATGATCTGTCGAAGTTTCGCGACAGAACCGGCACGACGCTGAATGACGTAAAAAGTGAATTTACATTAGAGCGATATTTAGCCCTAGTGATCTAAATGAATGTTGTAGAGTTCGTTAAACCGGGAGCGTACATAAAAAGAATGCCCAAATCTGACTTCGTATGAGGAGGTTATGATTTTTCTAAGTTTCAGCTTAGCAGTATGCAGCCCGAAACTCGAATTCAAGATCGAGTGATTGTTGGTTGAAACAATCTAAACGAGAATCGAAGATCTCGTTGATAGTAGTGCATTGGTGAAAAGCCAGATGAAAACGGACGTCAGATGAAGAAGTTATGAATTTATAACGGAGTTTTCCAGTCTCGGCGTACTAAAAATAAGTAATAAAAATAAAGTCAAAACTAGCCGACGAAGTCTAAACGAAAGTTGTAGGGTGTAGTCTCACCTACGCGTGGATATAAAGAACGTCGAAAACGGAGTTCGTATGAGGAAGATATGAATTTTTGAAGTTTATTAAATAACTAATATATTAAATTTAAATATAAATTTGGATATTATCCAAAGGGGGGGGGGGGGGGGGAGTCACCGGGCTTATCTGGGTTACGCCCAGCGTAATCGAAAGTTCCAGTCCCTTATAAAGGGAAGTCGAGGCTGCCGATTTCTTTGCTCATTTTCTCTTATTTCTCTCTCGTTTTTGCATCATTTTTCGTGCAAGAAATATCCCGAAGCCCCGGTATCAATTGCGAGCTCCGAAGATCCCGAGAAGTGCAATTCCTGAGCCGAAGCTCTGCCCGCGAGAAGCCAAATTTTGTGAAGATCTTCCAGATCTACCGAAGAATACTACTTCTACAAGTCGTAGTACTGTCAGATCATCTTTTGATCAAGTGAGTGTGTAGTTACTTTCTTCTAACGCATAATTACAAAGTATTTTATACAAAATACGTGTTATGTGTATATTTTCTTGTTATATGTGTGAATGTATATTCACATTCTTCTATCTCATAGATATGATTTATTCTCTATGAAATACGTGTTATGTGTATGTGTCTCATCTGTTGTTTGGAATATGTATTGAATGAGAATGCTATGCAGGTTTTAAACTATGTATAAAAATATATATTTTTATCTACTAATATGTTGGGTAGAACATGGGTAGATAGTTGATGTGTGATAAACAGATGAGAGGCCTCGATGTTGTTGTTGTTGATCTAGTTATTCAGTGGAGTATGGATAACGACCACAGACTCTTTCTAGACAGTCCTGTGGAACGCTGGCAAGCTCATAACTTGTAGGTGTTGTGAACGATGTGTTCACCGATGTACTCTATCCTCCTCGTGGTTGCCTTTAGGACATCTACTATTGAGGAAACCTCTTTGCAGTAATGTAAGTCCCGATGAAAATCCTAGATTAGGTCCCTTGAGATAGATGTTGTTTTAGGGACGTAAAGTGAGGATAACGGGAATGGGTAATCGGGTTATTGTTGGTTGGTGAAATTAAATATAATTATTTATTGTGGGCTGAAAACCTTATATGCTCACCAGGCTCCCAAGCCTGACCCACTCAGTTTTGTTGTATTACAGGTAGTGGCGCGAGAGCATAAGTTGGTTGACTTATCAAGATCTTTTGATATTAGACCAGTTGTTATATGTAACTGTTGTATGGTCTATCTTTTGTTGTTTATGCTTTTGGTCTGTTTATCGGAACATGACATCCCGAATATTGTTATATAATGAAAATGCATCTCTTGATGAAATGCTTTGATAAACTTTATTTTATCATATTTTGTTTTGGGAACAAATTCCGCAACTCTTTTAAATCAATGGATTTACTCTGAAATTATTTTAAAAACATAAATTAAAACGGTCTTTTCTGGCCGAGATTTTGGGGATGTCACACGTGAGATCTTAGAATACCCACAAGTTTGGCCAACGAATAGCTTTTAAATTGTTCCTGTGACTTAACAGTGGAAACAATAACCTTCCACTTGGATCTAAGTCCATTCATGAACGTGACTTTTTGTTCAATAACTTCACGATTTAGATTGTTTTTGAGCAGTTTGCTTAACAAATGATTGAAGCGATTGAACTTTTGATCTAGATTTTCATCATATTTTTGTACAAACGCTCCAAACTCCGATAAGAGCATTGTTTGCACAGAGTGTTCTAAATCAGCATCACTTGAATATAAATCCTTCAGCCTATCCCAAATACCTTTTGCAGTATCACATGCACTAACAAGACGAAAAGTGTTTAAAGGAAGAGCAAATTGAATTATTCTCATGGCTTCTATATTGCACATTAGCTTATTCTCCTCATCATTTGGAACATTATTATGTTCAATAATGAGTGCATTATAACCAACCAGAGTTTTGATTGCTTGGTTGGTAACCAAATACGTGAACGTTTCCTGCGTTATTGCCTGCCATATAGTAGAACCATGTTCTACGATTCCAAGAACGTAGTCTTCAAAGTGAAGAGCACAGGCTTCATAATCTTCTGGAAAGAGGATTGGAATTTTTGTCGTAGATCCAATGTTGCTTGAGAGATTGAACGAAAGAGCGTGAGGATCTTCGTTAGGCATATTATCACAAATTCACTAAAACAAATATAGAACCAGATGTGTAAAATGTGAATCGAGTTCAAGGGAAGAACAAGAGATCTAGATCTGGAATCTACAATCGATTGAGATGATTGAGACAATAAGAACATATCTGAGATTAACGTAAAACCTTAATAAAACCCTATACTTGACAAAAGAATATATAGTGAATTAATTACACCATCTTCTGCTCTGATACCAATTATGAAAACAATGAAGATCGATAGATTCTATATTAATAACGTGAATTAAAGACAAGAACAATGAAGATCAAAAGTGTGCCTAATACTTGGATTACAACGGGTGTAGAAGAGTTCTCAAAGATGGAACTTCTCTGTGAGAGCGTAGAAATGACACTAGGGTTCAAAAGCGTAACCCTAATATGTTACATGCATGCATTATATATAAACTAGACTAGATAGCAGATCCGAAAATAGACAAGCCCACTTCGGAATAAACAACACTATATAAGTACACATTTAACACAATACATTATAAAATATAAGCAATAACTTTTTGGTAAAAGACAAGAAGAATTCATCTAGTCCAAAATATTGTACATGACTTATTAATTCATACCATATGAATTATATAATATTACTTGCTAATGGAAATTAATATGTCCTAGAAATAAATAATTTCCAATTTAATTATAAGAGTTTATTGTATATTTATTAAAATCAATTTCTAATAAATAATCAATTGTATTAAGTTGTTACTGTGACCCATTAATATCATATGTTAATTAGCAATATCACTTCAATATGATTCTTGAGCATACTAGATCTTTCATGCAGCTTCCAAACCCCCCCCCCCCCCCCCCCCCAACGCCCCCATGCTTCAACGTTTTTCGAGAATAACATTGTAAATACTATGAGGTGCTTAAAGGTAGGATATATATATATATATATATATATATATATATATATATATATATAGGGCCAGCCCTAAGGGTGTGCAAAGTGTGCAGCCGCACAGGGCCCCGAAAAAAATAGGGCCTGAATTTTAGCAAAAAAATTATACTTAATATATGTATATATATTAATTTGTTCAACCAAAAAAACAATGTTTACTTAGCTCAGCCGGCTAAAGCGCTCGTTTATGTGCACATTTTTTTGTTTGGCGTTAGTTCGATCCCACGTATATCAATTTTACATCTTTTTTAAGTACGAAGTTACATTCTTGGCCCTTCAAATTTAATAATTGTTTTTCGTTTAGTAAATTAATTCTCATAAGTTGCAATCTTTCTAACTTTGATAAATTTATATTTGGATTCATTTAATCAATTTAATAAAAAAAAATTTGGCGTTAGTGTGATGAATTTTATTAAGAAAAACAATTTTTTTTTTATTAAATTGATTAAATGGAACCAAATGTAAATTTATTAAAGTTAGAAAGGTTAAAATTGCAACTTATTGAAATTAATTTACTAAATGAAAAACAATTTTATATATATATATATATATATATATATATATATATATATATATATATATATATATATATATATATATATATATATATATATATATATATATATATATGGACTTAAATAGGATCCTCGCAACTCTTCAACATTTAGCAATATAAATTTGTGACTATAAATACATATGGTTGAACGGTACGTAGAGAACAAACAATTTATTAAGATTCACGAAGGAAAAACATATCCACAAATGGTTATTGATACCTATTAGACGAGGACCGTAGACACTATCTTAAATTGTACATGTGAATATGTATATAATATCATTAATAGATTATCTATTTGTTTTATGTCATTTCAAGAATCCTTACTCATTTACATACGATTTTAACGAAATATACGGCCATTTGATTAAAGTTTGAGAAAAAGGGTTTCATAAATATATGAAAACTCATGGTCATTTCTGTGAATAACAATGTTAGCATACTTTTTTTTTTTTTTCTAAATTAGGTATGCGACTAAAATATAACAGTTGACAAACATTTAGTTATTTACAAAACTAATGAGTTCATGTAAACAGCACTCATAATTTCTAACTTTATGTTATTTAAAAAAAAATCCACTTGTCATGCCGAGTAAAACACACAATCGATTTTATATTCTCATTTTGAATACTATTTAAACTAGTTTATAACCCGTGAGAATCACGGTTAGAAAATTAATTAAACTTTTTAAGTAAAAACTCAAAACTATTAATTAATAATTTTAAATAACTTATTAATTAAAAGATATTTTTTAGTTATATATAAAATTATAATCGTTGATTCAAATAAATACATAAATTATATCATCTTATAATTTGTATAAATTTTATTTTATTATAATTGGTATAAATTTTATTTTATTTTTATTCTAATATTATTAATTTAATGTAATTAAAATATGATTTAAATTTTAAAATTTGAAATAGAGAATTAATAGATTGACAAGTGTCATGATATTAATTACAATGTCTAACATGATGACACATGACAAAAGAACTACTCTTTTATTAGTATAGGGAAATTAAAAAACATTCATAGTCAAACATGTGGTGATTTGTGGCAAAACAAAAATCATAATTTCGCTAGGCTACCAACAAAAGTATAAGCATTGTGTAAAACATTAGTGAACAAAATTTAGTTCTAAAAATATAAGAATTCATCCATAACTATCAAAAGAATATATATATATTAAAATATATATTTTATCACAAAACAAATAACCGATCTAGCCATGTAATTAATCTTAACGACTTGTCTTTTCGGCCCTGTTCGATTGTGCATCACGCGAATTGGCCCACAATTCCCAAAAGTTTCGGGTCCCCCCTTTGGCGTGCTGTTTGCCTACATGTTGGAGCTTTACATGCTACATGGCAACCTTTCATTGCAATGCATATTCTCAAGTTAAAATTAGTCAACGATAATACAATGCATTGATGCAAACGGCTTTTATATTTATTCTTTTTAGAGAAAATCACAATAATAGGTAGTAAGAAAAAAAACCTTGACTTTTAGTAGGGGCTATGGAATGTTTAAACCGGTGTTTGGTGTGGTTAAAATAGGATGGTGAAGAAAAAAAAATCTCTATGGGTTAAAGTATCCATATCTCTTTTACATCTAACAATATCTCTAATTATTAATATAGCTTTTATTTTTTTTTCTTAAATAATCATAATAATAACATAATCATTTTACTATTTTATTAGAGAAAATTACAAATTTATCCAAATACATTAATTACATTGTGAAAAATAGCTAAAAAAACTCAAATTACAAAATTAGCCCTTAAAATCGCAAATAGATTAAGCTCATCTGTGATTTCGCATTTCCATCTGCAAACGTACAAGTGCCTAAAGCACAGACACTTGTACGTTTGCAGATGGAACAGTCCATCTACGATTTCGTAGTTATGTTGTATAAAAACGTTTTTTTTCTTCAATTTTCACTATGTTTTTTGGAGAAACTCTCTCTCTCTCTCTCTCTCTCTCTCTCTCTCTCTCTTTCACTATGTTTTTTTAGAGAAACTCTCTCTCTCTCTCTCTCTCTCTCTCTCTCTCTGCGATTTCCTTAGAACCATCATGGACGATTTCTTCAACAATCCCAAAAATTTGGTAAGATCTTAACTCATTTTGTGTTTTAATTAACATTTATCAAGTGTAAGTTTTGCTTATTTAGGATTTATTCTTCTATTAGTTTTTGAAAAAAAAACTATATTGTGTGTTATTGGGTAATTGTGTTGTATTTGATAGATAGAGTAATATTTATTAGTAGCCTTGAAGTTTTGATGTTATTTGGTTAGTTGTTGTATGGATGTACAAGTAGACAATGCGTAAAGTGTGCATTAGGTTGTTGTACATTTGGTAATTCTTTGTTAATAAATTTAGCGAAATGAGTTTTTTTTAATAAGATAATGATTCTTCTTGATTGATGTGGTATTACATTTGCATTTATTTAGTCTACACGCGGTTTAGTTTTATAAATTAGTATTTGTTTACTTGTTGTTACTATGACAAAATGGTTATAATATGTTGTTGTTTTTCAGCATGATTATAGATGTAATATCCCAATCTTCAGGTATGAATTTAAGTTTATTATTTGTATTTCCAAGGTAACTCGACGAGTTGGAGGGCTTCAACTCGTCGTGTAGATAATTTAATGCCCACGTACATTTTAATGTCTACTCAACGAGCTGGAAGGCCCCAGATCAACGAGTTAAAGGCTGAACATGAAAACCCTAATTTTTAGGGTTTGCACCCTATTTAAAGGCCTTAACTCTCATTGATGGCCTCCCTCATCGTCCCCCAGTCCAGAGAAAACCCTAATCGTGCCTTTTTCCCCATTTTGTGTGTGTGAGCTTAAAGAGTATTCTTTGGTGCTTTTCTTGAAGGAGCTTGAAGTTAGTGGTGCAAAGTTGAAGGGAGAAGCTTTAGATCTGGGATTTTCAGTGTTGTTGCAGCCACTTGGAGGTATAAAGTCATTATCTTGATCATCCTTTTTCTAGATCTCTTCTTTTGAAGTTGTGGCCATTATTAGCTTATTTTGGGACCATTCTTGGATTTGAGCATGTTATGAAGCCATGGTTTCAGATCTGGACATCTCATGGCCTTCATGGACTTAAAGTTGCCAACTTTATCAAGTCTTGGCCCTCCTTCATGCCCTAGGTCCCTTGATAAGCTTTATTTGAGTGTTTTAGCCCTCTAGATGCCATGCATGGACGTAAAGCTAGCAACTTTACATGGTATTTAAGTCTTAAGGGGCCAGATCTATAGTTTGGGGCTTTGGTTTCGCTTGAAAGTGTCTGGATGCATTAAGGCTAAGAAAAATCGACGAGTTGCTCTTCCAACTCAACGAGTTGGTTCGGGTTTTCCCGCTTTCTAGATGCTGAAGAAATCGACGAGTTACTCTGGTAACTCGGCGAGTTGCCTTGAGCCTTTGACGATTTTCTAAGATATGAAAGAACTAGACGAGTTAGAAGATGCATTCGACGAGTTGGGTTAACATGGACTGTTGACTTTGACTGTTGACAATGAATTTGACCATGGTTGACCAAGTTTAACTTTTGAGGGTATTTTGTCTTGGATAAGGTGTCTAAGTCCATAACTATTTTCGGTATGTACTTGACCTGGTTGGCATGGTCCATTTGGGTTGCATGGCATCATGATAATTGGATAGACAAAATGAGAAGAAGAAAACTTACGATTTGTTAATATATTATAAGTTATAATATATTAATATGAAATCATATTATTTAATTAGTATTGATCAAGAATTAATTTGGAATTAATTTTGTGATAAAAAAGAGACTAATTAAATATATGGGGTTTATTGTGTAAATCATCAATTCTTATATAGTGGACTAATGATCCATGGTTTATTGGATTGGGCTAAAAACCCATAGGGTGCTCCATTGAGGTTAAAACCCATGGATCATGGAGGAAATGAAAAGCCATGTCAATTAGGGTTTACATGGTGTAACCCTACTTGTGATACACTATATAAAGACCCCATAGGCTAGCAAAATCGGCACTAATACTAGAACAAGGAGGGCTAGCCGATTTTGAGTGATAGGGTATTTCTCTCAAGTTATTCCAAGAGTTGTGGTGTTGTGTGAAACATTTGAGGCATCACATTTGGGGTGCTAGTCTCACAAAGTTCTTAAGGAATCCAAGCAACAAGAAAGGTATGTTCTTCTACTAGATTTTATGTTTCAAGTTCCCCAAGCAAAGCTAGTTAGGTTAAGAACCTTGGAAAAATCAAATTTGCATGTATCTTAGTAAAACATAGATCCAAGGTTTCTAGGGTCGCATGTATGCCATAGGAGTGTTAGAATGCTCAAAACCCTTCAGTGTTATTAGAGCCTAGGCTTATTTTCTTGATACTTGATACAAAATGTAAAAGAAAATCGAAAAATCTACATTCTGCTGAGTGAACTCGCCGAGTCCATGGGGGACTCGACGAGTCCATGCATATATTCATCATACTCATCGAGTAGGTTCGTGTACTCGATGAGTAGGAGGCCCAGAGTGCAGTTTTTCGAGTTCTGCTACTGGAAATGGACTAGAATCATTACCCTAAACTATTTTGGACTTATAAAACCAGTTTTTGATGTGGTAATGATTATGCTAATCCATTTACAATGGTTATTATCAAAATTTCAAGTTTTCTATGTGTTTATATGATTCTTGAAATTGTTGATATGAATGTTCATACACTTATGAGTTTGGTAGATCATAGGAATTATTTGCAAATTGTTTGTTAGTTTAATTCATGATCTAAATGTTTTTAATGGAGTCCATAATTTGTCCTCAAGTTATGGATTACCAAAAGTCATTTCTTTTAAAGTCCATTAAAGAACATATAAGTTATATAAAATGAAGAGTCTTCATTTTAATAAACCATTAACTCATAAGTTATGAAGTTGAAAAGTTTTGGATAGTTACAAAACTTGCCCTCAAATTTTGGAACATGTAAAGTCATTTTATAAAACTTTAGTTCCAACCCCTAGAATTTTAAAAGTTAAAATTCAACCCTTATACTTTATAGTATTATATATATATATATACACACACACACACACACACACACACATATATATATATATATATATATATATATATATATATATATATATATATATATATATAAGATCAAGCTGTTTTACCGTTAGTAGGCCTCATTCACGAAGCCGGTCTATTAGGGGGTATAAGGTTGTTGCCTATAAAATGGCAGCTTAATGGGTGTCCGCTCTCACCCACTGCTTCCTTGACTGATGGAGGGTCGTTAGCCAAATGGGTAGGACAATGAATTTAATTCTCATTAAAAGTATAATGATTATAAAGTAACTAAATGTTTTATAAATTCCCAATCTTATTTACTTTAGGAAAATGTGAATTTGGTGCTAACCCATGAAATTACACGTTGCACCTTGCTTAAGTCGTTAGTGGAGCGCGTGTGGTTAGATGGCACACTAACTTGGATTTAACAAGGTTGGAAAAGGATGGCTTAAGGTTTATCATAGATCGATGGAGCGCATGTGGTTAACCGGCACATCGATTAGGTGATAAACATTAAGAGTACCAAGTAAATTTGCATGGTTATTCACACCTTGTTTTGTGATCCTCGGCATCCCAGTCATAAAACTTGAAGGGCACAATCGAGATTGAAATATGCCATTGAAAAGTTCAATGAATCTCAAAAGAATCTAGGAGTTTCAAAACCAATTAAAACCTAATAATTCATTTCATTTTCATGGTGGAAATTGGTGAATCGTCATTCACCTACCTTCAAATATTTTATAGCTTGGATTACGACATCCCTCTTCTAAGTTATAAAATATTGTGTTGGGTCCTAGCCTTAATATTACATTTGGGTGTCTTATTAAGGACTATCTTTATATCTAATATAAATCTTGTATTTCTTCTTTTTCGGATGTCTTCCAACAATGTTGCTTCTGGCTCAAACCCTATCGACTCCTTCTCTCTCATGAACCTTTGTGGGAGAGTTGTCTTTGATGAGACTAATTTTAATGATTGGATTAGGAACATAAGGAGGGTCACTCGCTATGAGGACAAGGAATATGTCCTTGAAAAGGAGCTGAAGGAACTTGATGAGTCTTCTGCTACTCCCGAGGAGATCGCTGACTTCAAGACTCATGAGAGAGATGCCACTAAAGTGGAATGTATCATGCTGGCCACGATGACAGCCGAGCTCCAAAACTCCTATGAGGACTTTTATCCTTTTGAGATGCACCAAGATCTGATGGAAACATACCATCAGAGTGCTCATCAAGAGCGATATGAAATAATCTCCTCCATGATAACAACCCGAACGAAGGATGGGGAACCCATCACGAGCCACATGCAGAAAATGCAAAGGTTTGTGGACCGTCTAATGAAGTTGAATGTGAACTTCCCAGAGGAGTTGGCAATTGGCAGACTGCATATATTTTGCCTCAGTAAAAACAAACAACACCTTAGTGTGTGTTTTTATGTGTTCCAAAGGAAGAAGAAGGTGATGGTAAAGCTTGGAAGCTTGTATAAGCTTTAGATTTGGGATCTTCATCATCCTAGCAACCTCCATGAGGTTTAAGGTTCTAAACTTGGCTTGTATTTCATTAGATCTTGTTAACTTTTAGAGTTTGAAGCATTTTGGTCCAATGTCTTAGCCTTTATGAGTATGGTATACTCTTGAGTGTATAGGCTGTCCTTTTGGACATTTTGAGGTGCATTGAGACATAAAAATATGATATTGGATCTTCATAATCATTCATGCAAGAGTTTTGGAGCCTTTATGTTAACCTTGAGTTAGTATCTTGGTGTTGGGCTCATTGTAGCCATGCATGGCAATAAAGTTAGCAACTTTAAGGCTTTAGAAATTCTATTAGTTATTTATATGAAGTTTGGACTTGATATATTAAGCCATTAAGTCATTGGTTTGGAAGTTGGTGAACAACGAGCAAACATCAGGCATTTGCATGTGAATGCTCAGCGTTCGTACGCTAGGCGTCGTAGGGAGGAATGACAGGCGTTCTGTGCAGAAGCCCAATGGGTCAATTTTGGGCCTTGCGCCATTAGGGGTCTTGGGCCTAGTCTAGTTGGGCTTGTATAAAAAGGGCAAAATGGTCGTTTTCCCTTATCTTGATAAGGAATGGACTAGACCATGGCTTTGAGTTAAACCCTAGTTATTGATTGGGATTGTTTCTGGATTTTGTTTGGTGTAAGGAGCAGTGTTTGTAGTAGACCGAGTGTCATTTCATTTATTCATCAATAGAGGTGAGTTTTTCCTCATTGTACCGTGGGTCGAAGGCACCAATGTCGGCCCACTAGTTTATGTATCCTGGTTATAGGATAGTGATATGATGGTATTTGGCTTAATAGTAGATATGCATGATTATCGGTATTTGATGATTTTTTGTTTAAGTTATTTGTTTGTATGTTGACATATTGTGTCAGGTTGAGGTTGTACTGCTTTGTGTTGTAGCCAACAAACTCGGGAGCATTCCAAATATGAGTTGAGGACCGTTGGCATGCCAGACTCATACTGTGGGATCGGGAGCATTCTAGATACAAGTTGAGCGTCGATAGGCAAGCCAGACTCATACTGAGGGCACGTGAGCAAGACAGACATAAGCTGTGGGCCCGAGGGCAAGCTAGACTTATGATGTGGTCTCATGAGCAAGCCATATATGAGTTGTGGGCCAAATAGGTAAGCCAGACTCATATTGTGGGCTTAGGGGTAATCCAGACTGTTAGATGTGGACCCCGTACATGCTGTTTGTTATGTTTATGTGGTGGTACTTTGGGGGAACTCACTAAGCTTTGGCTTATGGTTTCAGCTTATTATTTAAGGTACTTCGGATGATCGTGGAAAGGTGAAGCATGACCGTGCACATCCTCTTGTTTATGGGTTTTTATGATTTTGGGATACTTTGATATTTGATAAACATTTTCAAAACAATGGTTTGTAAACATTTTATAATTGTGGCATGTTTTTGAAAAGTTTAAAATTGTTGTGATTTTGGGAGTGTTACAAGTTGGTATCAGAGCCTTGGTTTAAGTGAATTGGAGGAACACCCGTGTGAATCTAGTCTCAAACTAAGGAAAATAAAAGGTTTTTAAAAAAATGATTTTCAAATTTTTTTCAAAGTGATCAAGAAAGGATGTGATGTGTACGATCAGTCGGAGCCAGTAAGTAGACCCCAATTTACCACATTTTTATTTGATGTTATGCTATGGTAGAACAACATGTTAATGATAGGCTAGGGATTTTCAGGAATTGCATGATAGAATTTCTTGATTATATGATTCCTGATAGCCTAGGGTTCCTTCTTATATTAATTTAACGTCATTATTGTAGTTGCTTAGTGTATGGATCATAGTTGTACATAACTAAGATTTTATAGCCTAAGAATGTTTGGTTTAGCCTTATTTCCTGTTCTTGTCTGATGAAGAGCTTAGGGTAGAATAATGTATTCGACTGTCTGTAGGGTCCAGTGTTATGTATGATTAGCATACATGATTGTTGCAGGGTTGGTGGAAGTTTCATCGATGAAATGTGTGGGGTAAGTCGATCAGTTAAGGGGGAGTCTAGCCTTCCTCTAGGAAGTAAGAATAGGGTGTATGCTTATGATTGTGAGTGTGTTAGGATTGTTGTGATGATCTTTTAAGACAAATACAGGTAGATGTGGAAGGCCGTATGGGCCCGAACTACTGAAAGCACAGGACCCGTACAGGTAGCAGGGAAGTCACAACCCCTAGGGATTGTTGAGAAATTGTGCTTATGGTATTATATGCATTTTATATGATATCTCACTGGTTTATTTTCAGTATGGTGATTATGAGACAAGTCGAGGCAGGATCCAGATCAGGAGCTGGAGTTGGTGGCTTAGATGGGCCAGGATCGACTGAGGACCGGATCATGGAGATTATCCATGAGGAGGTTGTTACTATTGTCTGGGGGCAGGTACCAGAGTTGTTTGGGTCTATCAAGACCGCTATGATGGAATACTTTGATAACAGATACGTTGCACTTGTTGAGACTGTTGCTGCTGCAGCTACCGTAGTTGTCGTCACTACATAGATTGGCGCTGGGAGGGCTTTTCAGTACCAGGACTTCGATAATGTGAAGCCCCCAGTATTGGATGGAGTTCAGGATCCGATCATATCCATGAGGTGGCTGTCTGATGTCGATGGATTCTTCTTTACGTGCTCTTGCCCAGCTGACCAGAGGGTCAAGTGCGCTCTGAACCTTTTTCGGTCCGAAGCAAATGATTGGTGGAGGTTGGTTACTAGTGCTTACACTCCAAAGTAGTGAGTTGCAGTTTCATGGGATCAATTCTATGATATGTTCCGCTCGAGATATGTTCCACTGGTAGAGCGGGAGAGGTTGGCTCAGAAGTACTTGGACTTGAGACAGGGGATCGAGTCAGTGACAGAGATTACCAAGATGTTTACGGTGAGGGCCATGTTTTTCCATGAGTTCGATACTTCTGAGAAGGCTTAGATGACTCGGTACTTGAGCATGCTCAAGATGGACATCCATTAGTTTGTGTCCACACAACGCTATGGTTCATTGGTGGAGTTATAGGAGGCCGCTAGGCGAAGGGAGATTGAGCTGGAGCTCCAGTCGAGGGAGTGGAGGTAGGCACCGGTGCAGTCGCAGCCTGCAACGAAGCGGTTCAAGGCCGCTAATTTGAGGATAGGGATTCAGAGGGGTCGTGCTTGTGGAAAGTTTGGCAAGGTTCATGATGGTGCTTGCTGATTTTCTTCTGGATGCTATAATTATAGCAGGCAAAGCCACGTCACGAGGGATTTCCGACAGCAGGCTCAGGTACCCAACAAAGGGATTTGCTATCATTGGGACCAGGTTGGCCATATGAAGGCCAATTGTCCCTTGTTTGTTGTCAGGCCGGTGCAGGCTCCAGCGCTGGCTACTCCAGGACAGCACTATACGTCGTTACTGGTATGTTTCCATTTATTCTTTTGTCAATTATTTTATGCTATGCTCATTATTATGTTTATGTTAAGTACCTTCTTAGTGAACTCTCTTCCTGCTCTTTTACTTTTTTTCTCAAGTGCGAGTTGGTCGTTTGTATCGCAGTCTTTTAGTAGGGATTTCAGTATGACCCTTAGCGATTTGGAGGGTCCATTATGGGCAGGGACGAAGCTTATGTATGGCCAGGAGGGGCTGTTCCCCCCCCCCCCCTTTGTTTTTTTTCATAAATAGCCCTTAACTATTAAATTTTTTACACATTAAGCCTAAAACTATAAATTTTGACTTTGGCCCCCCTCTTCTTCAATTTTTATACATATTTTATTTTCGCCCCCCCAAATCAACACTTCAAGCTCTGTCACTGGTTATGGGTTTCTATCGACAACGAACACATAATTTATGCATTCAGTGTGTATCAGGATTGTGGTTTTGTGACAACCGTCAATTTTCGGTCAAGTCAAAGTCAACTAAAGTCAACAAGTCAAACCGGTCAACTCAATTTGCCATGAGTATTAGAGTTTACGTTATGTAATTTCTAAATAACTCTCTATTCTAATGAGAGACCATAAATCGAAAAGTGCGTACATTTAGATCTCCTTAACCTAAAACGGTGGTACGTGGAGAGCCAAACCAATAAAACAATGTTACATACTCATCGGGAGTATGCAAGATCCTTAAACAAGGCTTAACGGGGTTTACGGACCTTGCAGTGCGAAGCTGGACACTCAAAAAGGTCACCAATGAAACCTCTCTCAATCGTTTTCACTCCATTTCTTCTTATCAGAAATCTCTCCCAAATCTCTCTAAGTATGTGAAATCTCTCCCAAATATCTCTTTGTATGTGAAATCTCTCCAAGTATGTCAAATCTCTCCCAAACCTCTCTAAGTATGTGAAATCTCTCCCAAATCTCTCTCTGAATGAGAAATCTCTCTAAGAATGTGAAATCTCTCCCAAATATCTCTTTGTATGTGAAATCTCTCCAAGTATGTCAAATCTCTCCCAAACCTCTCTAAGAATGTCAAATCTCTCCCAAATCTCTCTCTGAATGAGAAATCTCTCTAAGAATGTGAAATCTCTCCCAAATATCTCTTTGTATGTGAAATCTCTCCAAGTATGTCAAATCTCTCCCAAACCTCTCTAAGTATGTGAAATCTCTCCCAAATCTCTCTCTGAATGAGAAATCTCTCTAAGAATGTGAAATCTCTCCCTAATATCTCTTTGTATGTGAAATCTCTCCAAGTATGTCAAATCTCTCCCGAATCTCTCTAAGTATGTGAAATCTCTCCCAAATCTCTCTCTGAATGAGAAATCTCTCCAAGTATGTCAAATCTCTCCCAAACCTCTCTAAGTATGTGAAATCTCTCCCAAATCTCTCTCTGAATGAGAAATCTCTCTAAGAATGTGAAATCTCTCCCAAATATCTCTTTGTATGTGAAATCTCTCCAAGTATGTCAAATCTCTCCCGAATCTCTCTAAGTATGTGAAATCTCTCCCAAATCTCTCTCTGAATGAGAAATCTCTCCATGTATGTCAAATCTCTCCCAAATCTCTCTAAGAATGTGAAATCTCTCCAAGTATGTCAAATCTCTCCCAAATCTCTCTGAGTATGTGGAATCTCTCTCAAATCTCTCTCGAAATCTCTCCCAACTCTCTATAATCACTCGGGGCATCCCGACCCTCGAATTTGGCGAAAACAGCCTAAAAACGGAAGTCTACGCGAAAAACGGACTTAAGGAACCGAAACCCCTCTTAGGAACCGAAACCCCTCTTAAGGAACCGAAACCCCTCTTAGGAACCGAAACCCTTCTTAGGACCCAAAAGTCCCCTTAGGAACCGAACCTTCTGATGAAGAGGAACCGAACCGAAGGTACTGTTCACTACAGTTCATTCGGTTCTGACTTCTCGCCTTTTATCTCCGGACCGAACCCTCACCTTCGCTTCTGACCCTTCGGACCGAGCCTTCGGACTGGACCCCTCGCCCCTTCGGTTCCCTCTGTTCGTTTCCGGCTACAATCCTCAGCATGAACCGAGCCTCGGCCTAGGGACCGAACCTCGGCCTAGGACCGAGAGGCCTCGCTGGGAAGCCTTTTTCTCCCGGTTTTCGATTAAATTCGCGTTTTAAGCCCGTTTTTAATTGTTTTAGCACGGGATTTTCACCCAAAACTTTATTTTAACATATAAGGCCCCTAAACTATTAATTAATCACGTTTTTAAGGATAAAACCTTATCCAAAAGGGAGTAGGTGAAGTACAAAGATGGAGTGTTGACTTTCCTTTATTTTATGACACAAGCAACCTCCACCACCCACTCCATGTCACTATTCCCCATCAGCCCTTACCTAGTCATTTCATTGTACTTTTCACACCTTTTTCCAACCCCACAATTGGTCAAAGGCTAGAAAAGCCTCCTCTCTCCTCATTTCTCTCATTTTCTCTCTTTTCACCAAAAAGAGCAAACTTTTTTCTCTCTCATTTTCCCTCTCTAGAACTCGAGATTTGAGGGCTGATCTTGGGATTTACCTCCACATTTGGTAAGCATAATCCATTCTCTTTATGATTCTCTCAATTATTTCCACTCAAATCATGGATATCTTACACAAACATCATCACATTCTTGTTAGATCTTCGAATCTTCAAGTGATTCTTCAAGTGTTCTTGGGTTGAACACTTCTCTTCTTCAACACTTACCTACTGAAATCACTCAAGGTGAGTTCATACCCCCATATTTTCATGTTTTCTCAAGTTTTTAGGGGGGGGGGGGGGGGAATACAAGTTAAAACACCAAGAACATAACTACACTTTTCTAACAGCCTTCATCAGAAAAGTTCAACTCCATTCACGGACTGTTTTGGACCACTTAAACATTTTTGTTTGAAAAACTGTTTTAGGTGTAAGTAGTTCCCGTTCTTAGCTTTAAAATGACTACTTGCACATCTCCATACGATTTTTCTACAATTTATGGTGATTTTTACAAAACTGCCTACCATTTCAAACACCAATCCGGACCAGTCTGTGATTATGGACTTTTTCACCCAAGTTGGAGGTCATTAAAAATCATGATAAAAATTATGAGTAAACTAGACACATTTTGGGAACTCTCAGAATTTACGGATTTAGTTTTCGACTTCGTATGATTTTTCTATGGCTTTTCTAAAACAGTGCAGGAAGGTCTAATTTAGTTAACATCATATAATTTTCATAACACTTTGTATTATGTTGAGCAAAGTGTATAATAATAAATTCTAAGTATTGAACGTGTTTCTTTGTAAATTTTATCATCATAAACTGAAAATAAGTCATTCATGATAAGATTATTCATTCATTTAGAACACGTATATAAGCTATAATAAGCATAGTTTAATGGATTTCATAACACTAACGCTTTTTCATAAAAGAGTTCTTATATATTACAAATATTTTGGATAAAACTATAATAGGTATAGTTTATGATACATCACATAACACACACGTACAAAAAGGGTACATTCATACAGAAAGGTTTTACACTCACGCAAACAACTCGTAAACTTGTTAACCTAAATTGTGAGACAATCTCTTTCCGTACGTCCGAGTGCGGGATATAATTCCTGTTAGTTATAATCAGAGTCTCCTGGAGGGAGAACGTGATAGTTGTGTATAGATCTATATTGGGTTTGACACCCCACACCTTGCTGCTAGCTACAGTGGGACCTGCAGGTCTACGGGTGACAAATGTCATTTCAGTTTTACGACGCCTGAGAAACGTCGTGGCAGGTTCATTTAGTCATAGTATGATTATAGCGACTCACATAGGGATATAACAATACATAAAGTTTACGGGATTTTTATAAAACTTAAATGGGTTTTATGTCGATTTTAAAATCACTTTTTATCTCAATAAGTACAGATATTACTGTACACTTTCGGTTTTGGTATTTATGACTACACATCATTTGAAACCACATTTATATCTTTAAGTATGGACAATACTTGTTGTTTTCTCGGTCCTGGGATTTAGGACTACATATACATAAAGTATTAACAAACATAAGAATTTACGGGAATTTCATTTAATTCAAGCGCGTTTATGTCAATTTAAACACATATCATTTTCTATTAGTAAGAGAGGTTACTTATACATCTTGGTCGTCGGTTATAAGACTACATTACATAAATTTTATAAAGAAAATATCGGATTTTCTGGATACATATTCTATCGCTTTTACAAGGAAAACAGTTTACTTCTCCAACAAAATCTCTTATGAACTCACCAACCTTTGTGTTGACACTTTTCAAAAACTACTTGTATTCTCAGGAATTCAGTGAAAACAGGAAATCAACAACGTTTTGAGGATGGGACGATAAATCGTCAAACAGTTCATTTTGTTTCATAATGTAATTGATTCGAATCATGTAAACATATACTTTGGTGTAACTTTTTCAATTATATTTATGATGGTTGTATTTACTTTGAGCACTATTATACTCGTTGTTGTGATACTCTACATGAAGTCCTCCACCCTCGGACGTTTCCGCCATCCTTGGTTTGGGGGTGTGACAGTTTTGGAGATCTTCGGGGTGTCATATCCGATTGATTTTATCCCTATTCTCATGAGGGATGTGTGTGTGTGTGATAGTGGGGATGGATTGGATGAGCATGTTTGGTGTAATGAATGATTGCAAGGTCCAGCGAGTGGTACTTTGAACCCTAAGTGAGAGAGAACTGGTGATCTACGGTGAGGGTACTAGGGTCGGTTTGGGGTTTTGTTCAGAAGCCATGGCTCGACAGTATATTTAGCATGGGTGTATGGGTTATCTGGCTTACGTTGTTGATACATGGGTTGGGGAGAAAACTTCAATTTCAGATGTACCTGTTGTCAGGGAGTTTGCCGATGTTTTCCTGGAGGAGTTACCCGATGTACCTCCCAAGAGGCAGGCTGAGTTTAGGATCAATCTAGTGCTAGGTGCGGTGCCAATTGCCATCGCCTGAGATGCAGGAGTTATCCTCTCGACTTCAGGATCTATTGGGCAAACAGTTCATCTGACCAAGTAGTTCTCCATGGGGAGCACCGATTTTGTTCGTCAAGAAGAAATATGGTTCACACCGTGTGTGATTTGATTATCGTAAGTTGAACAAGCTGACAGTGAAGAACCGTTACCCACTTCCATGGATTGAAGACCTATTCGATCAGTTAAAGGGTGCATCTTGGTTTTCCAAGATTGATTTGCAATTAAGGTATCATCAAATGAGGGTCAGAGAGGAGGATGTGGAGAAGACTGCGTTCCGGACTCGTTATGGTCATTATGAGTTGGTGGTGATGCCATTTGGGCTCACCAACACACCTACACCATTTATGTATTTGATGAATCCGCTATGCATGCCGATGCTCGTTCGATCTATCATTGTGTTTATTCATGATATCTTAGTATATTCCAAGACCAGAGAACAACATGAAGAACACCTTCGAGAGCTTCTGGGAGTTTTGAGGTGGGGATGACTTTATCCCAAGTTCTTGAAGTGTGAGTTTTGGTTACGAGAGGTCCAGTTCCTAGGGCACCTCGTTAACTAGGATGGGATTTTGGTTGATTCGTCCAAGATCGAGGCTATGATGCAGTGGGAGGTTCTGAAATCCCCCTTAGAGTTCAAGATTTTATTGGGTTTGGCATGATACTATCGACGATTTATTCAGGATTTATCCAAGATTATGGTACCTCTCACTCGTCTGACGAGGAAGGGAGTGGATTTCCGATGGAGCCTTGAGCAGCATTCGGCGTTTGAGACTCTTCGTAGGAGGTTATGTGAGGCCCTAGTATTGACCCTTCGAGAGGGAGTCGAGGATTTTGCGGTATTCTATGATGCATCCATCACTGGATTGGAGGCAGTACTCATGCAACATGGGAGAGTTATTGGTTAGGCTTTACGCCAGCTGAAGCCACATAAGGCACGATACCCTACACATGATTTGGAGTTGGGGGGGGGGGGGTGGTGTTTGCCCTCAAGATCTGGTGGCATTATGTCACACCCCCAAACCAAGGATGGCGGAAACGTACGAGGGTGGAGGACTTCATGTAGAGTATCACAACAACGAGTATAATAGTGCTCAAAGTAAATACAACCATCATAAATATAATTGAAAAAGTTACACCAAAGTATATGTTTACATGATTCGAATCAATTACATTATGAAACAAAATGAACTGTTTGACGATTTATCGTCCCATCCTCAAAACGTTGTTGATTTCCTGTTTTCACTGAATTCCTGAGAATACAAGTAGTTTTGAAAAGTGTCAACACAAAGGTTGGTGAGTTCATAAGAGATTTTGTTGGAGAAGTAAACCGTTTTCCTTGTAAAAGCGATAGAATATGTATCCAGAAAATCCGATATTTTCTTTATAAAATTTATGTAATGTAGTCTTATAACCGACGACCAAGATGTATAAGTAACCTCTCTTACTAATAGAAAATGATATGTGTTTAAATTGACATAAACGCGCTTGAATTAAATGAAATTCCCGTAAATTCTTATGTTTGTTAATACTTTATGTATATGTAGTCCTAAATCCCAGGACCGTGAAAATAACAAGTATTGTCCATACTTAAAGATATAAATGTGGTTTCAAACGATGTGTAGTCATAAATACCAAAACCGAAAGTGTACAGTAATATCTGTACTTATTGAGATAAAAAGTGATTTTAAAATCGACATAAAACCCATTTAAGTTTTATAAAAATCCCGTAAACTTTATGTATTGTTATATCCCTATGTGAGTCGCTATAATCATACTATGACTAAATGAACCTACCACGACGTTTCTCAGGCGTCGTAAAACTGAAATGACATTTGTCACCCGTAGACCTGCAGGTCCCACTGTAGCTAGCAGCAAGGTGTGGGGTGTCAAACCCAATATAGATCTATACACAACTATCACGTTCTCCCTCCAGGAGACTCTGATTATAACTAACAGGAATTATATCCCGCACTCGGACGTACGGAAAGAGATTGTCTCACAATTTAGGTTAACAAGTTTACGAGTTGTGTGCGTGAGTGTAAAACCTTTCTGTATGAATGTACCCTTTTTGTACGTGTGTGTTATGTGATGTATCATAAACTATACCTATTATAGTTTTATCCAAAATATTTGTAATATATAAGAACTCTTTTATGAAAAAGCGTTAGTGTTATGAAATCCATTAAACTATGCATATTATAGCTTATATACGTGTTTTAAATGAATGAATAATCTTATCATGAATGACTTATTTTCAGTTTATGATGATAAAATTTACAAAGAAACACGTTCAATACTTAGAATTTATTATTATACACTTTGCTCAACATAATACAAAGTGTTATGAAAATTATATGATGTTAACTAAATTAGACCTTCCTGCACTGTTTTAGAAAAGCCATAGAAAAATCATACGAAGTCAAAAACTAAATCCGTAAATTCTGAGAGTTCCCAAAATGTGTCTAGTTTACTCATAATTTTTATCATGATTTTTAATGACCTCCAACTTGGGTGAAAAAGTCCATAATCACAGACTGGTCCGGATTGGTGTTTGAAATGGTAGGCAGTTTTGTAAAAATCACCATAAATTGTAGAAAAATCGTATGGAGATGTGCAAGTAGTCATTTTAAAGCTAAGAACGGGAACTACTTACACCTAAAACAGTTTTTCAAACAAAAATGTTTAAGTGGTCCAAAACAGTCCGTGAATGGAGTTGAACTTTTCTGATGAAGGCTGTTAGAAAAGTGTAGTTATGTTCTTGGTGTTTTAACTTGTATTCCCCCCCCCCCCCCCCCTAAAAACTTGAGAAAACATGAAAATATGGGGGTATGAACTCACCTTGAGTGATTTCAGTAGGTAAGTGTTGAAGAAGAGAAGTGTTCAACCCAAGAACACTTGAAGAATCACTTGAAGATTCGAAGATCTAACAAGAATGTGATGATGTTTGTGTAAGATATCCATGATTTGAGTGGAAATAATTGAGAGAATCATAAAGAGAATGGATTATGCTTACCAAATGTGGAGGTAAATCCCAAGATCAGCCCTCAAATCTCGAGTTCTAGAGAGGGAAAATGAGAGAGAAAAAAGTTTGCTCTTTTTGGTGAAAAGAGAGAAAATGAGAGAAATGAGGAGAGAGGAGGCTTTTCTAGCCTTTGACCAATTGTGGGGTTGGAAAAAGGTGTGAAAAGTACAATGAAATGACTAGGTAAGGGCTGATGGGGAATAGTGACATGGAGTGGGTGGTGGAGGTTGCTTGTGTCATAAAATAAAGGAAAGTCAACACTCCATCTTTGTACTTCACCTACTCCCTTTTGGATAAGGTTTTATCCTTAAAAACGTGATTAATTAATAGTTTAGGGGCCTTATATGTTAAAATAAAGTTTTGGGTGAAAATCCCGTGCTAAAACAATTAAAAACGGGCTTAAAACGCGAATTTAATCGAAAACCGGGAGAAAAAGGCTTCCCAGCGAGGCCTCTCGGTCCTAAGCCGAGGTTCGGTTCATGCTGAGGATTGTAGCCGGAAACGAACAGAGGGAACCGAAGGGGCGAGGGGACCAGTCCGAAGGCTCGGTCCGAAGGGTCAGAAGCGAAGGTGAGGGTTCGGTCCGGAGATAAAAGGCGAGAAGTCAGAACCGAATGAACTGTAGTGAACAGTAGTGAACAGTACCTTCGGTTCGGTTCCTCTTCATCAGAAGGTTCGGTTCCTAAGGGGACTTTCGGGTCCTAAGAGGGGTTTCGGTTCCTTAAGAGGGGTTTCGGTTCCTAAGAGGGGTTTCGGTTCCTTAAGTCCGTTTTTCGCGTAGACTTCCGTTTTTAGGCTGTTTTCGCCAAATTCGAGAGTCGGGATGCCCCGAGTGATTATAGAGAGTTGGGAGAGATTTCGAGAGAGATTTGAGAGAGATTCCACATACTCAGAGAGATTTGGGAGAGATTTGACATACTTGGAGAGATTTCACATACAAAGAGATATTTGGGAGAGATTTCACATTCTTAGAGAGATTTGGGAGAGATTTGACATACATGGAGAGATTTCTCATTCAGAGAGAGATTTGGGAGAGATTTCACATACTTAGAGAGATTCAGGAGAGATTTGACATACTTGGAGAGATTTCACATACAAAGAGATATTTGGGAGAGATTTCACATTCTTAGAGAGATTTCTCATTCAGAGAGAGATTTGGGAGAGATTTCACATACTTAGAGAGGTTTGGGAGAGATTTGACATACTTGGAGAGATTTCTCATTCAGAGAGAGATTTGGGAGAGATTTCACATACTTAGAGAGATTCGGGAGAGATTTGACATACTTGGAGAGATTTCACATACAAAGAGATATTTGGGAGAGATTTCACATTCTTAGAGAGATTTCTCATTCAGAGAGAGATTTGGGAGAGATTTCACATACTTAGAGAGGTTTGGGAGAGATTTGACATACTTGGAGAGATTTCGCATACAAAGAGATATTTGGGAGAGATTTCACATTCTTAGAGAGATTTCTCATTCAGAGAGAGATTTGGGAGAGATTTGACATTCTTAGAGAGGTTTGGGAGAGATTTGACATACTTGGAGAGATTTCACATACAAAGAGATATTTGGGAGAGATTTCACATTCTTAGAGAGATTTCTCATTCAGAGAGAGATTTGGGAGAGATTTCACATACTTAGAGAGGTTTGGGAGAGATTTGACATACTTGGAGAGATTTCACATACAAAGAGATATTTGGGAGAGATTTCACATACTTAGAGAGATTTGGGAGAGATTTCTGATAAGAAGAGATGGAGTGAAAACGATTGAGAGAGGTTTTATTGGTGACCTTTTTGAGTGTCCGGCTTCGCACTGCAAGGTCCGTAAACCCCGTTAAGCCTTGTTTAAGGATCTTGCATACTCCCGATGAGTATGTAACATTGTTTTATCGGTTTGGCTCTCCACGTACCACCGTTTTAGGTTAAGGAGATCTAAATGTACGCACTTTTCGATTTATGGTCTCTCATTAGAATAGAGAGTTGTTTAGAAATTACATAACGTAAACTCTAATACTCATGGCAAATTGAGTTGACCGGTTTGACTTGTTGTCTTTAGTTGACTTTGACTTGACCGAAAATTGACGGTTGTCACATCATCCCCCCGTTAGAGGGAATTTCGTCCCAAAATTTGAATTTAGGCAAGGAGTGGGCATGAACAATCGAGCCATGATGTGGGGATACTTCCTAATCGACTGATTCTCGTGCCTCCAAGTGACTCCAGGTCCTTGGTTAGTATTCCTGCGAACTTTCACTAATGGGGAGCAGTGTTGCTGCGTTCGCTTAACCTTTCGGTCCATGGTCACTATGGTTCTTTCACGAAGGGGAGGCTCTTGTGGAACCCGATCTCGTCGAGGGGGATTACAAGAGTCTCGTCGATTAGATAATTCTGCAAGTTCGGGACGCGTCGGGTAGAATGTACTTTACCAAACTCGCGGGAGTAGATTGAAGTTGTGATTACAAGGCTGATTCTTACAAGAATCTCGAAAGGCATAAATTATCTGGGGTTTTGGCTTTCCACGCTTTCCAAAGCGTACTAAGCCTACCCCGAGTGAGGTTTCCAGAGGAATTTGGTCTCTTATTCTGGAGTTCTAAAGGTTTCTTCCTTTTGCTTCTCTTCCCAGTCGAGGGTTGCTCCCTTCAGGGTCAAAGTCGTGAGGGGGTTCTGTAATTTACGAGAAGTTCCAAAGGAACTAAGACGGTGGGTCAGCGAGGCCCGGAATTTTGGGGTATTCCTATTGATGCCTTTGGTGCTGATTGTTTCTCAACGGTTTTGATCAATTACAAGGGTCCTTATGGATTTCCACATTGATAATGGTGTGTCTTAGGAATTTGAGCCCTCAATTCCAAAACTCGTATCTAGAGAACTTCGGGTAAAGCTTCTCTGATCGCATCGCTTTCGCGGTTTGTTGTAGCTGCTCTCCCTGGTTTCCTTCTTACTACGAGGGTAGATAAGCAAGTCACTTACAACGACAACGATGAACTGATCCTAGTAAGAATGACACATCCTATGAATACTGCGAACGGGTTGGTCCTATCCGAGGGGTATCACTACGGACTTGCAGCGTCCGCATCGAATTTGGAGGGTTGTCCTCGGACATCCTTTTCCAATACTCGCGACTGGTGATATTCAGATCTCAGGTCCGATACCTGAAGGATACCTCTTTCCTTGTGGTTGGTCGGCCTATTCGTTTATGCAAGGCAGGTAGTAAAGGTTTCTACTGAAGATATTGTCGGGGCCTCTGAAGTTGATGGAACTATGAGCAATTTGCCTTTCTATTTGAAGAATAAGATCGGATGTTTTCCAGGGTGAGAAGCTTGGTTCTTCAATTTCCTTTTTGAGTAGTTCGACAGGTTTGGACCTGATAGTTTTTGTAGCTCGGTAGGAAACATGTGGGTTTGGTTTACACGACTAGGCCTTCTTAGATGGTAGGACATTTATTCGTCCCTCTGGGCAACCTTGGCCCGAAGTTCAAGGTAGGACTCGTACCCGGTCTATCTATCATTAACTTGCACATATAGGTCGTATGTGTTTAAGATTGGCAAGGCAGTTGGATGGGTGACTCTGCCCCAAATCAACAACCAGACATGGAACAGGAAATAAGGTGGAAACACCCATCCGATGTCTGTAGAATTTTAATTATACAATATCCTCGCGTATACACGTAGTAGTGGTAGACTAACCATATCCGTCCCAAGCTTCTATGCTTGAACCTTGTCCGCTACATGCATGACATTCCCGAAAGTCTCCTGCAAATACTTGTGGGAGGTTTTCAGGAAGTGTAACACTTTTCTGGTGCATGCTTTGGGATCTAACCACGAGAGATGAACCGGAGATACGTGTTGGGTTCTTATGTGAGGAAAAGGTCACGACATTTGGAGGGTTAGGTGAAAAGCCCTTTTGTAGATGTTAAATCGGGAAGCTGAGGATTATACTTAATTGAAATTGAATGGAGACGAACAAATCTTTTCAGATAACATGAGCCAGGTTGTACTTATAAGAAGAGATCACTAAAGTGATGGAGTATCTTGTGTTTCTTTTTAGGGTGATCCATTTTGTTTGATGTTATCATTATTGTAGATGATTCACACCATAGTGTCTAGCACTGGCAGTGGGTGTGTTTTGAGAATTAGTAATGATATTTGACATCATGATCCCTGACAGGTCTCCCTATGATCGAACGGTATATGAACGTCGTATGTGATCTGATGTTGGTGAATCGTCGAGTGGGTGGCCCCACTCAATTCTTACTACTAGACACGTAATAGGAGTCAGGATGAAATTATTTGTTTCAAGACTTCAGTGTTTTGATTATAATTAACCCCGATGTATTCATAAAGTCATCACATCTTACAGGTAATGATCCTAAGATCATATATGAATGTCTTTTGTTTGATTTGGACGAGAGAGTATTTTAACTACTTTTTTTTTTAAAAAGTCATGGATTTTAGCTAGCATATAACAATTCATTACAAACATATGATACTTAAACGTTTTTGTCGTTGGGAAACATTACAAAAGTCCTAATATGGTTCCCTATTACCCTTGCTGGTTCGTTTGTTACATTCCTCTAGCTCCTCCGTCATTCTTCTCAGTTGGACACTCTCTCTTGAAGTGTCCCATTTCACTGCATAAGTAGCATACTGGGTCCGCCCTGGTGCTGGTGATTGAAGGGAGATGCTGGGTCGGGGCCTTACAGAAACGGGAGGTATGTCCTTTCCTGTTGCAGTTATCACATTGTAAAATTCGGCAAGCTCCTGTGTGATGGTAATTACACTTGTTACACTTCGGGAGTGACCCCTTATATGGTCTGGCCGACGTTTGGGTGGCAGACCCTGTGGCTAGTGTCGGGGCATGTGTCGTGACTGCTGTTGTAATGGTGGGGATGGCCATAGGTTGTTGTCTTTTAGTGGATCTTTGAGATTGGTGGCGCTCCTTCATGTTCCAAAACTTTCTCTTCTTGCTCGTAGGTTTGTGGCCCGAGGTATTTTTGCTGGTAGGCACCTGTTGGTGTTCCTGATTGTTACCACAATCTGTATTGTCAGTACTGCTTCCATTTCTGCTGGCGTTGTTAGCATTGAACTGTGCCATGACGGCTGCCACGGCTGCCATGACTGCAGCCTGAAAAGTAGCAGCGTCTATCTGTAGAGTTGGTGCCTTACTAGTTGGTTGGTTGCCTCTTGGTGAAGACATAGCTCTGTTTCACGATGAAAAACATCTTCGTTAGTGGAAATGATTATCTTAAGTGCATCCTTACGAGTTATATTTACGCATATAAAATTTTGCACATTACTGTACTATTCCTAGTGTTTCCGCTAACATTCTTGAAATGGAGTAGGTTTCATACGGGCGTTAAGCTTTACTCATCTTAGAATCATGTGTGTCCAAACACGCTTGGCTGAGGAGTTTTGATGGGACCCGGTGTATTAGTGTTGGTATGATCGCACCCATAAGTCTATGAAGAAGGAACTTCTCAACAAAATGATTAAGGGTGAGATGATAATGAGTTTTTAGAATGGCTATACGTCACGAGTTTCTAACTAAGTTTTATCTTATAACGATTTGTAACGTAATTCGGTCGTTAAGGGCGTTCTGAAACCAGTTCTCAACGGGAGTCTTTATATGGTAAACCCATGAATTTTTAGTAGTTTTGTATCCAAGTGAACCCTTATACTTGACCCAAGCTAGGTCCTTATTATGACCAATTGATGTATGCTTAGTTATATAATTAAGGCTAAGTAGTCCTTCGAGTCTGTTAGGTATGTCCTAAGCCCATCTTGTTAATATGACTGTAGTAATTTGGGTTTTGGTGAAATTTTTTGACCTAGATGTAGGTTTACCTCACATCTATGCATGGAAAAGTTTTGATAGCAACTAGATCTCTTGTTTAGCATAACCGCTTAACTCACAGTGTCATGCTCACGCCTAGAATAGAGTAGCACCAACGCATACTCACGAACCTAATTTACAAGGTCTTGTGAGCGGTATGAACTCTACTTACAACGATCTGTCCCTTGCGATGCATGAGGCAAAGTCGATGTACCTTGCAAATCGATGCTTGGCTGCAATCCTCCTCTCTTTGAATGTTGTGTGTCTACCCCGTTACTCTCTTGCCTCCGCCTGAGTGGTGATAAGGTCCTAAATAGAGAGTTGGTCTCCGAAATAGTAGTCTCTTTCCGAGTCTCGGGTACGTGAGACAGTAGGGCCTGTAGTAGTGTGCAGTTTCCGAACTCGGGTTATAGTCTACCTGCTTTAATCCCCGATGTTCGCGATCTGCCGGGTCTTCGCCGGGAGGGCTCTGTCAGTCGGTCCCCTGTGGTTGAGGTCATAGCACCCTCGTTGGTCTCCACATGGTGGTTGTTGCCGTTGCTATCGACATTCAACCCTCGATCACGATTGCCCAACGGGGCACAGGTTCGATGTGGTTGAAACGGTTCGCGGAAACCCTTGCTATGCATGGAGGATTGATTACCTCCGGTTCCGCTTCTGATTCTCCTCATAACCATTCACCATTTCTCGGGTTCGGATTGGGAAAGTAGGGGTCTTCCGGTAAGTAGGATCTTGCTATGTTGTACTTGCGAGTATAAGAGTGGAAGAGATAATTGCTAGGCGTCTAACTCTATAATTAATTATTTATAGGGGTGATCCTTATTAGTTACTTCTATAATGACATAGTTCATACTAATTACATATAACAAGATATGATAGACCTTCGAATAAGTGATCCTACCCTAGATCCACATCCAAACAAGGAAAAGGAAGTAAGGCAATGACCACAAATTCTAAGTCTATGATTTCTAGGTTATATAATATCTTAGGGTATCCACTTAGGGGCTATAGATCTATTATTAAGGATCTATTATTAAGGATCTATTATTAAGGATCTATTTAGTTTTCATATAAGTTATTTGATAATCCATGGAGCCTTTTAGCCCACTATACAAGATATGGATGATTTACATAACCAACCCATATATTTAATTAGTTATCCTTTGATCACTTAATTAATTCCAAATTAATTCTTTGATCAACTAATTAAATAATATTATTAATATATTAGAACTTATAATATATTAATAATCTCCAAGTGTTATTTCTCTCATTTAGTCTATCCAATTGCATGGTGCCATGCAACCCAAATGGACCATGCCGGGTCGGGTCAAGTACAAGCCCGAAATAGTTATGGACTTAGACACCTTATCCAACAGTCTCCCACTTGGATAAGTCTAATAACTATTATTGTGTGAAGTTGAACCCCAAGTGTTATTATTGTTGCATGTACACTTAGGAAGTGTTAGAATGCTCAAAACCCATCAGTGGTATCAGAGCCTAGGCTTGTTTGTTTGTTATTTGTGATTAAAAGTTGAAGAAAGTCGAAAATCTTGCTGTCTGACTGATGGACTCGGCGAGTCCATGGGGAGGACTCGTCGAGTTCATGTGTATCTTCAACCTACTCGGCGAGTAGGTTTATGCACTCGGCGAGTAGGGTCGACAGAGTGCAGAATTTCAACTTGAGTTGCTGGAAATGAATTAGAATCATTACCCTAAAATGTTTTGGTACTTGAAAACTTATTTTAGAAGGTGTAATGTCTTTTCTAACTCATTTACAACAACAAGTTATCAAAATTACAAAGATTAAATGTAATTTTGATTCTTGAAAGTGTTCATATTCATATTCTTGTTCTTATGATGTTTAGATGATCATAGGAATTATTTGTAACCTATGTGGTAGATTAATTCATGATCATAATGTGTTTTAATGGAGTCCATAACTTGTCCTCAAGTTATGGAAAACCAAAAGTCTCTTGGATTAAAAACCATTAAAAGAACACAAGAGTTAGGAAAAATGAAAAGTCCTCATTTTATTACTCTATTAAACTCATAAGTTACAAGAAATGAAAAGTTTTGAAAGTTTACAAAACTTGCCCTCAAGTTTTGGAACAAGTAAAGTTAAGTTAAAACTTTAGTTCCAACCCCTAGAATTTTAAAAGTTAAAATTCAACCCTTATACTTATATTATTATGATTTAATAATTATATATATATATATATATATATATATATATATATATATATATATATATATATATATATATATATATATATGTATAAGAACAAAGTCGTCTTACCGCTAGTACGCCTCATTCACGAAGCCGGTCTATAAGGTGGGTATAAGGTTGTTGCCTATAAAATGGTGACTTAATGGGTGTCCACTCTCACCCACCGCTTGCTTGATCGGTGGAGGGTCGTTAGCCGAACGGGTAAGACAAGGACTTATTAATTCTCATTCAAAGTATGATGAATATTATAAAGTAACTAAATGTTTTATTAAATTCCCAATCTTAGTTACTTTAGGAAAAATGTGAATAAGGTGCTATTCCATGAAATTACACTTTACACTTTGATTAAGTCGTTGGTGGAGCGTGTGTGGTTAACCGGCACACTAACTTGGACTTAACAAGGTAGGTAAAGGGTGACTTAGGGTTTATTATAGTATCGATGGAGCGTGTGTGGTTAACCGGCACATCGATTGAGTGATAAACTTTAAGGGTACCAAGTGATTTGCATGGTTACTTCACACCTCGTTTTGTGATCCTCGGTATCCCAGTCACAAAACTTGGAGGGCACACTCGAGATTGAAACATGCCTTTGAAAAAGTTCATTGAATCTCAAAGAATCTAGGAATTTCTAAGAACCATTCAAAAACCTAATACTAAAATATTGCGGTTTTCGTGGTGGAAATTGGTGAATCGTCATTCACCTACCTTTCAAATATGATATAGCTTAGATTACGGCATACCTCTTCTAAGTTATATTATATTGTGATTGGATCCTAGCCTTAATATTACATTTGGGTGTTTTATTAAGGACTCTCTTATATCTAAACTAATCTTGTCCTCTTTCCTTCAGATGTCTTTCAACAATGCTTCTGGCTCTAATCCTAATGGCTCTTTTACCCTTATGAACTTGTGTGGGAAAGTCACCTTTGATGGATCCAACTTCAATGAGTGTATCAGAAACATCAGGATGATTACCCGCTACGAGGACAAAGAATATGTCCTTGACAAGGAGCTTAAGGAGATTGATGAGTCCACTGCAACTCCTCAGGAGATCGCTGAATTTCGGGCACATGAAAGGGATGCTACGAAAGTGGCTTGCATCATGACGGCCACGATGACAGCGGAACTCCAAAAGTCTTATGAGGATTTCTACCCTTATGACATGCACCAAGATTTGATGGAAAGATACCATCAAAGTGCAAGACAAGAGAGGTATGAAATCATCTGCTCCATGATAACAACCATGATGAAGGACGGGGAATCCGTCACGAGCCACATGCAGAAAATGCAAAGGTATGTGGATCGTTTGCTGAAGCTTAATGTGAACTTCCCGGAGGATCTTGCAATAGATATTATTTTGCATTCCTTACCATCGTGCTATGATCAATTCCGCATGACATATCACATGAACAAGGAAGAAGTCACCCTCAGCAAACTTCAGGGACTTCTCAAGACCGCAGAATCAGGTCTTAAGGGGAAGTCGGTTGCTATCACTCCTACTCAAAACTCTACTCCGGTTTTGGCAATTGGGAAGAATCGATGGAGGAAGAGAAAGAGATCTTCGAAGGGTACCAAGGCTCGGACCCTTGATGGCTCTTCTTCAAGTGGAACCAAGAAAGGTTTCATTACTCCTTCTTCTGACCCAAAAGAGGCTGAATGCTTCTATTGCCATGAAAAAGCTCATTGGAAGCGGAACTGCCCAAAATACCAGCAAGATGTGAAGGATGGGAAAGTTAAACCCAACCATGCAGGTATTTACACTATCATTTCTAATAACTCACCCCATTCTAATTCTTGGGTCCTTGATACCGGGTGTGGTATTCACATTTGTTGTGACTTGCAGGGACTAAGAAGAAGTGAGGATGTGGAGCAAGGAAGGATAAACTTGATCATGGGGAATAGGAAAGCTATACCTGTTACCAAGATTGGAGTTTATACTTTATCGCTAAGTAGTGGGTTTAGTTTAGATCTGAATAAGTGTTGTTATTCGCCAGGAATGGCAAGAAATATTATTTCCTTCCATGCTTTGTACAAACAAGGGTTTACCTTTTCATTTAATAATGAAGTTGGTTCTATTGATGCTTTCTTTAATAATGTTCTTTATTTTAAAGCATTACCTTGTGATGGTGTGTATGAAGCTGTATCTGTTGTTGATAACTTAGGAAATAATGTTTTGTGTATTGATTCTACTAATAATAACTTGGATAAAGCATCATTATGGCATTGTCGTCTTGGACATATAAGCAAGAAGCGCATAGGCCAACTCCAAAAGGATGGAGTCTTGGAGTCGTTTGACCTAAAGTCAGATGATAGTTGCGAATCATGCTTACTTGGAAAAATGACAAAGTCACCCTTCACAGGTTCGTGTGAGAGGGGTGAAGGTTTGTTGGACCTTATACACACGGATGTGTGTGGACCATTCAAACATGCCACAAGGGATGCTAATCGTTATTATTTGACTTTTACTGATGATTATAGTAGATATGGATATGTCTACTTGATCAAGCATAAGTCAGAGACTTTCGAGAGGTTTAAGGAATTTAAACAGGAAGTCGAGAATCAATTGGGCAGGAACATTAAGATGCTTCGATCCGATCGTGGTGGTGAGTATCTTAGTTCAGAGTTCCTCGACTATCTAAGGGAATGTGGGATAGTCTCACAATTGACACCTCCCAGGACACCACAGTTGAATGGTGTGGCTGAGAGGCGTAATCGAACCTTGCTAGATATGGTTTGTTCCATGATGATTCGAGCTACGCTACCAATCTCATTCTGGGGGTATGCCTTAGAGACTGCCGCCCATATTCTTAATCTAGTCCCTACAAAGAAAGTTGCCAAAACTCCTCACGAGATGTGGACTGGTAAAGTACCTAAACTAGACCACATCAAGATTTGGGGTTGCGAGGCTTTCGTGAGACGCGAGACTCATGATAAGCTCGAACCTCGAAGCGAGAGGTGTATTTTCATCGGTTACCCACAGCGATCCTTTGGTTACCTCTTCTACAGACCTAGTGACAATGTGGTCTTTGTAGCAAGAAGAGGTGTCTTTCGAGAAAGAGAGTTTATAAGCCAAGGAGACAGTGGGAGGCAAATTGATCTTGAAGAAATTCAAGAATCAAGCGGTGAAGGAACTTTAAACTCTAGCCCTCAACTTGAGGAGGAAACTCCTGTTGAGCCAATTGACAAATCTGTACCTCTGAGACGTTCCACGAGAGTTAGGAGTGCACCTGAGCATTACTATGGATTCCATATTACTGCAGAAGGTGAGACACTTATTAGTGATGAAACACTAGTAAGTCAAGATGACCCTAACAGCTACGAGGAAGCCATGGCAGGCCCCGAGTCTGCTAAATGGAAGGAGGCTATGGATAGCGAGATACAATCCGTGTATGACAATCAAGTTTGGAACTTGGTTGAAAATGTACCAGGTCGTAAGACAGTAGGGTGCAAATGGGTCTTCAAGAAGAAGACCGACATGGATGGTAAAGTACACACTTATAAGGCTAGACTGGTTGCAAAGGGCTTCTCTCAAATTCCTGGAGTGGATTATGATGAGACCTTTTCTCCGGTAGCCAAGATTAAGTCTATTCGGGTTCTGTTAGCCATAGCTGCATTTCATGACTATGAAATATGGCAGATGGATGTCAAAACCGCTTTCCTTAATGGAAAGTTGGCTGAAGATGTTTACATGAGTCAGCCAGAGGGTTTTGTCAGCAAAGAGTACCCTAATAGAGTGTGTAAGCTTGAGAAATCCATTTATGGATTGAAGCAAGCACCTCGCATATGGAATCTTTGCTTTGATGAAAAGGTCAAGGAATTTGGCTTTTCTAGGAGTGAAGATGAATCTTGTGTGTATGTCAAGGCTAGTGGGAGTATAGTTAGCTTTTTGGTATTGTATGTGGATGACATACTACTCATAGGAAACGACATTCCAACCCTGCAGGAAGTAAAGTCCTGGCTTGGGAAGTGTTTCGCTATGAAGGACCTTGGTGAAGCTGCCTATATTCTAGGGATAAGAATCTTGAGAGATCGGAGTAAAAGATTAATTGGACTTAGTCAGAGTACCTACTTGGATAAGGTGCTGAAGAGATTCAGCATGCAGGATTCCAAGAAAGGAGAGTTACCCATCCAGAGTAACACCAGATTGAGTAAGACACAAAGCCCTAGCACTGAGGCTGAGATAGCAGAAATGAGTCGAACACCTTACGCTTCGGCTGTAGGATCGATCATGTATGCTATGACGTGTACTCGACCCGATATAGCTTTTGCCTTGAGCATGGTTAGCAGGTATCAGGCGAACCCTGGCAAGGCACACTGGACTGCGGTAAAGAATATCCTCAAGTACCTACGAAGGACTAAGGACTGGGTCCTTACCCTCGGTGGGAGTGATGACTTGAGAGTTGTTGGGTATAGTGATGCTAGCTTCCAGACTGATAGGGATAATTTCCGCTCTCAGTCGGGCTGGGTCTTTACCCTAAACGGAGGAGCAATTTCTTGGAAGAGTTCCAAGCAAGAGACAGTGGCAGATTCTACTTGTGAATCAGAGTATATTGCAGCTAGTGAAGCAGCAAAGGAGGCGATATGGCTGAAGAACTTCATTGGAGACCTTGGAGTTGTACCAGCTATTAAAGAGCCAATGGAAATTTTCTGTGATAGTGAAAGTGTTGTTGCCTTAGCCAAGGAACCAAGGGATCATGGGAGATCCAGACACATCGACAGAAAATACCATTTCATTAGACATCGGATCGAAGAAGGACACCTCGTGGCAAAGAGGGTATCATCGGATGAGAACCCAGCAGATCCCCTCACGAAGGGACTGAGTAGGGTTAAGCATCTCCAGCATGCTCGGAGCATAGGGCTGAAGGATGATATAAGTTTTAGTAGTTAGATAACCCGGAAATTTGTAAAGTGTAATTGACATTTGATGATGAATAAAAGGTGTTTTATTTATGAGTAAAGTGTTGCTATCTCTTGTCAATTGTTTACTATATTTCTTTTGCATGTTTTGACTTCCAGAATAATTTTGTTTGGTATAACATATTATTCAAACCTCCACAGTCGGTCATATGTTGGAAGTAGATATGAATCAAGACTGTCATGTTTGGTTGTAGAGGTCTTGGACAAGGCTACAACAATCATGAGTGCTCATAAGTTCTGAGCATTGGACACAACCCACGCTCACTGGAATCACTTCATGGAATTTTATCTCGAGTGATCGTGAGACGGTAATATCATATAAGTCTTCAAACCTAGAGATATGATTTGTTACTTACAAGTTGGTTATGCATTGACTGTACGAAACCGCATTGGTAACTCGATGTTATAAAACGTACTTTTGTGTGTAATTCAATAAGTGGTAGAACAAACATATGAGTCGAAGTTTATCTGTTCCTTCTTGGATTAGAAGCTGGTATCTGGGCCCCTCGATGATTTTGTTTTGACCCATGTACCGGGCCCGGTCAGAACTAAGTTGATGTGTTCAATTAAGTTCTATGTCAAACAAATCGGAAATCGGGAAACAAATGCTGGACAATAAGCAAGACATGTTCCATGTATTTGTCCGGCTGATATCTAGAACAGAGGATTATATGATCACTTATCTTAAATGGCGTATCATCATCTTCTCAGTTCTGAGAGACCTTGAAAGAGCTACGATTGCCGGTCGGTTCCTGAAGTACTAGAGATATAGTTATTAGACTTATCCAAGTGGGAGACTGTTGGATAAGGTGTCTAAGTCCATAACTATTTCGGGCTTGTACTTGACCCGACCCGGATTGGTCCATTTGGGTTGCATGGCACCATGCAATTGGATAGACTAAATGAGAGAAATAACACTTGGAGATTATTAATATATTATAAGTTCTAATATATTAATAATATTATTTAATTAGTTGATCAAAGAATTAATTTGGAATTAATTAAGTGATCAAAGGATAACTAATTAAATATATGGGTTGGTTATGTAAATCATCCATATCTTGTATAGTGGGCTAAAAGGCTCCATGGATTATCAAGTTGGGTTCTACCCATAGGATGCTCCATGGATGCTCCATGGGAGTTACAAACCCATGGGTCATGGAAATGAAGATTCATGACACATTAGGGTTTACATGGTGTAACCCTAGATGTGCCAACACTATATAAGAGTCCCATTCTCCACAAAATTGGCTACACAAGGCTAGACAAAAGAAACTAGAGGGCTTGGCCGATTTTGAGAAGTGTGTGTTATCTCAAGAGTCTTTCCAAGAGCATTTGGTGTTGTGTGAAGCATTTGAGGCATCACACTTGGGGTGCTAGGCTCACAAGGTTTCAAGGAACACAAGCAACAACAAGGTAAGTTATTCTATCTATGATTCAAGTTAAAATTGTTCCCCATGTATGCTAGATAGGAATATAACCTTGGAATTCAACTTTGCATGATAATTAGACAAACATAGATCCAAGGTTATTAGGGTTGCATGTACACTTAGGAAGTGTTAGAATGCTCAAAACCCATCAGTTATGATATCACAAAATACTCCTATAGTATTTTAAACTCGTGTTCTGTTCTAATGATCTCATTGTGGTAGTGTTGGTAAGTATTTAGACTTGTTGCCATATCACAACCATTCTTGGGCATGTGCTAATCACTCCTCGGACTAGCATAGTTGATCAGGCTATGCCATTCCCAAGACTGATCATACACCCCCGAGCTTACCTGTGATAGTCAACCATCATTACTTTAGTTTTGTTCTAGAATGATGCTGACCTTAGTATGTATGCATGCCTGTATACTTTTAATAAGAAACTACTTATTTCTAAAAGTGTAGTTGTTTGGAAAACTTTAAATCAGAGACTCTAGTCCCAATGCATTTATAGTTTGTATATCTTATGTGGTTCGATATACTGAGTTCACTATAAACAATGCTCTGATACCAATCTCATGATTGGTATCAGAGCCAGGGCACGGGTCGATGTGTTCGACGGGGACGTCGAACCCTATAATGGGGGGTGAAAGTGGGTTAGATCTGATCCCACATCGGCTTGGAAGGAGAACGAAACATTTCCTTATAAAGGGGTGTGGATACCTTCCTTGTCACAACGCGTTTTAAAGCCGTGAGGGCAGCAGATCCCATAAGAACTCTGTAGTTAAGCGTGCTCGGGCGGGATTAGCACCAGGATGGGTGACCCCCTGGGAAGTCCTCGTGTCGAGTGGCCCAAAGCGGACAATATTGTGATACGTGCCAGAGGGGGATGTTACACATTATCTATATGGGGTTCGGTGTACCATCTACACGGACGACAAGAGTTTGAGGTATCTCATGGATCAATCGAATTTGAACATGAGATAGTGGAGATGGCTTAACATAGTCAAGGATTATGATTGTGAGGTTCCTTATCACCCCGGGAAGGAGAATGTGGTCGCCGATGCCTTGAGCCACAAGTCGGCTAGTTCTTCTGTTGGGAGCACATGTATGAAGATTTTGGTCGATTCTCTGCTTCTTGATTTGATTAGGGACGCTCAGGTTAAGGGTGCCAACGATGAGAATTAGAAAAAGGAGAGACTTCGGGGTGAGATTTCCAAATTTGTTACGGACACTCTCGGGGATTATTGACCCAGTACGGTCGGGTTTGGGTACCTGATTTTGGTGGGATTAGGCAGACAGTCATGGAGGAGGCGCACAAGTCTAGATTTTCGATACACCATGGAGCCACCAAGATGTATCGGGATCTGAGGTGCAGTTACTGGTGGCCATGCACTAAGAGGGAGATAATATGGTATGTTGAGAGGTGCTTGACCTGTCGGATTGCCAAGGCCGAGCACCGGAGGCCGCATTGCAAGCTGCAACCACTGGAGGTCCCCATGTGGAAGTGGGAACACTTTACTATGGATTTCATCACCAAATTTCCTTGAACGACTAATGGATTTGACGCGATTTGGGTGATTGTGGATCGCCTGACCAAGAGTGCTCACTTTTTAGTAATTTGAGAGAGCTCTTCGTCTGAGAAATTGGCCGATTTATTGTTGGGCTTTATGTACTACAACACTCCTAAGGTGCACATACCACCCTAATGCTTTGGATCTAAGTTTTCTCTAGTTATACATGCAACAAAAATTATCCAAAGCATGAAACCTATAACTAGTATACAACTTTGATACTTGAAACATAAAAACTAGTTAGAAGAATACCTCTTAGTTGTAACATGTATAATTTGGCCTTTCAAGAGCTTAGCACCTCAAGTGTGATGCCTCAAATGGTTCACAAAACACCACCAACAAGTGGAGGACTTGAGAGAGAGGTTAGGAACACCCTAAAATTGGCTATACTCATTCTATATTACTTGTGCATCCGATTTTGGGGTCTAAAGGGTTACATATATAGTGTTAGAATTCCAAGAGTTATATGTAACCCTAATTCTTACACTTAGGCATATGATCCATAACTCATATGGACTAACTCTTCATGGACTCTTAAATAAACTAAGCCCATCGTGAATCAATAGCTCAAACCATATGTATCACTAATTTACGTAATTAGTCCCTGTTAATTTAATTATTCTATTTTGATCACTAAATTAATTCCAAATTAAATCTTGATCAATACTAATTAAATAATATGATTTCTCAATTAATACATTATACTTATAATATATTAATAAATCACAAATAACCTATTTCTCATATATCCATCCTATCAAATTGTTCCAGTGAATGCAACCCAAAATGGACCATGCTACTATCGGGTCAAGTACATACTGATTATAGTTATAGGCATAGACACCTAATCCAACAGTCTCCCACTTGGATAAGTCTAATAACTATTATTTCAAGTACGACTCCAAAAACCGATTAGCAATTGTAGCTCTCAAAAGACGGTTGTCGAACTCTGATTAATAATGTGTCCATTAGATAAGGGATCATATATTCCTCCATTCTAGATATCATATGGACATGAGACATGGATTATAACCATTCTATCTGTCCATGTGTTGTTTCCCGATTTCTGATTTATGACGACTGACTAACTGAAAAAATCAAATCAGTCCAGGCTTGGCCAAGCGCTTAGGGCTGTCATCACTAAATCATCGAGGGGCCCAAAAATATCGCTTTTATCCCTCTTAGGGTAAAAGGAACGGATAAACTTCGACTGATATGCTTGCTCTATTTACTCATCAAAACACACACAACGATATGTTCTATAAGACCAAGTTACTGGTGCGTTTACATATCATCAATTTGCAACCGACTTGTAAACTACAACTATATGTATCCGTTTCAAGAATATAATATAGTATCATCTCAGAATCACTCGTGATAAAATCCATGAAGTGATTCAGATGAGCATGGTTTTAATCCAATACTCAAATCTTATCATAGTAGTAATCATGAACACCGCAACAAACTTTTTCTATGTCTAAGCACTTAGAAAATCTACAGTCGGATTCATGACAATCGTACCTCATTACCTACTTCTAAAGTATGATTGACTATGGATGTTTGAATAATTATATTATTTGGGAAGTCAAAACATGTGAAGTGAAACACAAGAATAATCTAATCTAATATGGTATCAAAACTTTTGAGTATAAACAAAACACTTATTATTTAATCACTATACTGATTACACATTATTCATTGTATAATGTTTCGATTAATTAACTTAATACTTGAATTAAAAGAATAGTTATCCCATGATCCAAGCATGCACACTATCTTTATCTATGGTCCTTACTTTGTGAAATAGATCAATTGAAAATATTTCAGTGATGCTCATTTCACAATTCCAATTCCTTAGTGTAAGAATACCTAATTCTTGCCACTATAAGAATATGTTAGATTCTAAAATATCATGCAATGATTCTTTTGTAATGTCGAGGTACAAAAGTCACAGAGACTTTGCCAATGATATTACAAAGTATTCCTTTGGAGATTGATAACAAAACAATTCCATGGAAGCGGAGTCTCAAATTCAAAGTACATTCCTTTGAACATCCTTCTTGCACAAATAGATTCTTAATATCCATCTCCCATTATGGAAATATTTCCATATATGCCATATGACAACTCATTATAAATAGAATCCCGTCTATTCATAATAATGTCAATATGGTCCATCCATTACTATCCTTCTAACTACAAGCGATCAATCTTTAGTGAACCTTAGATCGTCCTTGACAGTTGTTTAATAACTTTAGTCATATCTGGTTCTAGTCCTCTTAATTCCTTAGGCATTAGGAAAATTAGAACACGTGAATATTATAGCACATGCAATCGACCCTATACCCGAAGAATATGGGACACGATTCATAATGTCTTACATAATGACATGACACTTGACCAGTGTTTTGCTATAATATTTGTATATATATAATTTCCAATGTTGAACCACTTCAACATGGTATTCATATATGCTCATGACTAAGATTGATTAATACTTCAATCTAAACTTTTAGATTCGAAATAAAGTATAAGTATCCTCTCCCTTACTACAGCGAAACAATTTTTCAAATTCTGCAACTTTGCAAAATTCTTAACCTTTGTTTCCTATAACCAGTATTACTAACTTGCAACACTTCACATAATAATCATGCTCCCACTATCATGATAATTATATTCCTACTAGCATAACACTTTTGCTCCCACTAGCTTTGACATGTACCCAAAAATTAGCTGGACTTCTAGAAATCAATACTTATTGAATTTCTTACAAAATTTTAGATTTATGATACGAGATGCTTCGATAAGCCTTTATCTAAGCTCATACACCTTTTATAAGAAAGCTCATACATGTGTCTAAACTATTTCAGAACTTACGGCAGTAAGTCCCAAATGTTCAAACTATTTGCTATTTCTCACAATTCAAACTATGAAGAGTGATGTCATAATCATAATCGAATTTGAGAACGCAATTAACACAAATGCTATCTTCTTCAAATCTACTTAGTGAAAGTGTTTTGTCAATATCATTTTCATGAAATGGAGAGAAACCTTACATCACTTAGATTTAATGGTGTATGTGTTCCTATCCATGTGAGTTTGTCATTATCATAAGACAAGGTCTAAGACAAATTTAAACTCATATGGGCTGAACTTTTTCAATCTTAATTTCTTGCCACTTGGAAACACAAGGGCCTACCATGTCTTCCAAGTTGTTGAGCAGATTACCCTTACTGGTCAATGAACTTTCACTGATCAAGGTGCTTTTCCTTATGCAAACAATAGAGAAGTCATAAAACTCACATGCATAGTCAACTTTAACTAGAACGGACATAGAAACAAGAATATGTCAACACGATAGGTTACAAACCTCAAGTCGTGTGCTAGCGATAAACACAAGTTTATTCTTGATCACTTCTTGAAACTTTTCAAGATCTTAAGACTCCTACTAACCTCTTGACATATAAAATTCTGTTGTCAAGAACCATTCCTTGAAAAACAAATATCCAAGAGTTAGTGTGGATTCTTATCAAGAATGACACTTCATATAATTATTCTTAGTTGGTCTTTGTATTATCAAAAACATCAGAACTACCAATTTCAAATGTGCAAGAGCAAGAAACATTTCAACTCCGCATCCTATGAGGTGCTATAAACCTGCTTAAGATATTTCACTCAAGCCATAATCTTGGAGAAGACTTGATTTTGGAATGAAGTATGATTCACCTTAATCGATTTAACCATTTCAACAATTCCTTATTCCTCTTCTTAGCCATACAAATGCACTAAGATGTCCTTAGAGGATCAGTTGTGATATGGTTTTAATAATCGTTAAGATGATCATAAAACAAGATAGTAAAGTATTCTCCTTTCCTTTCAGATTGGAGAAACTTTCATCTTTCTGCCTATTTGATTCTTCTTATTCGTCCTGCTATACACTATAACTTTTTCAATGATTCAGAATTATACTTAATCTTGTAAGCATAATCATATTCACTAAGCTTTTAATAAATCATGACAAATAGGCTTATCGTTCTTTGTGGTGGACCCGACCAGTACACACCAATTTGTACTTGATCCCCTAGTCCTTCACTTGACTCACATATATATGTGAACAAGGAATTAGTCTTAATTTCCCAAAGATGAAGGTTCTCATTCATCATACAATACAAGTCGCATGATTCCAAGTTTTTGTCCAATTGAAACTTGGGTGATGAGAATGTTTCGTTATTTGGTAAATTTATACACTACCACAAACGAAAGAATCAAATCCATATTGCTAAAAATAGAAACATACGAACATCAATTTTCACAAATGTCATTGCAAGGAAATATAAAATAAGATAAAATCAAAATTTTTTTATATTTATAAAATGGGGAAAACTTGTCCTTACAACGCAATTACAAATTAAAACTATGTTACTACATATTTCTAAGCAATCTATCATAACTCCTAAACAGTAGCTCAAAACTATGATCATCGAATCATGCGATCGAAATCCATTTCTTCGCGATCAGACTCAACCTGCTCTTTCTTTAAGCTTCATTTCTCTTCTTCGATCCTAAAAAACATCAAAATGTGATCTCATCACATTATGTGTTAAGAATCTTCAAATATAAACATAATAGAGTTAGATATTGGACTTATTTGAAACATAGTCAAACACTTTGACTTTACCATCCTTGTGATCCTTTAGGTGGATACGGCAGCTTCGCATCCAATGCCCCATCTCTTGGCAATAGAAAAAAACCGATTCTTTTGGAATGGCACACGGGACAATTTTAGACTTAGCCTTTCTCTTTACCATTTGGTCAAACAGTTTAACAATGGCCGATCCCTTTCCATTGGGAAGAGAAGACTTTTATGGACTTTCCACTGTTTCCATTGTCAATGTCCATGGAAGTTTGGGAAGTAGATCTTCCAATCAAATTTTCTTTACCAGTGCGCCAAATCATTTATGATCAAACAACAATTAGCAAATAGGTAAGATCGATAAGGGTCACGTTGTGGTCTGTCATATAGTAATCTTTAACGAACTCACTATATGACTTAGGAATTGACTGAAGAACCAAGTCAACAGCCAACTTTCTCGATACAACGACTCCTAACATTCCTAGCCTGTCAATGTGTGATTTCATCTCCAAGACATGTGCACACACACACCTCCCATCTTGGTGTTTACTTGCCAATAGGGTTTGAGTGACCTTGAACTTTTCAAGTCTTCGAACATGTGGGTCAGGGAGAACTATTGGAGGAGGTGGAGGAAGTGAAGTATGATTTCTAGGAACATCATCTTCATGAGGAAAGCTTTCTCCAAAAGATTCGGGAAGACCGTAGTTATCGGAATTAGACATCTACAAGGGAGAAATTCAAGTTTAGTTGTTTAAGTCCTTAATATAACACCCAAATTAAATATTAAGGCTAGGACCCAACACAATAATTCACAATTCGGAAGAGGGATGTTGTAATCCAATTTCAAACTATTTGTTGGTAGGTAAATGACGATTTACCAATTCCACCATGAAAACGAAAATTTTAAACGAATTAAGTTTTAAATGAAACTCTTAGATCATTTGAGATTCATTGAACTTTTCAATGGCATGTTTAATCTTGATTATGCCCTTCAAGTTTGTGACCGGGATACCGAGGATCACAAATAGGGTGTGAATAACCATGGAAATTAGTTTGGTATTCTCGATGTCATTAATCACCTAATCAATGTGCCGGTTAACCACACACGCTCCATTGATCAATGATAATTTACGAGAAACCCATTGCCATCCTTCATTAGTCCACATTAGTGTATCGGTTAAGCATACACACTCCACTAACTGACCAATAAGGTGCAATGTGCAACTTCAAGGGTTAGCATCAAATTCACATTCTCCTAAATTAACTAAGATTGGGAATTTATAAAAGGTTTAGTTACTTTATATTTCATTATACTGTTAATGAGGATTTAAATGTCCTATTAAACCCGTTCGGCTAACGACCCTCCATTAGTCAAGAGTGCGGTGGGTAAGAATGGATACCGAATGGCGGTCATTTTAGAGGTTGCTTCCTTAAGCACCTCTTATATATATATATATATATATATATATATATATATATATATATATATATATATATATATATATATATATATATATATATTAGACTTTTAATGTTATATAGTATAAGGGTGTATTTTATACATTTAAAATACTAGGTGGTTTAAACTATAAATTAGACTTTTAATTAAATTAAATTTAAACCATACTATTATGAATTTATTAATTCTCTCTTTTAATTAAACACTTAATTAATTTAATAAAGTCCATAAGGTGTTATTTGAACTATTCAAAACATCAAGGTTGATAATGTAAAAATTCAATATTAAAACTATTTAATTGATTTTTTAAGTTATGAAACCAAGAGTCGCATCTTTTGAAATCTTTTCAAATTACTACATGTTTTAGAATTCAATGTTTAATAAAAGATACTTTTCAAATTCCAAAACTTGAGGGCAAGTTTTGTAACTCTTCAAACCTTTTGACTCCAAAACTAATGGCAAGTTTTTGTAACTTTAAAAAAAACTTTTGAATTCCAAAACTTGAAGACAAGTTTTGTAACTCTTATAAAAAACATTTAGACCAAATTTTAAACTAATAAAATAATCATATATTTTATCTTTTACCAATTTGACCTAATGCAACTCTCTTATAGCAAGATAATTTCAAATAAAAAATTTACAAATAATTAGCTTTATCATATCAACTAATAATCATCTTAAAAATTTGACAATTATCTTTTAACTGGATGAGGAAAGTCACTACCATATCAGAAAAATCATATTTTATGATACAAAACAGTTTGTGGTAATGATCATAATCCAATTCTAGCAAAAAAAAACCCCGAAAATCTGCCAACAAACCGTCCAACTCGTCAAGCCAGGCAATGGACTCTTCCAGTTCATCATGAACTCGTTAAGTTCCATAGTGGACTCGTCGAGTTCATGCTGGCAGAAGGCAAATTTCCATTTTCTTCAGTTTTGAACAATTAACCAATGCATCTATATAACAGAAAACACCCATGGCTCTGATACCACTGTTGGGTTTTATGTACTACAACACTCCTAAGGTGCACATACAACCCTAATGCTTTAGATCTAAGTTTTCTCTAGTTATACACGCAACAAAAATTATCCAAAGGATGAAACCTATAAGTAGCATACAACTTTGATACTTGAAACACAAAAACTAGTTAGAAGAATACCTCTTAGTAATAACTTGTAGAATTTGGCCTTTCAAGAGCTTAGCACCTCAAGTGTGATGACTCAAATGGTTCACAAAACACAACCAACAATTAGAGGACTTGAGAGAGAGTTTAGGAACACCCTAAAATCGACTATACACTTTCTATATTACTTGTGCATCCGATTTTGGGGTCTAAGGGGTTACATATATAGTGTTAGAAATCCAAGAGTTATATGTAACCCTAATTTTACACTTAGGGTTATGATCCATAACTCATGTGGACTAACTCTTTATGGACTCTTAGATAAACTTAGCCCATCATGGATCAATAGCCCAAACCACATGTATCACTAATTTACATAATTAGTCCCCGTTAATTTAGTTAGTCTCTTTTGATCACTAAATTAATTCCAAATTAACTCTTGATCAATACTAATTAAATAATATGATTTCTCAATTAATAAATTATACTTACAATATATTAATAAATCACAAATAACCTCTTTCTCAAATATATGTCCTATCAAATTGTTCTAGTGAATGCAACCCAAAATAGACCATGCTATTATCGGGTCAAGTACATACCAATTATATTTATGGGCTTAGACACCTAATCCAACATTTATATTTATGTGAGACTGTCGCTCGACATGTATTCCTGTCTCCATTGTATCAGATCAGGATATTCGATTCACATCTCGTTTTTGGTAGAAGTTCCACAAGGATTTGGGTAAGAGGCTACATCATAACACGACTTATCATCCGAAAACCGATAGCTATTGTGAGTGGACCATTCAAACACTTGAGGACATGTTGAGGGCCTGTGTCATAGACTTCGGTGGGAGTTGGGACGCCTACCTTCCCTTAGCTGAGTTTTCATATAATAATAACTACCACTCCATTATCAATGCACTACCATTCGATCTCCTCTATGGGTGGAAGTGTTGCACCCCAATTTGTTGGGGAGAGATAGGTCACAGAGTATTAGGAAGGACTGAAGTGTTCCTTCAGACAACAAAGCTTATCCATCAGGTTAGATAGACATTGCAGACCGCTCATAGTCGACAGATGAGTTATGATGACAAGCATCAATCTGAGTTGGAGTTTCAGGTTGGTGACATGGTTTTGCTAAAGGTATCACCCTAGAAAGGTGTAATACTCTTCATGAAGAGGGGAAAATTGGGGCCCCGATACATTGGGCCTTTTTGGGTGATTTCCAGGGTTGGCAAGGTAGCTTACAGATTCGGCTTACCTGAGGATCTTTCCATGTTTTGTAGTTAAGAAAATGTCTACTAGATGATGAGTCAGTGGTTCCATTGTACGATATTCAGGTCGATGAGCGTCAAAATTATGTTGAGCAGCCGATAGCAATTCTGGAGAGAAAGAAGAAGATTATGTACAACAAGGAGATACCTCTGGTTAAGGTTCGGTGGCAGCGTCAGAGAAGCTTCGAGTGGACCTGGTCTCTTTGCCACCCCCAACATCAAGGACGAAGTCTAATTCAAGTCGGGGAGATTTATAACATCTCGGATTCCAGGTATTTACACTTTTAACCTCCTTATAATGATTTTTGGCAATTTGGTCCAAACGCCAGGCGTTTGGCATAGAAGGCTAGGCATTCAAATGTCAGGCATTCTAAGATGGACGCCAGACGTTTGCAAGTAGAGACCAAACCCTAATTTTTAGGGTTTGCAACCTATTTAAGCATCCTTGGGTCCCCTAAGCCCTTTCTCTCATCAACATCCATCTTTAGAACGACCCCTCTTGCAAACCCTAGCCCTATTATTGCATTTTGAAGCTTTAGTGTGTGTTTTTGTGTGTTCCAAAGGAAGAAGAAGGTGATGGTAAAGCTTTGAAGCTTATAGAAGCTTTAGATATGGGATCTTCATCATCCTACCAACCTCCGGGAGGTATAAGGTTCTGAACTTGGCTTGTATTTCATTAGATATTGTTAACTTTTGGAGTTTGAAGCATTTTGGTCCCAAGTCTTAGCCTTTAAGAGTATGGTATACTCTTGAGTGTATATGCTATCCTTTTGGACATTTTGAGGGGTATTGAGACATAAAAATATGATCTTGGATATTTATAATCATTCATGCAGAGTTTTGGAGCCTTTTAGTTGACCTTGAGTTAGGATATTGGTGTTGGGCTCATTATAGCCATGAATGGCCATAAAGTTAGCAACTTTATAGCTTTAGACATTATATTAGTTATGTATACGAAGTTTGGACTTGATATCTTGTCACATCCCCAAACCAGATCGACGGAAACGTATGGGGGCGAATGACTTCGTGTACTATATCATAACAATTGAATAATAGAGATCAAAGCATTATAACCATTACATTGATGAAAAATGTGTTTACGTTGTACTCAAAAATATTTTTTACATGATATCAAATGCATGTTACAAAAATAAATAACGTGATGCGAAGGCGTCCCATCCACCAAAAACTCTTGAGGTTACCTATTTGCTGGCTTCCTGAGAATACAAGTGATTTTGATAAGTTTCAACATTTAAGTTGGTGAGTTCATAAGCATTTTTTTATGTGAAGGAGTTTGCCACTGTTTCGTGTAAAAAGATAGTGTATACTTCTAGAAAATCCAATATTTTCTTATAAATGAACTGTAAGTCTTAGTCCAAAGACTAAAAATGTAAGTAATGATGTACTGAAAATAATGTTATGTAGTTTTTTCATTTTATATAAAACGACTTGAATTTATGTTAGCCCGTAAATCAAATGTGTTCTCGATACTCTATGTGAGTTATTATAACCACACTAATACGACTAGTGGCCTGAATGACATTCTTCAGGCGTCGGAACTGTTACAAAATTTGTCACTCCAGACCTGTTGGCCTAACTACAGCTAACAATTTAGGTGCGGGGTTGTCAATCCCGTATAGATCTATACACAAGTGTCACACTCCCCCTACAAGATACTTGTGTTATAATTCAGGACTTTAGTGGGTACTCTGTTGGGTATAATGAAGTAGTGTCTCACAAGTCTGTATCAACTGGTTTACATCTACAGTGTTGAAAATTTGTTATCTTGTAAGTAAAATAATTATACCTTTAATAATTATTTATTACTTCTGAAATGATAGTGTAGTGTTTGTAACTCTCAAACTATACCAATTATAGTTTATCATGTCTGTTTGTCAAGAACATTTATATAACACATAGTAGATATTTAGTCTAGTTTCAAAGTGTAAGTTCAACATCATATTTTTGGGTTGTAACCCAAAAAATAGTGAAATAACTAGAATGTACCCATTTTTGTTGGAAAGACTATATTTTGGTAAAAAGTTTCAAAAAACCTTATAGTTTTGCAAATCATAATTTTTTTCTCATGACTTTTATAACATAGATCATGTTTTGTTCTTGTTTGTTTTGCACATGAAAACTAATACATCACAAAATATTTGTACAAAAGCTAGTGATAACCACATGTTATACAAATAATGACTTATGCTTTAACATAAAGATGAAACTTTCAAATACTTGTATGACAAACAAATTTTGACTTGTATTCCCCCCACCCCTTAAAACATGGAAAACTTGAAAGTTTGGGGGTATGAACTTACCTTGAGTGGATGTGTGGGTTGTTTGAAGTGATGAAGTGAAGATTTAGAAGCCTAAACTCTTGAATAAAGTTGATGAAATTCCTTGGAGATGATATTATCCTAAGGGTTTTAACACATAATAATGTGTATGAATAAAACATAAATAGTGTAAAAGTGAGTTAAAACTCTAGATAAATAAGGAGAACTTACCACAACACTAAGAATAAGCTTGGAGAAATAAATCCTTGGAGGCTATGGACTTGAACTTTGAGAGGATATAGAGTAATCTTTTTAGTGAAAATGGAAGAGTGAGGATTCTGGAAGTGTGGTGTCGTCCAAGTTAAGGTAAGAAATTGAGAGGACGTTTACATTGTGATCTGTTGGGTAATACATGGGTTTCTATTGGGTAATACCTTGCATGGGAAAATGGTGGAACATCATTTCATAAAGTCAACTAACCCTATCATTTTACTTCTCTTAAACCGAAACCCCATAAGAAAGGTATCAAATTGGTGATTTTGGCCAAGGTATGAGCGAAATCACCTTGTCCCATTTATGATTTCGGTCTTCACTTCCACACAAAGGAGTTTTCGGCCTTTGTGGTTTGGATCTTAGGTGTGATTTTGGCCTAGGGTGTTTTTGGCCTAGGCATGAGTTCTTGGCCCACTATAACTGAAATCCTATGATCTTGGGTCCCTAAAACCGAAATCTCAAGGGCGTGACATAATTCATGCATCAAATTCTATTATATTGACATGGCTCGACTTTTAAATGTTTATCACGGACATGATTTTCAAGTGTGCATATATACATACATATATACTTATACAAATAATATCCTTTTGGATTTCAAAATTTTATTGCAACAAGGTTACATTGTGGGAACACTTATACACCAAACCTCCTAGACTTTGTTTAACTCAAAATTTTCTAGTTGTCACATGTCTTAAGACATTAAGTAATTGGTTTTGAAGTTGGTGAACAACGAGAAAACGACAGGCATTTGCATGTGAATGTTCGGTGTTCAGACCCCAAACTTCATAGCGAGGAATGACAGGCGTTATGTGTAGAAGCCCACTGGGTCGATTTTGGGCTGTGAGCCATTAGGGGTCTTGGGCTTAGTCTAGTTAGGCTTGTATAAAAAGGGAAAAATTGTCTTTTTCCTTTATCTTGATAAGGAATGAACTAGACCATGGGTTTGGATTAAACCCTAGTTATTGATTGGGACTGTTTATGGATTTTGTTTAGTGTGAGGAGTAGTGTTCGCAGCAAATTGAGTGTCGTTTCAGTTATTCATCAATAGAGGTGAGTTTTTCCTCACTGTACCGTAGGTCAAAGGCACCAGTGCCGGCTTGATAGTTAGTTTTGTTTACTTCTTTTTATAGTTTATTTTAGCATATTTCATTCATAATTTAGATAATTTCCATGCATATTTTCCATTTTGTTATTTTATGACTATTTCGGGTACTTTCGAATCTTGTGAGCATAATTGCAGGTTTTCGGGTCTAGCGGAGCGGGAGTGTTCGGGACGTATGGGAAGCGATGAGATTTGGTAGACAAAAATGATGTTAGGCTTGGTGATTGTGGAGATTATGCATGGAGCGAGCTTGATGGTTATTTGAAGGCTTGGAGAGAAATAAACTTTAAATTTGCAAGATGCGGGAGTTTATTCAAGCATACATAGATTTTTAATCGGGAGAGTGCACGAGCTTTGGAGGATTTGGAGAGGTCAAATTGGGCTTAAAATGAAGAAAAACTTGAAGAAAATGGGCTAGGAGGTGATTGGATTCGATCTGAGCTAGTGGGATATGCTTTGGAGGCCCAAAATCTCAAAGAAGCCCATGTCAGGCACCACCCGCGCAACCCACCCGCGCAGCAACACGCGGGCCGCGTAAGGCTCTGCAGGGGTAATTTCGGAAATCCATTTGGAAGGCTATTTGAGGAAGGTTGGTGCCCATCTTTTGGAGACTCTTGGACATCCGATTTTTGGAGATTCTCTCTGGAGTTTTGAAGACTTTTGAAGGCCAAGAACACTTGAAGAACATCATATTTTTACCTCTTGATTCTTGCTTAATGTTTGGTACAATTTTCTCTAACTTTGCTTCTTTGGGTTTAGTCATGCTTGGCTAAACTAATATTGGTTGACTTTTGGTTAATCCTTTGAACTTTTGTTGAATGTTGAAGAATCCATGAACATGTTCTTAAATCTTTATGGGAATGTTTTTTGTTTTAACATCTTATCACTACTTGTATGTTTTAGTTCATGAGTTTAAATGTGTTTGTGGTGATTAGTTGGCTAATTTCTTGATTAAGTAAAGGATCCTCAAATTAGCAAGCAACAAATGATTTTTGTGTTGTTTTTGCTTCACACAATCATAAAAACATTTCCTCCAACGTGGTGGTGAAAGCATTTGACCCCTCTTGGATTTGGTGACTTTTTGGTTCTTAATGCTAGTTGACTTTCACTAATTACATGCTATTTGGAATTAGTGACTTTGACTAAGGAAATTGTTATGAGCTTCTCTAGCCATTTCAACAATTAAGAAAAGTCTAGGTAATATCAAGCTCCTTGGATTACTATAGCCAAATTAAGGATTTAAATCAAAGTATTGCACCATTGGATTCTAATGATATGTTCATCAAAAGTCAAAGTGAGGAAACTTTAAGTCGACCATCTCTCCCTTATTGATTTTACATCAAACTCTTATTTTTGTTGCATTTGTCTATTTAAATCATAGTTAATTCTAGTTTGTTTCAAGTATTTCAAAACACCAAACCCCCCCCCCCCCCCCCATTTTATTTTTATTGTCATTTTACAAGTATTTTTACAAAGAGATTTTTCATAGAGTTATAAATTGAACCAATCTCCGTGGATTCGATCCCTTTACCACTATACACTATTTTAGTGTGTAATATTTAGGGTTATTATTTGTGTTGGCCTTGACAACCACCAAATTTTTGGCACCGTTGCCGGGGATTGGTTTATTTTTAATCAATTTGTTTCTCTATGCCCAGATCTTAGCGTACAGGTGACTTGATTTACAACCCCGAAATCGAAAAAGAAGCAAGGCGTTTGGCTAAGGAAAAACGAGTTGAACGTGGTCAAACTTCTAACCCCCACGGGGACCCGAAGGTTGAAACCGCTTCATTAAGTGATATAGAACCCGATTCTAGTCCCGACCCTCGCCAAGAAATTCCCGAAACACCACCCCTACAACAAAATCCACCCATTATTGAACCAATTGTAATGGCGGACGGAGGAGAAGTTCCCGAGAGAACCTTGAGGCAAATGATGGAGACCGATGTTACACAAACTCCAACCGGTATCAATTACCCGGTTTTGGAAGGAGGTTCGAAATTGAAGTCAAGTTTAGTCCACCACCTACCAATTTTTCATGGATTGGAGAACGAAGACCCTCATAAGCATTTGAAGATGTTCCACATTATTTGCACTAGCATGAAGCCACAAGGGTCAACCGATGACCAAATCAAGCTAAGGGCATTCCCCTTTTCATTGGCCGATAGAGAAAAAGATTGGTTATTCTATCTTCCACCGGGGTCGATCAACTCATGGACCGCCATGGCAAGAGCTTTCCTTGATAAGTTCTATCCCGCCTCAAGAGTCTCAAGTCTTCGAAATGAGATTTGTGGAATCCGCCAAGGTCAAAATGAGACTTTCCATGATTATTGGGAGAGGTTCAACAACTTGTGCTATAGTTGCCCACAACACCAAATTCCGGAACAACTCCTCATTCAACACTTCTACGAGGGATTGTTGCCAATGGAGAGAAGACTAGTTGATGATGGGTTTTGGTCATAAGACATCCTATGTGCTCATACAAACCCTAAAGCTCGGATCTAGGTTTCTCTATTGTACATACTTTGAATCCAAGACTTGAACCCTAATTCTAGCATATGGAAATCAGAACTCATATGTAAATAGGTTTAAGAACATACCTTGATTGTTATATAGCAATAACAATCCAATTCCTCCTTGAATTGACGTTGGAAAGCAGAGAGTCACAAGTGTCACTCCTCTAATGGCTTACAAACACCATAAGCAAGTGGAGAAGGTATAAAGAGAGAGGAGGGAGGTTAGAATTCGTATTTGGGACCTCTTGGGAAGGGATACACGAATTCATGACCTTGGGGTTGTTTATATAGGTGTAGAGATAGGGTTTCAGTCATTATCCTTATCTAGTTGATTATCCATTAAGCAACCAATAAGATAATCCTTGAATCCTTATCATACTCGAATTCTAAGGCTTTCCAACCTTAAATTCGTCCACCATACTTATAAGATAATTCTTACCTTATTTTGTAACTATCACATAATTACAAATCAGCCCCTCTAGTTTAATTAATTACATTTGATCACAAAACTAATTCTTAATTAATTATTGACCAATATTAATTAAACAAATATGATTTCTCCTTTAATATATTATTCTTATAACATATTAATAAATCATATTATCCTCTCTCTCTTTATTCATTTCTCCAATCAAGTTGCTTTGGTGAAGGCAACCCAAAAGGACCATGCACCATCGGGTCAAGTACATACCAAAATAATTATGGACTTAGACACTAATCCAACAGTCTCCCACTTGGATAAGTCTAATAACTATTCTGCGTATGACTTCGGATCCCGATCTGCAATCGTAGCTTTCCAAAGCCGCTGTCAACTCTGATCATATCAAATACGCGTGTCCTTAGATAAGGGATCATATATTCCTCCATTCTAGATATCATATGAGATATGATTTCTAATCATTCTCTTTGTACTACTTCTCGATTTCTGATTTATGACGACTGACTAATTGAACAAATCAAATTAGCCCTACCCCGGCCGAGCATTTACGTTTGTCATCACTAAACCATCGAGGGGCCCAAAGATATCGCTTTTATCCTACTTTGGATAAAAGGAACGGATAAACTTTGATACAATGCTTGCTTGTACTCACGCACCGAATCACTCACAACAATATGTTTTATAACACCAAGTTACTGGTGCGTTTACATATTATCAATGTGTAACCGGTTTGCAAGATACAACTCACACATCTCGGTTTCAAGAATATAAGATGTTATCGTCTCACCAATCACTCGTGATACAATCCATGGAGTGATCCAAGTGAGCGTGGGTCTAATCCAATGCTCAAATCACATTCATAAGCACTCATGAACGTTGCAGCAAACATTTGCTTATGTCTAATACTTTTCTAGACATTCCACACACCAATTCACGACAGTCTTCATTCATATCTACTTCCAACATATGAACGACTGTGGCCCGTTTGAATAATTCGATTATTCTTAATAAACTCAATTATTCTGGAAGTCAAAACATGCAAATGTGAAACACAAGAATAATACTAATCCCATATGGCCTCAAACCAATGAGTATAAATAAAACACCTTTTATTTATCACCATATTGATTACTCATTATTTGTAGTTTCGGGTAATCAACTTCTTACTTGAATTACAACACTTGTCTCATGCTCCTAGCATGCACACAATGTTTACCTATGGTTCTTACTTTGTGAAATAGATCACATTGAACACATTTCCAATCATTCTCATTTCACAACTCCAAATCCTTTTCATAAGTGAAAGAATATCAAATTCTTGCTACTTATAGAATATGCTAGATTCTAACATTTTATGCAATGATCCTTTCGTAATGTCACTGCACTAAAGTCACAAAGACTATTGCCAATGATATTACAAAGTCTTCTATCGGAGATTGTTACAAGACAATTCCATAGATGTGATGTCTCTCACTCAAAGTACTTTCTTTGAACATCCTTTTGCATAGAAGTTTCTAATCTAGTCATAGATTTCTCAATATTCAATTCCCAATATGGACACACTTCCATATGTTCCATATGACAACTCATTCTTAATAGAATCTTATCTATTCATAATGATGTCGATATGGTCCATCCAATATGGAAACATTTCCATATTTTCCAATACTATACTTCCAACTACTCACAAGCGACCAATCCTCGTCGAACTTGGATTGTCCTTTGATAGTTGTTTAATTATTTTAGTCAAAACCAATTCTAGTCCCTTTTCCCTCTAAATGCGCTCGTCATTTGGAAAATTTTAGAATGGTCAAACATTAAAGCATTTGCAATCGATCCTATACCCGAAGCGTATGGGACACGACGCATAATGTTTTATTTGCTATGTTCTCAAAATTCGAATTGTGAAGAGGGATGCCGTAATCATAATCGAAATTTTAAGAACACACTTTGTACCTTTGACTAAATTTTATTAACATTTCTCAACCTAAACCTTTAGATTTGAAATGAAGCATAATATTCTCTCCCTTAATTATAGCAAAACAACTCTTCAACTATTGCGACTTTGCAAAGTATGACTCTTGTTTTCTATAATTAATATTGCTAACCTTGCAATACTTTCCTTAATAATCATACAATCATAACTTTTATGCTCCCACTATCTTGATGATTATTATAAAAACATAACACTTATGCTCCCACTAGCTTCGACATGTATTCATAAACATCTTAACTTTCAGAAAACAATGCTTATTGAATTTCTTAAGTTCATGTTTCTAATACTTAGTGCTTTGATAATCTTTTATCAAGGATTCTTTATACACCTTTGCCTTCGATAGTTCATATGTGTGTCTAAACAATTAAGACTAGTTGCCAAACCTCACAATTCAAATTATGGAAAGGGATGCCGTAACCATAATTGAATTCGAGAATGCAATTTTACAATTACTATCTTCTTAAAATCTTTCTTAGTGAAAGCATTTCCTCACAATCATTTTCATGAAGGAGGAAATCTTATGACACTTAGATTTTAAACGGTGTAAATGTTCCTATCCATGTGCATTTGTCAAAACCAATGTTTACGACAAATTCAAACTCATATGGAGCGAATTTTCTTAATCTTGATTTCTTGCCTTATGGTAGCACAGCTGCCCACCATGTCTTCCAAGTAGTTAAGCAGCTCACCTTTTTCTTATCAATGTACCTTTCATTGATTAAGGTGCTTTGCCTTTTATGCGTTCAAAATGAGAACTCATAGAACTCACATGCATAATTAACTCGATTGGCTTGGCACAAAATCAAAATAATGTCAACACGATAGGTTGTAAACCTCAACTCGTGTGCTAGTGATGATTGGTAAGGTTTATTTGATTTGTTCTTGAAACTATTCAAGACCATTAAGACTCCCACTGACTCCTTGACATATACGATTCTTTTGTCAATAACCATTTCTTGACAAATATTCAAGAGTTAGTGTAGCTTTTATCAAAACACTTCATAAATTGGTACTAGTTGGCCTTTGTCTTATTCAAGACATCACAACTTCCTACATTTGATGAATGTTATAAACCTTTAATACTTTTCACTCATTGTCACAATCTTAAGTTTAAGACTTGTTATTGGAACGAAGTATGATAGACTTCTTGATTTAACCATTTCTTCAATTCTTGATTCCTTTTCTTAGACATACAATTGTACTAAGACTCACTTAGAGGATCAATTGAGATATGGTTCTTAATCATTAAGACCTATCATAAAGCATAAAAGGTACTCTTCCATCTTCTTAGAATGGAGAAACTTTTATCTTTCTGCCTACTTGATTCTTCTTATTCGTTCTGCTATTGATCTAAACCCTTTAATCAATTCAGTATTACACTTAATCTTGTAAGTATAATCATATTTACTAAACCTTTAGTAAATCATGACGAATATCTTTGTTACTCTTATGGTGGACTTGATCAACACGCAACTTTGTGTGCTCGATCTCTTAGTCCTTCACTTGATACTTTGTCAACGAATCAGTCCAATTTCCAAATATGAAATTTCTCATTCATCGTGCAACCAAGTTGCATGATTCCAAGTTTCTATCCAATTGAAACTTTGGGCGATGAGAAGCTCTCCCTATTTGGTAAATTCTTGACATTTCCATAAATAGCATAACTAAGAATCATATCCATTCATTGTAGAAATATTCGAACATCAATTTTCATAACGATTTCATTGTAAGGAAATAAACAAATAAATAAATAAGTCAAACAAAATTTATTTTATTTATAAAAGCAGCGGAAAAAATTTGTCCTTACAATGCAAAATCCATTGAAAACTATGTACAAAAGAAAATTTCTAACAACTCTATCATAACTTTCTAAGCTCAAAATCTAATCTTCAAGTCCATGCGATCGAGATCCATCTCTTGTGATTAGATTCATCAAGCTTCCTTTCTTTTCACCGACCCTACAAAACACTCAAATGTAATCTTATTACATCATGTATTAAGAATCAATGAATAGGAACTTAATGGAGTTAGATAGTGGATTTTTTTTTTACCTAAAGCGTAGTCATACCTTTGACTCTCCCATCTCTTAGATCTCTTAGGTAATTAGGGCAACTTCGTCTCCAATGCCCCTTCTCTTGGCAATAAAAGCAAATTGACTCTTTTGGAATAACACATGGAACTACTTCAGACATCGCCTTTCTCTTATGATCAAACTTTTCGATCATTGCATGTCTTTCATTGCCATTGTCTATGTCCATAGAGTTCTTGAAGGCAGATTTACCAATCAACCTTGCTTTTCTATTGCGCCAAACCATTGCTGATTCGGCAGCAATAAGCATATAGGTGAGATCTATAAGGGTCACGTTGTGATTGGTTCATATAGTACTCTCTTACGAACTCACTATATGAGTTGGGAAGTGACTGAAGAACCCAATCAACAGCCATCTCTTCACTAACAACGGATCCCATCATTCTTAGTCTATCAATGCGCGACTTCATCCCTAGGACGTGTACACACACCGACTTTCCTTCTTTATGTTTACTTGCCAAAAGGGCTTGAGTGATATTGAACCTTTCAATTTTACAATCTTGTAGGTTAGGGAGAATAATTGGAGGAGGAGGAGGAAGTGAAGCATGATTTCTTGATCCTCGATCGAATCGTGGAATATCATCTTCATGTGGAATGCTTGTTCCATGGGATTTGGGAATACCATAGTTGTCAAACTTTGACATCTACAATACGGGAGAAAAGAGAATTCAAGTTAGTTGATAGATTAAATCCTTAGTAAATCACCCAAATGAAATACTAAGGCTAGGACCCAACACAATATTTTACAACTCGGGAGAGGGATGCCGTAACCCTAATTGCAAAATATTTGAAGGTAAGTGAATGACGATTCACTAATTTCCACCATGAAAAACGAAAATTATTTTTAAGTTTTAAATCTATGAAAACTCCTAGATCCTTTGAGATTCATTAAACATTTCAATGGCATGTTTAAATCTCGATATGCCCCTCTAGTTTGTGACTGGGATGCTGAGGATCACAAAGCGGGTGTGAATAACCATGCAAACTAACATGGTGCCCTCACATGTTACAGTCACCTATTCGATGTGCCGGTAAACCACACACGCTCCACCGAACTATGACAAACATTGAGTCACCCTTTGCTACCTTTGCTTAGACCCATTTAGTGTGCCGGTTAACCACACACGCTCCACTAACGTCTTCGCAAGGGCACAAAGTGTAATTTCATGGAATTGCATCAATTCACTTTTGCCTAAGTAACTAAGATTGGGAATTTTGAAAATATTTAGTTACTTTTATAATTCATTATACTTATAATGGAAGGATTTGTCCTATCCTACCCGTTCGGCTAACGACCCTCCACTAGTCAAGAGTGCGGTGGGTAAGAGTGGATACCCATTCAATCGCCATTTTATAGGCAATTTCCTTAAACACCCCTAATAGACCAGCTTCGTGAATGAGGCCTACTAACGGTAAGACTGACATTTACTCATACATATATATAATGTTAGACTTTTAATGTTATATATATAGTATAGGGTGTATTTTACACTTTTAAAATATTAGGTGGTTCAATTTAACAATTATACTTTTAATTTACTTAAATTGTATACATAAACTTTTATGGATTTATTAAACCTCTTTTAATTATACACCTTAATTAATTAATAAAACCATAAGGGTGTGATTTGAACTTTTTCAAAACAATACTAGAGTTTTAGAATTTAACATTCCTAATTAAACTTTTAATCAACTTTTAAATTCCAAAACTTGACGGCAAGTTTTGAAACATTTCAACACATTAGGGTTTAGAATTTAAATATGCATCAAAATTAAACTATTTAATCAAAATTTAAATTCCAAAACTTGAGGGCAAGTTTTGAAACCTTTTTTCAAAACATTAGGGTTTCAACTATTTAAATTTCAAAACAACAAAACTTTTGGGGTTCAAATTTAAACTATAAAACCTAAAGGGCCAAATATGAAACTTTTCACAACAACAAGGATCAAATAACAAATAATTCAAATTAACATTTAATCACATAATTATCCATATTTGATGATTTCTTGCAAAACAATTTATCAATTTACTTAAAATAATTAATCAATTATCTTATAAGGAAACAATTATCTTATTAATTGATAAATATCGTCAATTAGATTAAAATTATAGTCAAATATATCATATAATCGGATTAATATTAATCTAAGATGATAAGGTAATTATCCCAATGCAAAAACAGCAAGAAATCCCGAGATAAGCACTGTCTGACGCACCGACTCGCCGAGTCACCCTCTGGAACTCGCCGAGTAGGGCTGACTCGCCGAGTCAGGTCGAACAGTGAGGTCAAAACACGATTTTCAGTTACATCAAGCATCAATACAATAGAAACCAATCATGGCTCTGATACCACTGATGGGTTTTGGTCATAAGACATCCTATGTGCTCATACAAACCCTAAAGCTCGGATCTAGGTTTCTCTATTGTACATACTTTGAATCCAAGACTTGAACCCTAATTCTAGCATATGGAAATCAGAACTCATATGTAAATAGGTTTAAGAACATACCTTGATTGTTATATAGCAATAACAATCCAATTCCTCCTTGAATTGACCTTGGAAAGCAGAGAGTCACAAGTGTCACTCCTCTAATGGCTTACAAACACCATAAGCAAGTGGAGAAGGTATAAAGAGAGAGGAGGGAGGTTAGAATTCGTATTTGGGACCTCTTGGGAAGGGATACACGAATTCATGACCTTGGGGTTGTTTATATAGGTGTAGAGATAGGGTTTCAGTCATTATCCTTATCTAGTTGATTATCCATTAAGCAACCAATAAGATAATCCTTGAATCCTTATCATACTCGAATTCTAAGGCTTTCCAACCTTAAATTCGTCCACCATACTTATAAGATAATTCTTACCTTATTTTGTAACTATCACATAATTACAAATCAGCCCCTCTAGTTTAATTAATTACATTTGATCACAAAACTAATTCTTAATTAATTATTGACCAATATTAATTAAACAAATATGATTTCTCCTTTAATATATTATTCTTATAACATATTAATAAATCATATTATCCTCTCTCTCTTTATTCATTTCTCCAATCAAGTTGCTTTGGTGAAGGCAACCCAAAAGGACCATGCACCATCGGGTCAAGTACATACCAAAATAGTTATGGACTTAGACACTAATCCAACAGTTGATGCCTCAAGTGGTGGAGATGTCTTTAGTAAAACCCCACAACAAACAAGACAACTTTTCAACACCATAGCCGCGAATTCACAACATTTTGGCCCTCACCAAGATATGAAAAGAGACACACAACACAAAGTCAATGAAGTGGGAACATCAAATCTCGAGTCTCAAATCAAAGATCTAACCTCCGTTGTCCAAAAGCTAGCCATGGGACAAACTCCACAAGTGATGGTTTGTGGAATATGTGCAACAATGGGACATCCTATGGATATGTGTCCCATCCTTCAAGAAGATGCGGAGCATGTGAATGCCACGGGAGAGTTCCAAAACTACCACAACAAAGCATCCGGTTACCAAAATGCATATAATTAAAGTTGGAAGCCAAATCCCAACATGAGCTACAACCCAAGATCATTGCCTCAAAATGCATTGGTTAGACCATCCTATCCACCACCACAACCTCATTACCAACATCAACAACCACACTATCAACCCAAACCGCACCCTCCACATCATCATCAACAACCTCCTCAATCCCAACCAAGTAGCTCCGGAATGTCTCTTGAAGACATTGTCAAATCTCTATCCACTAGTACCCAACAATTCCAAAAAGAAACAAGGACTAGTATCTCCAACCTTGAAGCACAAATGGGAGATATAGTTACATCCATAAGCAAGTTGGAATCCCGTGGTAAACTCCCTTCTCAAACCGAAAAGAACCCAAATGTCAATGTGGTGACATTGAGAAGTGGCAAACAAGCCGGAGAAAGTAGTTCAAAGAAGAAGCCGAGGGAAGAAGAGGAAGAGATAGAAGTTATTCCCGTTGAAGTACCTATAATCAAGAATGATGCACAAGCCGGAGTTCCAAAGAAGACTGCCCCTCTAGTAACACCAATAGCCACTCAACCACCGTTCCCCTCCCGACTTGCAACTTGAAAGAAGAATATGGAGGAGAAAGAGATTTTGGACACCTTCCGAAAGGTGGAAGTAAACATCCCTCTACTTGACGCAATCAAGCAAATCCCGAGATATGCAAAGTTCTTGAAAGAACTTTGTACCAACAAGAGGAAGTTGAAGGGAAATGAGAAAATTTTGATGAATGAAAACGTATCCGCGGTTTTACAAAGGAAACTTCCACCCAAATGCAAAGATCCCGGAATGTTCACGGTTCCTTGCAAGATTGGAGATGTCACTTTTAGTAGTGCTATGCTTGATCTTGGTGCTTCTATCAATGTCATGCCCTATTTGGTGTATGAATCATTAAATGTCGGACCCTTAAGTGAAACCGGTGTCATAATCTCTCTTGTGGATAAATCACGTGTCTTTCCTAGAGGTGTTTTAGAAGATGTCCTAGTGCAAGTGAACCAATTAGTCTTCCCGACGGATTTCTATGTGATTGATCTAGATGAGCAAGTGTCCTCCAAATCAGCTCTAATCTTGCTTGGGAGACCGTTTTTGAAGACGGATAGGACAAAGATCGATGTGTATGCGGGAAGTTTGACAATGGAGTTTGATGGCGAAACAATAAGTTTTAATATTTATGATGCCATGAGATATCCTAGTGACATCTCATCTTTGTACTTTGTTGATGTTGTTGAGCCAATTACTCAAGAATTGTTTGAGTTGTCTAACGGTGATATGTTGGAGATGATCTTAAGCAAAGGATTCGATTGTGGGAAGCTAGCCGAACAATTAAAGCTTTATTCTTTGGATCCGGAAGTTGAGAAGTTGGTGAATAAAATGGAGATGAAAAAATTCACAAGATTAGATGTCAAGCAAATTGAATTGCCCCCAACTCACACAAAATTGCCTCCATCCCTTGTTCAACCACCCGAATAGGAATTGAAGGTCTTACCTCAACATTTGAAGTATGCCTACTTGGGAAAGAATGAAACCCTTCCGGTTATCATTTCAACTCATTTAACCGAATTTGAAGAAGAGCAACTCCTCAAGGTGTTGAAGGAGCATAAAGAAGCCATGGGTTGGACGATTGCGGATATCAAGGGTTTGAGCCCCTCCACTTGTATGCACAAGATCTTAATGGAGGATGAATGCAAGCCAAGTAGAGACGCGCAAAGAAGGTTAAATCCGCCAATGATGGAAGTTGTGAAGAAAGAGATATTAAAGCTTCTTGATGCGGGGATGATCTATCCAATCTCGGATAGCAACTGGGTGAGCCCGGTGCAAGTCGTTCCAAAGAAGACGGGAATCACGGTGGTCGAGAACAACAAAGGTATGATGGTCCCCACTCGTGTGCAAAACGGGTGGAGAGTATGTATTGACTACCGCAAACTCAATGCAAGCACAAGAAAAGATCATTTCCCATTGCCTTTCATTGACCAAATGTTAGAAAGGTTGGCCGGGAAATCTCATTATTGTTGTCTCGACGGGTATTCCGGATTTCACCAAATCCCGGTGGCACCAGAAGACCAAGAAAAGACGACATTTACATGTCCATTTGGTACTTTTGCCTACCGGAGAATGCCATTTGGATTGTGTAACGCCCCGGCCACTTTCCAACGTTGTATGGTTAGTATCTTTTCGGAATACATTGAAAACATAATTGAGGTTTTTATGGATGATTTCACGGTCTATGGCAACTCCTTTCAAGAATGTTTGACTAACCTCACAAAAATTTTAAAAAGATGCATCGAAACAAACTTGGTTTTGAATTTTGAGAAATTTCATTTCATGGTGAGTCAAGGTCTCATTTTGGGTCACATTGTGTCTAGAAAAGGAATTGAGGTAGATAAGGCCAAAATTGATGTTATTCAAAGCTTACCTTACCTGACTTGTGTTCGGGAAGTTCGTTCTTTTTTGGGTCATGCAGGTTTCTACCGAAGGTTCATCAAGGATTTTTCAAAGATAACAAGACCAATGTGCCAACTCTTGCAAAAGGAGGTCGATTTCGAGTTCAATGAGGCGTGCAAAGAAGCTTTTGACAAGCTCAAAGAGTTGCTTACATCCGCTCCCATCATGCAAGCACCAAATTGGGATCTCCCCTTTGAGATCATGTGTGATGCAAGCAACTATGCGATAGGCGCCGTTTTGTGTCAAAAGAATGGGAGCGCCTCCCACGTGATCTATTATGCATCAAGGACACTAGACAATGCTCAAAGCAACTACTCTACCACGGAGAAGGAGCTATTGGCCATAGTGTTCGCCTTGGAGAAATTTATACAATACCTACTTGGTACCAAGGTCATAGTGTATTCGGATCACGCAGCACTTAAGTACTTGATGACGAAGAAAGATGCAAAGCCGAGACTCATCCGGTGGATCCTACTGTTACAAGAATTTGACTTGGAAATCCGAGACAAGAGTGGATGCGAGAACCTCGTTGCCGATCATCTAAGCCGGATCACTTCAAATGAAACTCCTCTCCCATTGCGGGACGAGTTTCCGGATGAGCATCTCTTTTCCCTTACTCAATCTATTCCTTGGTATGCCGATATCGTTAACTTTTTGGTCACAAAAAGGTATCCCGACACATTCACACGTGCTCAAAAAGACAAGTTGAAAAGTGATGCAAAATACTATGTGTGGGATGAACCTTATTTGTGGAAACATTGTCCCGATCAAATCATTAGGCGATGTGTACCCCAACAAGAGCACCAATCCATTTTGCAATTTTGTCATGAATTTGCTTGTGGGGGACACTTCGGACCTAGCCGGACTTTGAGAAAGGTCATTGAGTGTGGATTATTTTGGCCAACCATGTCACGCGATTGTTACATGTTTTGCAAAAGTTGTGAGCGGTGCCAAAGGACGGGAAACATTTCGCAAAAGAACAAAATGCCCCAAAATCCAATCCTTGTTTGTGAAATTTTTGACGTATGGGGGATTGATTTCATGGGCCCATTTCCCGTCTCATTTGGCAACGTTTATATTTTACTCGCGGTTGACTATGTTTCTAAATGGGTTGAAGCCAAAGCCACAAGATCGGACGATGCCAAAACGGTTATCGAGTTTTTAAAGTCTAATGTTTTTGCGAGATTTGGTGTGCCTAGGGCTTTGATTAGTGATAAAGGGACGCACTTTTGCAACAAAATGATGGAGGCTCTATTGAAGAAGTATCACGTGACTCATCGTGTCTCTACTGCCTATCACCCTCAAACGAATGGTCAAGCGGAGGTCTCGAATCGTGAAGTGAAGTCTATTCTAGAGAAAACGGTGAACCCGACAAGGAAGGATTGGAGTTTGAGACTTGACGATGCCTTATTGGCATATCAGACCGCTTATAAGACCCCGATTGGAATGTCGCCCTTCAGATTGGTTTTTGGAAAATCTTGTCATCTTCCCGTCGAGTTAGAGCACCGAGCATTTTGGGCGGTCAAGAAATGCAACTTCGACATAGATGAGGCGGGAAGGCATAGGAAACTTCAACTCCAAGAGCTAGAAGAATTGAGAAATGAATCCTATGAAAACGCAAGGATTTATAAGGAGAAAACGAAGCTCTTCCACGACAAGTCCATCACCCGGAAGAATTTTGAACCGGGACATAGGGTCTTACTTTACCATTCACGGTTGAAGTTATTCCCGGGCAAATTAAGATCAAGGTGGATTGACCCATTTGTTGTAATAAAGACTTTTGACCATGGAGCGGTTGAAATCCAAAGTGAAGAAACGGGACAAATTTTCAAAGTCAATGGGCACCGATTAAAGCCATTCTATGAAGGTTTTAATGCAAGTGTTATTGAAATCATCCACTTAGATGTCCCAGTGTGTTGAACCAAGCTGGAAGGACGTCTCGCCTAAGACGTTAAAGAGGGGCATTTTTGGAAAGCCTTATGCTTTCATGTTTCTATGTTCGAATAAAGAAGTTTTGAAAATGTTTTGATGCAACTTTTGAAGTCATTTTAGAAGAAGCCAAGAGTTTCTAGGTGTTTGGGGCCTTCCGAATCAAGATCTAGTGAAGAAACGGAAGAAAACAGAGAAAAATCGATTTTCGGAGCAGGGATCTGCGCGACCCGCGCGCGGGTGCGCGGCTGGTGTGCGCGGCCGGTCTTCAACTCGCGGCAAAAATCGGATTCCTAACTGCATGATCCGCGCGACCCGCGCACGAGTGCGCGGCTGGTGTGTGCGGCCGACCTTTAACTTGCGACATAAAAATGGGAACTAACTGCATAGGTTGCGCGACCCGCGTGCTGCTTGACGGCCAGCCCTTATTTTGTTGACCAGCTTTGACTTTCGTTGACCAAGTGGTTTAATGAGTTGACCAACATTGACCGGGTGTTGACCACACTTGAATATGGATTGAAAACCTCCAGCAACTCTTCTTCTTCATTTCATTCTCTCAAACCCCCACCATTCTCTCTTAAACTCTCAAGAACACATAAACCCACTTTTCACATAAATTCGATTTCCCGGAGTTCCACCAGTCGGAATCCGACGAGACCACCGCCATTCTTCACCATTTTCCGTGCTCTACAAACCCCACCCGAAATTTACTCCGATCCATTGCCGGGTTTAGGGGCGCCACCACCACCCAACTCGCCGCTTTCCGGCCATTTTCCGGCCAACTCCGACCACCTTTCGCAATTCCGACACCACCAAAGTATTTCTTTTTCCAAGCTCTTTACATCTAACCGAACAAAACCTTAAAATCTCACCAAAAATTTTCCCGGAATTTTTGAGCCACCACGAGCCGCCGTCGGATTTCTCACACAAATAAAGTTGAAAATTTTCCTTCAGTGAACAAGTCTTGCAATTTGGCACCCACGAATAACCAAAGCTTGGGGTGCACGGTAGCGGATTCCGGGTTCAAGTTCAATTTTGGGATAATTCAGGTATTTTCTTTCCTTGGTTTTTATTACATTGCATTGTTTCAATTCGATAATTGCATCCAATTATGCTTTGGAAATTGCCTAGGATCGTTAGTTGTTGCCCGGTTTATTTGAAAACAGTGATATGAGAATGGTTGAGATTGGTTGATTTGCTTGGAAATTTGTTCAAAAATTGTTTAAACTTTGGTTGGGATTTTCTCATTTTGTCTCATAATGCTGCCGAATTTTTGTTGGAATTGTCAAATTAACCGAGTGGTGTTGTTGAAACCATTTTAAATTGTCAAAAGTTGGGTATCATTATTTCTTAGAATTTTTGTGTTCGGTTTAAAGATAGTTGCATTGATTTGAGAGTGGTGAGGTGAGGGATTACGTTGGTGAAGTTGTTTTTGATATTGTAGGTTTTGAAAATGGGCAAAACCGTGGCTCGGACACGCACCCATGGATCATCGATCGATCCTAACCCGCAAAAGGATGTCGCCGGTCCATCACGCAAAACAGCCGGTAAACGAAAAAAAAAGAGGAGAAGAGGGAAGCGATCCCTCCCTTACAAATGCTGAAATCAAAACCTATCTCTCCAACCTTCGGGGTCGCACAATCCGGCCGACAAAATTCTACCATAGAAAGTCCATGAAAAAGCTTGGGGTGCATGATGGTGTATACAATTTGTTCCTACAACTGGGTTGGCGTGGTTTTCTTCGACTTTGTGATAGAACTTACGAGGAACCCACAATGGAATTTCTTAGCACATATGCACGAGATGATGAAACGAAAGTCCTCACATTCCAGTTGAAAGGGGAGCATCATAGGCTCACATACGAAGAGCTTGATTCCATCATGGGTATAGACGATCCATTCCGCATCAGCTCCCAAAATCAAGAGTACCAAGATTTTCTGCGTTACCCGGATGCAAACTTTTGGATGCAAATTTCCGGTCTCACAACCTTTAACCCAGGCCGACAGCGAGCCAAGCACATCGTTCACCCCTGCTGGCGAATTGCTCACCGAGTTCTCACGACAAGTATCTTCGGGCGCCTCGAGCCCGGTCAAATCAACAGATGTGAGCTATTTTTCCTCCGAAGCATGAGGCGTGCACCCCCCCTCAGTTTTTCAGGCTTCTTTTTAGACAAATGCGACTCCATTCGCCAGCGTTCCTCAGGGGAAATTTTCATCGGGGGACTTATCATGATCATAGGTCGAGCCGTCGGCCTAGACTTCCCGGCTCCCAAGTACATACCTGTCGACACCCCACCGAACTTCCTGCTAGATTGTGATACTCTCATCCGGATGGAGATGTTGCTCGATCGGGGAACACGCACGTACAGTTGGTTAGACTCTGACAAAGCCCCGGTTTACATCCTGCAAAGTTGGATCGGTTCTTCATTCGATACAGACGACCCCGACACTTGGCTTCCTCCAGATCAGTTGACCCAAGAAGGTGTATTCCCAGAATTCGGTGATGATGAGGGTGACGACGCAGATGAACAAGAGGAAGAAGATGAAGAAGAGGACGATGAGATGCCCGAAGCTGAGGACCATTTTGACCAGCCTTCGATGCAACAGCCGATGGTTCAGCATAATCAATTCCAGGCCCCTCCACAACGTTTCGACCAGCCGCATCAGCAGGGGGGACACGAAGTCCCACCATATTTCCCCCTACATTCTTTGACCAATTTGCCACAATGTTCTCCATGGTGCAACGCATCGACGCCCAAACGCAAGAGAATACGAGAACCATCCAAGATGTGGCAAGCCGTGTTGATCGATTGGAGCAGTCCTTCCCTCACACTTCCCGTCAGGTCCAGGATATGTGGGACTACCACTATCGCCACGGGCATTTCCCGCCGCCCGACCCCCCGATTTAGGTCCTTTCCGCCCTTTCCTTAAGCATTGAGGACAATGCTTGTTCTTAAGCTTGGGGTGGGGCATATCCCTTATCTTTTACTTTTTTTTTCATGCATTTTTAACTAGGTTGCATATCATTTTAGTTTTAAGCTAATTTTCATTCATTTTTTTTAAATCCAAAAAGATTTTATTCTTTTTCTTTTTCACCTTTTATATTTTTGCATAACATTTAGCTTAGGCATTAACATTCATGCATTTTTGTTGTCTGTTTATTCTCACCCCCTAGATGCCATGGAATAGGTTCACAGTTATTGTATCATTATTGGTCCAGGATCTTGTTGTTATCTCATCCATCGAACGGGGACCATTAGCTACAGTTTGGGATCTCATACTTGGGATCAGATGCTGGTAGCTTAAAGGGGTAAGTGATCATGGACATGTAGTTTTCATGAAGAATTATGCATACAATACTAATGACTGTAGGATATACTATAGCAATGGATGTCTTAGCCTTGCGGTCACTACCGCTGAGAGGATCACACTTGATCATGTTTGAACCGTTAGGATGAAGCACTAGTGCATGTCCCCGAGTAGAATCCATATCCGGTCTCTTTACATCACCATATCTTTTTGCGATTTTCTTAGGATTTTAGAGAAGTATTTTAGTCCGCATGTGGACATTTTCATTATTTTTGAAAAAAAAAATTCACAAATTTGAAAAGGAGCTTACATTATATCTTTATGCTCCACACATGGTCATTTTCTCGCTTAGACCATTCAGATTATATTACTACTCTTTCGGTTCCACTTACACACTTTAGGAACCAAATTTTGAGTCAAAGGGTTGTTATTACATTACCTTCAAGTAAAACAAAAAAAAACAACAAAAAAAAGGGGGCAGACAAATTCCCAGCTGCAGAAATCTGAGAAGGGTGACCGGTTCAATTATTGAACTAAATCTTCCAACATTTTGGTCACCCAGCGTTTGATATTCATTTATTTAGGTATGTTTTATTGTATATAGATCGAGTTATTTTTCGCAAATTGGTGATGTTAGGGAGACTGTCGAGTCAGATACTACGGGAGGTTTGGGCCAACACCAAGTGAACCGATTCCTACAATAGTGCCCGAGCGATTAAACCTAGTTACACATGAGAGAAACCGGCAAATGTGAGATTAGAGTGTACACTTAAAGAAGAGCTCCACCCGAGCCCATCCAACTGCTTTCTCCCTACTACAGATATTCTTCATTGTATGCATGTTCCATTGAGGCTGCGACTGCTCATCCCTCCTTACTCACCTAAAGGAGTTATCCTGGCTGTGGTTTCTGGTACCATTGTCATCGGATGAAAAATTCGTGAGGTAATAGCAGGATCAATTTTGACCATGTTGACTAACGGTGATCAGGTTCTGCGGCTCTATCCATTCTTTTTATTTTCTCTAGGATAGTTCATATCCCAAGTTCATTTTAGTCTTGTCTTACTTGAGGACAAGTAAGGTTTAAGCTTGGGGTGATTTGATAGTTAGTTTTGTTTACTTCTTTTTATAGTTTATTTTAGCATATTTCATTCATAATTTAGATAATTTCCATGCATATTTTCCATTTTGTTATTTTATGACTATTTCGGGTACTTTCGAATCTTGTGAGCATAATTGCAGGTTTTCGGGTCTAGCGGAGCGGGAGTGTTCGGGACGTATGGGAAGCGATGAGATTTGGTAAACAAAAATGATGTTAGGCTTGGTGATTGTGGAGATTATGCATGGAGCGAGCTTGATGGTTATTTGAAGGCTTGGAGAGAAATAAACTTTAAATTTGCAAGATGCGGGAGTTTATCCAAGCATACGTAGATTTTTAATCGGGAGAGTGCACGAGCTTTGGAGGATTTGGAGAGGTCAAATTGGGCTTAAAATGAAGAAAACTTGAAGAAAATGGGCTAGGAGGTGATTGGATTCGATCTGGGCTAGTGGGATATGCTTTGGAGGCCCAAAATCTCAAAGAAGCCCATGTCAGGCACCACCCGCGCAACCCACCCACGCAGCAGCACGCGGGTCGCGCAAGGCTCTGCAGGGGTAATTTCGGAAATCCATTTGGAAGGCTATTTGAGGAAGGTTGGTGCCCATCTTTTGGAGACTCTTGGACATCCGATTTTTGGAGATTCTCTCTGGAGTTTTGAAGACTTTTGAAGGCCAAGAACACTTGAAGAACATCATATTTTTACCTCTTGATTCTTGCTTAATGTTTGGTACAATTTTCTCTAACTTTGTTTCTTTGGGTTTAGTCATGCTTGGCTAAACTAATATTGGTTGACTTTTGGTTAATTCTTTGAACTTTTGTTGAATGTTGAAGAATCCATGAACATGTTCTTAAATCTTTATGGGAATGTTTTGTGTTTTAACATCTTATCACTACTTGTATGTTTTAGTTCATGAGTTTAAATGTGTTTGTGGTGATTAGTTGGCTAATTTCTTGATTAAGTAAAGGATCCTCAAATTAGCAAGCAACAAATGATTTTTGTGTTGTTTTTGCTTCACACAATCATAAAAACATTTCCTCCAATGTGGTGGTGAAAGCATTTGACCCCTCTTGGATTTGGTGACTTTTTGGTTCTTAATGCTAGTTGACTTTCACTAATTACATGCTATTTGGAATTAGTGACTTTGACTAAGGAAATTGTTATGAGCTTCTCTAGCCATTTCAACAATTAAGAAAAGTCTAGGTAATATCAAGCTCCTTGGATTACTATAGCCAAATTAAGGATTTAAATCAAAGTATTGCACCATTGGATTCTAATGATATGTTCATCAAAAGTCAAAGTGAGGAAACTTTAAGTCGACCATCTCTCCCTTATTGATTTTACATCAAACTCTTATTTTTGTTGCATTTGTCTATTTAAATCATAGTTAATTCTAGTTTGTTTCAAGTATTTCAAAACACCAAAACCCCCCATTTTATTTTTATTGTCATTTTACAAGTATTTTTACAAAGAGATTTTTCATAGAGTTATAAATTGAACCAATCTCCGTGGATTCGATCCCTTTACCACTATACACTATTTTAGTGTGTAATATTTAGGGTTATTATTTGTGTTGGCCTCGACAACCACCACGGCCAACTAGTTTATGTATCATGGTTATATGATAGTGATATTCTTGTATTTGGTTGGGTAGTAGATCTGCATGATTATCTGTATTTGTTGATTCTGTGTTTAAGTTATCTGTTCATATGTCGACATATTGTGTCAAGTTGAGGTTGTATTGCTTTGTGATGTAGCCAAAAAACTCAAGAGCATTCCAGATATGAGCTGAGGGTTGTTGGCATGCCATACTCATACTGTAGGATTGGGAGCATTATAGATACAAGTTGAGGGCCGATACGCAAGCCAGACTCATATTAAGGGCATGTAAGCAAGACAAACATAATTTATGGGACCGAGGGCAAGTCAGACTTATGATGTTGGCTCGGAAGCTAGCCAAATATGAGTTGTGGGCTAGATAGGCAAGCCGAACTCATACTATGATCCCAGGGGTAATCCAGACTATTAGCTGTGGACCCAGCACATACTATTGTTTGTTATGTTTATGTGGTGGTACTTTGGGGGAACTCACTAAGCTTTGGCTTACGGTTTTAGTTTATTATTTCATGTATTTCGGTTGATCATGGAAATGTAAAGCCGTGACCATGCACATCCTCTTGTTTATGGGTTTTTATGATTTTGGGATACTCTGATATTTGATAAACATTTTGAAAACAGTGGTTTATAAATATTTTAAAACTATGGTTTTGTTTTTGAAAAGTTCAAAATTGCTGTGAGTTTTGGGAGTGTTATATATATATATATATATATATATATATATATATATATATATATATATATATATATACAGAGAGAGAGAGAGAGAGAGAGAGAGAGAAAGAAAACACTTTTGTAGAAAACAATGTCAACTTTTAATTATATCCATCTAAATATTCATTATTGGGTATGATAAGTGAAAAGAGGATATTAATAGTAGCACCTTATGTATAGTGATCATGGCACATGAGAATCTATGTATGTGTGTCTTGTGAGTGCTTTGGTTTGAATGTAGTTTTTTGATAATCAATTTAGGGTTTTTTAAGTGGAATTTTAACTAGTTTGGAAGTCATACACTAATAAATGGAAGATAAAGTGATATATGCAGAAAAACACAACTAATTATACATGTATATGCAGAAAAACTCTTATATTATTTTTATGTTCAGAAAAACCTTTATATTTATAACATCCCAAATTTCAAACCAAAATTTTCATTTAAAATTAAAAGTATTTATTTGAATCACATGTTCAAAGTTCTAGATGAAACCATTTGATTCAAAACATTTATCAAAGTATCATCAATAACGTATTATGTGCGGAAATCTCTAATGGATGTGATGCAATTGAGTTGCACCCTTCCTTTAATATAAGAAACCTAAAATCATTTAAACATGAAACCATAAGCACAAAGCTTAGTGAGTTCTCTAAAATACCACATAACCATATGGGCCCCGTCCACAATATATCAGGCCCCGCACATCCAATCATAACGGGCCCCGCCCATGTAACGGGCCTCACCCAACATAATGGGCACCGCATAACATACAATGCAAGAGTCACATAGACAACTATCATCCTACATAGTATAGTAAGAAGACTCACCTCACGAACACAGTTAACAACTAACAGGCTCACATGGTCGGAATGAGGATGCTATACACCTTCTAATGTATCATACAAGGTAAAATCATAGTCTATCTTCTAAAATTAACCATTTGACTAAAAGTCAACCCATGTCAAAATTCAAAGTCAACAAACTAATTTAACTCTAGCTATCATCCACTTCGTGGCCACTCAACTTGATCTTCATCAAAATGTTGGGGTGCAAAGTTCTTCATTCATGACTTTGTAAATGTTTGACTTTTGTAAAACCCACTTGCATGTGGTGCTTTAGCCTTTAGACCCATTTGTTAGTGAGAGTGAGAGAGAGAGACATGTAAACACCTCTATATAAGGTGGGTTTGTCCACTTGTAGAGGTGTGCTTGAGAGATGTAGAAGTGAGTGTGTAAGTGTGTGTTAATTATGTAGTCTAGATCTAGATCCTTTTTTGTAACACCATATACATTCAATATATCTCTTAAACACCCAAATCACCATGATCAATTGTGCAAGCTTTAATTCCGCATGCCAAACCATGTTCTTTGTCACTACAATTGGTATCAGAGCAGGTCTTCAAGATCAAGGTGATATTTGAAGAACGATTCTCGGTTTGGCAATTTGTGTCACTACAATTGGGATCAGAGCGGGTCTTCAAGATCAAGGTGATATTTGAAGAACGATTCTCGGTTTGGCAAATTTTGTCGCAATTTGATCAATTTTGGTGAGTCTCTCTCTATGATCTCTCTTAATCTCTTTGAATCGTGCGTTGCGTTCTTAATTTTTGATCGTTTGACTCATTGGATAAAATGTTCTTTGAAAAAACCATTTGTTATGATCCAATAATTTTTTCGTTGATCAAAGTCCGATCCAATCTCATATTTGTTTGTTCGACTCGATTTTACAGTTGTTCGTTTGAATCGAGATTTGAGCTCAAAATTCATTATGATCCATTTATTTTTGATTTAGCCAAAAATTTTGACATCTTACTGTTCATAAATGAACTTGGAGCCCAATTCATACTCTTATTTGATAATTTCGATATGTGTGGTTATCAATAGCCCAATATTTTGTTCGTTTAAGATCCAATTTACGAATCTGTCACTGTTCATGTTTAAATTTGAGCCCATACATATTTTTTTATCCGATATCTTTGATGGAACCCAAAATTCATCCAATGTGATTTAATTCTAAAATTCGTTGTTCTTTGTTTGATATGTACGTACGCTTTTATCGGCTGTACCATTGGAGACGTATATCTCAGCTCAAACATATTTTGACTTGTAATCATAATGTTCTTGAGTTTTCTTTTTCGCTTATGAAAGTTGATCAACGATTTGCGATTCTGAACTTATGAATTGACTGAATCTGATTTGGATAATTATCAGTCGATTATGATCGAGCTGTAGTTGAGAAGTCAACAATTTAGTTTTTGATTTTGATAAAATCGGTCAAGAACTTGATGAAAAACAATTGAAGAATTTTACGATTTATGTTAAAAATGGGTGTTTGATCCAAAATTGGATTAAAGATCAATAGTTTTGGTGTTTTTCAGGGTCAACCAAAAAGTCAAAATCGAGTTTACATAAATAGAGAAGTCTGATGATTTTGATTTCGTATGGTTGATAATCGAGTTTGGTTTGTTGATTCGGTTCATTCTGTGAGTTTGCAAGCTTGATTTGTGCTAATTAAGTTGATATCGATTGAAGTAGTGAACGAATAGATGTGTTTGTTCTTGATGTCGATGAGTTTGGGAAGAACTGTAAGGAACGAAGAAACGATTTCGTTCGTTTTGGGTTAAACTGAAAAGTGAAGAATGAAAGTAGTGGAATCAGTTTTGGGATAAACTGAAAAAAAGAAGGGTTAATGATCGATTTGGGTTAAGATTCGAAGAGTGAACTGTAAAATCGAATGGTTGATCACGTTTGCTCATTGGCATCAACTGGAAAAGCGAAGCCTTTTTGGATTTTAATGAAATCGATTTGGACGACAGGGCATTACATGGTTAATGAATGAAGGATCTATTGATTTTGATGATTTTAGAACGAAGGGTATATGAATGGATTGCAAAAGGCGAAGGGTAATAGATGAATGAAAAAAAAAACGAAGAAATGGGTTAACATACGAAGGGTATCACTGTTCATTACTGTTCACAGTCAACTCTTCGTATGCTTGGTATGTTTTGTCAAAAAGTCTTGGTATGAATTAAAAAGAAGGAAGATAGAATTTTCGAAAATGGCCCTTATTGTTTCGAATAGTTGACAAATGGAAAAAGGCTTCGTATGAAATGATCAAAACCTTCGTATGATTTCATGAAATGGCAAATTTTTGAAAACGGCCCCTGATCCTTCGAATTTTTGGCACTTCGAACATTAACACAATTTTTGAATATTTGACACTTTTCACTCGATTTCGAAAAAAAATTTGGAGCTTCGAATATTTGCGGAATCTTCGTATGAATTGTGAACAAAGAGCAGAATTTCGAAAATGGTCCCTGAGACTTCGAATTTTTGGCAGTTTTCACCCAAATTCGAAAAAGGACTATTTTTTGCTAAAAATTGAAGATTGTGCATTTCAGGCCCCTGCAGTTTGTGCAAATTGACGCTTTCTACCCAGATTTGGAAAAGGGGGAGAGTTTTGCATATTTTGTTGTTTTGGGCGCAACGGGTCACTGCAGAATTTTGAAATTGACAATTTCTACCCATTTTTGAGAAATTTTGTCAAAGGCAATCCGTGAAAAATTCCACATGTTAAGGGCTTCAAGATCGATGAACAGCAATGGAAAAACAAATTGATTATTTTTTGGGTTTTCCGGATTGAAGCTCAAAGTTTATGCCACATGTTAAGAGGGAGTTTTGACATGAAAAATTCCGAATAGAGCACGTTCTTTTTCCTTTGGAGTTTTATAATCAAATTTTGATTATAAAAAGGGGGAGAAGTTTTATATGGAAATTCGAACTTGAATTTTTCATATGTAAGTCCCTAATCTGCCCGTGTATCAATCAAATCCGTTTGATGGTGCGGAATCCCAATCAAACGGATGATGTCAGATCAAGTAGAAGAGAAGGAGAAGAAGAATATGTTGAATCTTGAATGTATTGATGATATGAATTAAGTTCCTTACACAAGATTCACACACACTAACAGACACTAAAGTTCCTCTCTCTCTTGGCCATAAACTCTCTTCGTGTTCATCCAGTTCATCAATCTCTACTCCTCACCCTAACACCTCTATTTATACTTGAATATGGGCCGGACACACATGGGACGTAAATGAGTTTACGGCCGTAAGGTGTTTACGGCCGTAAACTCAGCCGTAAACTAGGCCATAAATTCATAAAATATTACACAAAAATACAATTGCCCAGAAAAGTAAAGTATAAACCATATTTTGACCCAACAATCTCCCCCTTGGTTTATAGCTTTCTTTTCTTAATGACCCAACAAGCTCCCCCTAAAAAGTAGCTAGCTCTTCTTGTCAATCTTCAATGGCAGCTTGGCTTCAGCTTTAACTTCAATTTCTTCACAGCATCAGGATGAACATATGAATCTTCAATGAATGACTTCATCTTGAGCACTTGAGGTTTTCTTCAGAATTTGGCATTGAACGCACATTGGGTGAGGAGGCTTGACGTACTGATTCTTGAAAGATGGCACATTCAGCTTGAGAATCTTCAGAGAGAACATCAGAGAGAACAAATCTTCTGGATCACTTCAGCAGGTACAAAGATAGCAGCATACTGATTGAGGAGGCTTCAATGCAATCCGTCACATAATCTTCAATTTCAGCTTCACCTTGCTTCTGGGGTTGAAAGATTGAATGTTGAAAGAATGATCTTCATTTCTTGCTCCTTCGAATGATAATTCTTCGATGCTCACAGACGAGGCTTTGGCTCAGAAATCTTCAAGACAAACTCCATGAGTCTTATCTATACCTGAAATCACTTTTCAAGACAAAACAAAACTAAAAGAAAACTTAGCACACAAATTAAAACAGAAAGAAAAGTATTTTTGGATTTTTTTTTATTTTTCTGAACAAGAAATAAAACATAAATAACACTATTTTTGGATTTTTTTTATTATTTTTAATTTTTAATTCTCCCCTAATATTTAAATTAGAAGAAACTATGACAAATTTAACAAAAACAAAAATGATACCTAACTTTAAGAGAGATTTGGGATCAAAGTTTTTAGACAGCCTTTATCCACTTGTCGATACCTTCCACATTCACATCTTTGTCTGGTCAATCATCGATATTGTGGTCCACTTAAACACGAAGAATTGTGACAAATTTAGGACATACTATTTGTTACAAGACAAGGTGAACTTAAGTTCCTAAAAAAAATTATATCTGATCCTAATTTCTTAGATACTATATCTTAAGGACCATTCATCTAACGACGACTAGGGATATTGTTGTCCACCTAAATCGAGCAGCGAGATCTATAGACAATCTGTATGAGTTCAATTTTAAGTGTACTGGAACGTGTTTCCCGCTTCCTGATATGCCTCAGCCATCAAAAACTTCCAGGGTACTCCTTACACCGGGTGAGCAGACAACCATTCAGAGAGAGAAGAGATTCAGAATTCTATTGCTAACTACTTCAGAGGGGTTGAGAAGAAGAAGGTTGCATATGCTGTGTACCAGGTCGGATTAGAAGTCGCGCAAAGGAGACAACATATGGCTAACAGATAAGAAGTATTTCACACATTTATATATATATATATATATATATATATATATATATATATATATATAGCCTGCAGAGAAATAGAGTTGCATATGTTGTGTACCAGGTCGGATTGGAAGTCGCGCAAAGGAGACAACATATGACTAACAGACGGAAAGAAAGAAAATGATATTCTACAAACCTAATTTATCGGAATTTACCAGTCGCCCCATCCAACCGAAATTAAGGACAGAATCCGCACATCAAGGAAAAGTTAAACCACGGTTCCAAGTACGGGTTCAATTAATGTGACGAGTAGATTCCCATGTATGTCTCCCTGCTCAACCTATCCGAGCGTCATATTGTCAGGCTGAACGTATCTAACTAGGTCAAGATTTGTCAAGTCTATAAATTTCCTAAGTTCAAATCTCCCTAGTCAAGTCCATTTAAAATTTTTCGTGCCTATCAACGCATCAAGTCAGAGCATAGACCCTTCAACTTCGGGTACGTTACGCAGACTCAGGTTGCCTGTTATCACTTGATAATATCACTTCCCAGAACATCTCCCTCAAGCAGCACATTTCATAACCAACAATTTTTTTATTTTCTGATTTTCTAATGTTTTTGGATTTTTAAAATTTTCTAATTTTTGTTTTGTTTTTATTTCTCCCCCTAAATTTGTGCATAGGAGAGAAACGAAAGTAAATGCGTAAATTTAAACTATCCTAAAACAAAAATTAGTCTTTAAAGCAAATCAGATTAAGAAAAACTCAGGAGTATAGAGAAGAAAACGCAAACCGTAAGTCACCGATTGAATTTGCATCCAGAAGGTCTGAGAACAGCACGCGTAATCTCAGAACAGATCCAAAAATTCTTCACATCGTTAAGTACTAACCCCATGTGATCCCTTCCTTTCTTCCTTTCCTGCAAGGACACATACTCTCAAACAAAGGTCTGAATGTTGTACAGTTGAGAGATGTCCCCAATCATATGCCAGGAGCAGCCATTACCAACAAACCGAAGTCTGATGATATGCCTCCATAGCTGCTCCGACACAGAGCGGGATCAGTTGGTCTTTGGAACCCAGTCCATTTTGAAATTGGGTCGACCTTTGTCATTCTTTCACGGTACTCTCTCCCATGACATATCTTGCTTATCACAAACAGAATATGTAGAAACGTTAGAAGAATTAGTTGATTTGGGAGATTGAGCCTTCGGAACCCATTTGTAGTTGGGTTTAACCCATTTCTTTTTCGATCCGATGCGTGCCTCGGCACTTGATTTGGAACTTGAAGCCGTCTGCCTAGATGACTTTGACCTAACCGGTCTTGGTTTCATAGGAGCATCTCTTGGATTGGACTTCTTGTCCGACATTTCCTTCTTTCCCTTGGGATTCGGATTCTTGGCCTTGGGAGTTGGATGCTTGGCCTTGGGAATTTGATTCTTGGCCTTCTGCGCGTTCCAATCGCTATTGTCTAAACGTGACCTTGAGAGGTTTCTTTTGGCGTATCTCCCTCTTGTTGCATTCTGCCAGCCTTGTGCATAGTAAGGAACGTATGCGCGATTTGGACAGTTTCTGGCAATGTGTCCAGGTGTTCCACAGTGAAAACAAGTCCTTTTCTTCACTGGGAAATTGTTTCTTCCTGCCCCTGGTGGCGTATCCTTGCCTTGTCTCTTGTTGTTCCCATATGCACACTTACAACAGGCACTTTGTTGCGCTGGAATTGGATGCCTATATTTCTCAACGGCAGGTTTGTTAGAAGCAGTCGAGTTCGAAGCAACAGATTTAGAGTTCAAGGATTCATTGGTTTGTTCAGAAGAACTCTCCTTGTTCTCATCCTCTGCTACTTTACCTGCACATGTAACAGAAACATCAGTATTTTCAACATTAATAACTCCTCCTGACACAAATCCAGCTAGTTTTCCGTATTTAAGATGTGCCTCCCTGCCAATTGTAAGTCCCTAATCTGCCCGTGTATCAATCAAATCCGTTTGATGGTGCGGAATCCCAATCAAACGGATGATGTCAGATCAAGTAGAAGAGAAGGAGAAGAAGAATATGTTGAATCTTGAATGTATTGATGATATGAATTAAGTTCCTTACACAAGATTCACACACACTAACAGACACTAAAGTTCCTCTCTCTCTTGGCCATAAACTCTCTTCGTGTTCATCCAGTTCATCAATCTCTACTCCTCACCCTAACACCTCTATTTATACTTGAATATGGGCCGGACACACATGGGACGTAAATGAGTTTATGGCCGTAAGGTGTTTACGGCCGTAAACTCAGCCGTAAACTAGGCCATAAATTCATAAAATATTACACAAAAATACAATTGCCCAGAAAAGTAAAGTATAAACCATATTTTGACCCAACATCATATTACACGGATTTGAAGACCGAAGTGATCTTGAAGTTTTGAAGCCTACGAGATGATGCAATTGGATGTTCGGAAGTGATGTATTCGAAATGGGTTTGTACAAAATTTCTCTCTCTAGTCTAACACTCCAAATGGTTCCTTTCATAATTGGAGTCACTCACTTCCTATTTATAGGAAAGACTCAACCCATTTACACATACAAGAGGGTAAGCCTAAAACATTACATCCAAGAGTGACTTTGCACCCTAACATTCCCCCCCTCAAAGTTAGGATTGGATGTCCGGCTTTAATCTCCAACGAGCTAGCGCGATCAAGACCAAACTCCCCTTCGAAGTAACACCAGTCTTCAAATCCGCAAATGAATATTCGACAAACCCGAGAAGCTTCGAATACCCATCATTTAATGTTAAGGTGCAAAGTCACTCTTGGATGTAATGTTTTAGGCTTACCCTCTTGTATGTGTAAATGGGTTGAGTCTTTCCTGTAAATGGGAAGTGAGTGACACCCATTATGAAAGGAGCCATTTGGAGTGTTAGACTAGAGAGAGAAATTTTGTACAAACCCATTTGTATATTCTTTCTAGATCTAATATGAGCTTACACAGATTTATTTACTCCTTGTGTTCTTGAATTTGTATGATGAATTACTAGATCTTTCCTAATTCCGCACATGCCATCATAATCAACACCACTTCAATTGGTATCAGAGCGGGTGTTCTTGATTTTCATCAAGAATTGATCCTTGATGGCTATTTTGATTTGGTGATTCTTATTTTTCATTGATCTTCGTGTTTAGAGAGTGTTTTTGTGTTCTAGAAGTTGAATTTTTCTTTGATTTGATCCATAATCGACTTTCTCTCTCTAGAATACTTTTTTGTATCACTTTATCTCTCTAGAAAACCCATTCAAAATCACTTTCTCTCTCTAGAATTCATCAAGTTTTTGTGATCATGGTGGGTTTGCCATATGATTCTTGGATTGTGATTGTTAAAGATGTGAAATACAAAGTCAATGAAGATCAAGTTTATGGGTTGGTGTTAAGCAAATTGATTTCATGGGGTAATTTGGTTTCTTATGGAGGTTTGAAGGATGATCATGGAAGCTTGGTATTTCAACCAATTTGTAAGATTGCATGGTTGAATAAAATTGCCTTGTCCATATTAGTTCGTAGTAGAAATCAAAAGGAAGGAGAAGAACGAGATTTTTTCAATAAGAAATACATTTCTCTAATTGAAAACTCAAATGATCTTCGTGCTCTTAAGTTTCTTGAAGTTCTTGACAATGGAGTTCAATGTGATGTTCTTGATGTTCAAGAAAAAGGAGTTCAAGTTGATGTTCATGAAGAAAAAGTTTTTTGCTCGATTGGAGTTCAAACCGATGATATTTTGTGTTCTTGTGATTCATTTGAAGGAATGATTCCTTATCGGAAGCCGGTGATCCAAGAAAATCACAAGTATCAAACTCTAAAAGATTTGATTCAAACTCAAAATGTTCATGTTGTTGAAAGTGGGTTTGTTCATGAAGTCAAGTCTTCAAGATGCAAAAAGATGAGAAAGAAAAAGAAGAAGAAGATGAATCGGAAGAATAAGCGGGTTTACTCACAAAAATCGTCATATGTTATGAAGCCAAAATCCGTGAAGCAAATTTGGGTTCCAAAGCAACAATCTCCAAGTGTTGCATTGAATTTGAAGTCAAAACCCAAAAGTGTTGGTGGTTCTTTTGAAGATGTTATTGATTTGACAAAGAACACAAAGAACGAGTTGTACATCACGCATGGTGGGTGGTACAATGTTCGATTTGGAGATTTTCTCATTCCAACAAAAGAACCAAGATCTTCTAAATTCGATTCGTTTGTTGAAAATGGAACTCGATTTGTCAAAAAGCTATCACAAATTCTCAAATGGATTCCAAAACGTCCATGATTTCAATTCGTAGTTTACGTTTTTCATTTTTGATCGATTTGCCTCATTGGATCAAATCCGTTTCAACCCCATTGATTGATCCAATTATTTTCGTTTAGGTCAAAACCAAAATCATATTTTCACAATTTTTTTTCTTAATTTCGAAATCATTTTATTTGTTATTGGTAAATATTTCGAAATTTTACTGTTCATTCAAATAAAACTCGAGCCCAAAATGTTTTTCTTGTTACTGTTCATAGATCCAATGATTGAGCCCAAACCAAAGAAAATACTCAATCCACTCACTGTTCATTTGTTTTAATCTCGTTTAATCACGTTGATATTGCGATATCTTTGCTGGAGCCCAAATTGTTGTTCCTGGTTCATCTAGTCGCACACTTTACTAAGTTGTACAATCGGATCATCATCGTTTTGTTCTTCAGTTCCGATTTCACTTCATTGTTCCTAATAATCAATGATAAATTGAAATCGAGTTTTGATGGTGTTGAATTCGTGTTCGATGTATGACTTCCAATTTTGACTGGTCTTACTTTGAATCGACTGAAAGTCGAATTTATTGAAAAAGAACATGTCCTGGAAATCGAAAGTATTAGAGTTGAAATCGATTTGATTGAGAAGAAGAATTTGGAATCGAAAGTCAAAAGTCGACTGGTCTTACTTGGTGTCAACTGAAAACAAACGTGTTTGTTTGGTTACAAGGAAACGAATGGGTTTGGATATTGCTTGAGTATCTGATTTCGAAGGCTTAGGTATTGTAATTGAAATCGATGCGTTTTGATGTTGATTTTGGTTAAAGGTCATACGCTCTTGATTTTGAAGGATGTTAGTCGAGAATCGAATGAGAGAGTTTGCCTGTATGCAAAATTGATTTGGAATCGACTTGGGTTATTTTGAGTTCGAATGGTTTGCTTGAGAACAAATTCGCTTTTGCGATACATCGATGAATAACAGATGGCCGAGGCTGAGTTTTGTTGCTTGATTGGGAACGAACTGGAAAGAGTTTGGAGTCGATGTTCGAAGGAATTGATGATTGTGGAAATCAATTGTGATTGGTTGGTGTTGGTATATTGATAGGTATTGACTGGGTTCGTGACTGGAAAACGAAGGTTGTGTTTTGAGTTGGATTCAATAATCGATGATTATTGATGATGATTTCGAAAGTTTTAGATTTGTAGTCAAGAGTCGATGTTTGTAGTCTGGACTTGGATTAAGAAGTGACGCTGATTTCGAATGTTTGGAGTCGATTGCTGGGTTTGTTTGATAAGAAGAATTGAATTTGATGTCCATGTGATGTTGATTAACGAAGAATGTGTTTGGGATTTGAACGAACGAAGCCTTGGTACATGATTAATGATAAAAAGGGTGTATGTGACAAAAAGGAAATTTGCACGAAGGGAAGGTGTTTTGAACTTTGATTCGAAGGGTTGTTTGGTTTCATGCAAATGGGTGTTTTGATTTTTATACGAAGGGGTGTTTGGATTTTGAATATACGAAGGCTATAAGGGAGTTTGAACGAAGGATTTTGATCGTTAGATACGGAGGTTTGGAACTGAGATGTGAAATCTTGAGTGGGTGGTCTCAATTAACGAAGGGTTTGGTTAATTGTTTTCAAAGAGTGTGATTGGTGATTTAAATTCGAAGGCTGTGAAGTCACAAAGGGTATTTGATTTTGGGGTACTTGTGATAGAAAAAGTGAAGGGTCCCTTTGCTTGGAATTGATCTTGATTTGGTTTTTAGTTTGGTGATGAGGATTTCACACGAAGGGGAGAGAGAAATTGTTACCTGGTTAAGTCTTCGTATGTTTGTTACCTGGTTACTGGGTAACAAATTGAAGAAGAAAATCAAAAGTTTCGAATATCACCGCTGAAGTTTCGAAGACATGGCACAAATGGTCCAATTTCGAAATGGTGACAAAATTTGTGAAGAATGACATAATTTCTCTATTAGCCCCTGCAGTTTCGAAATATTGGCAGAAAATACCCAACTTCGAAATTGGGCTAATTTTCTGAGAAATTGAAGAATTTTACAGTTCTGGTCCATGCATTTTGTGCGAATTTACATTTTCTACCCAGTTAGGGTGCAAAGTCACTCTTGGATGTAATGTTTTAGGCTTACCCTCTTGTATGTGTAAATGGGTTGAGTCTTTCCTATAAATAGGAAGTGAGTGACTCCCATTATGAAAGGAACCATTTGGAGTGTTAGACTAGAGAGAGAAACTTTGTACAAACTCATTTGTATATTCTTTCTAGATCTAATATGAGCTTACACAAATTTATTTACTCCTTGGGTTCTTGAATTTGTATGATGAATTACTAGATCTTTCCTAATTCCGCACATGACATCATAATCAACACCACTTCACAAAATCCACTAACGCGTTGTGGTAGACATGCCACCATTTCATGGCAAAGTCTAACCAAAATAGTCATAAAATTCCCTATTGCCACGTCATGGCACCCATCTCACCACGTCGTGGCTACCGTTGTAACACCCGTGTTCCATATTGGTTAATCTTACTTTTATCAAGGACCAAAGATGAAATTTTGGAAGAGACTCTATGTTACAATGTCCCGCAAGGATGTCCACGACATGGAAGTGGTTTGAAGGATCGCATGTTTATTTGGATTGCCACAACGTGGCCAAGGGTTGCCACGATGTGGCAGTTATTCTCGCCTAAGCCCATGATGCTTTTAGGATTCCCTTCGTATTTAAACCCCTCTAAGATATTTCTAGGCACCAAGGCCGGCCAATTTGATTAGATATCCTGTTATGTGATAACATGTTATCATGTTGTAGTGATCTTCTAGATCGGCATCCTGGTATATAGGATGATGTTATGCTTAGTAATCTGTATATGTACCTGATTTTCTGTTGACTGGTTATATGATTATCTGTTATATGTGCACATATTTTGATTGTGGTTGAGGCTTTAATACTTTGTGCGTGAGCCAACAGACCAGGGGAATGCGAACTTGATGGTTGATTAGGCCTGAGGGTATTCCATCCGAAGGATGACTGGACCCGTTGCATATTCGCATTCCAACCTGGGTATTCCATCAGTATTCCATCCCAAGGATGATTGGACCCGGAGGTTGACTGGGCCTGGGGTATTCCAACCGAAGGCTGATTGGACCAAACATGCTTATGATACGAGGGCATTCCATCTCGAGGATGACTAGGCCCATCATAGACATGCCTGGTATTCCAGCCCGAGGCTGATTGGGCCATGCAGGAGTATTTATGTATGTGATTTGTTTTTGTGGTGGTACTTTGGGGGAACTCACTAAGATTCGTGCTTACAGTTTCAGTTTATTGTTTCAGGTGCTTCAGATGATTGTGGCAAGGCGAAGGCGTGACTGTACACATTCTTGGTTTTACAACTGATTGGATCTTAAGAGACTCTGATTTTAAACAATTTTTTGGAAAAAAAAATTGTAAACACTTTTATTAATAAATGGGTTGTTTTGAAAGGTTTAAAATTTGTTGAAATTTTTGGGACATTACAATAGGCCAACATTGATTGAGGACCGAGTTAGGAGATCATTCAGGAGCAGATTATTTCCCTCTTCCGGGGGCAGTTACCGGAGATGTTTGGGTCTATAAGACCGCTATAATAGAGTAATTTGATGAGCGATATGTTGCACTTTTTGAGACTGTTGTTGCTGCAGTCACTATAGTTGTTGCTGCTATCGGGATTAGCGTTGGGAGAACCTTCTAATACCAGGAATTTGACAATACGAAGCCCCCGGTATTTGATGGAGTCCATGATCCGATCGTAGCCATAAGGTGGCTGTCTGACATTGAGGGATGTTTCTTCACTTTCTCTTGCCCAACTGATGAGAAGGTCAAGTGCATTCTGAACCTTCTTCAGTCCACAACGAAGGATTAGTGGAGACTTGTTACTAGCTCATATTCTCCGGAGCAGAGGGTTGCCGTGACTTGGGAGCTGTTCTCTGAGATGTTCCGTTCTAGATATGTTCCACTTGTGGAGTGGGAGAGGTTAGCCCGAGAGTACATGGATTTGAGACAGGGGACTAAATCGGTGACGGAGATCACCAAGATGTTTATGGAGAGAGTCATGTTTTGCTTTGAGTGTGTTGCTTCTAAGCAAGCTCAGATGACCCGATACTTGAGCATGCTCAAGAAGGACATCCGAAAGTTTGTGAGTACGCGGCGATATGGTTCCTTGGTAGATTTGCAAAAGGCTGCTAGGCGATGTGAGATTGAGATGGAGATCTAGATGAGGGAGCAGAGGCAGGCCTCGGTGCAGTAGTTTCCTGCGTCGAAGCGGTTCAAGGTTGTTGATGGTAGATCTGGGAGTCATAGGGGTCGCACTTGCAGGAAGTGTGGCAAGGTTCATGATGGAGCTTGTCGATCTTCTTTGGGATGCCGCAAATGTGGTAAGAAGGGCCACATTGCAAGGGATTGCTGACAACAAGATCTAGTATTCGGCATCCAGATTTGCTATCATTATGATCAGGTGGGCCACGTAAAGGCCCAATGCCCATCTCTTGCTGCTAAGCCAGCGCAAGCTCCAACGTCGGCTACTCTGATGATCACGGATGGGATTCAAGGCAGGGTGGAGCCCCCAAAGGCTTGAGGTCGCTCTTTTCAGCTCACGGCGGAGGAGGCCAGGGCGGCACCAGACATCGTGACTGTTATGTTACTATTTATTTTTTTGTTGATTATATTTTATGGTATGCTCATGTATATGCTCCTAATAGGTACGTTCTTAGTGAACTCTTTGTTTGCTCTTGTGTTATTTGACCCGGGCGCGAGTCGCTCCGTTGTGGCTTGATCATTCAATAGGGAGTTTGATATGCCTATTAGGGAGTTAGAGTGTCTGTTGGGGGTTTCTATAGCCAACGAACATGGGTTTTATGCATCTAGTGTGTATCACGGTTTTGTATTGGAGATCTTCAGGGTGTCTTATCTGATTGATCTGATACCTATCCCCATAAGGGATGCATGTGTGATAGTGGGTGTGGATTGGCTAAGCAGGTTCGGTGCCATGATCGATTGCGAGGGCCAGCGAGTAGTAGTTAGAACCCCAAGTGGGGGAGAATTGGTTATCTATGGAGAGGGCACCAGGGTTGGTTTAGGGTCTTGTTCGGCAGACAAGGCTCAACAGTATATTTAGCATGGGTGTGCAGGTTATCTAGCGTATGTGGTTGATACTTTGGTTGGGGTGTAGACTATATTTTCAAAGGTACCGGTTGTCAGGGAGTTTGCCGATGTCTTCCCGGAGGAGTTACCTGGTGTGCCTCCCGAGAGGCAGGTTGAGTTTAGGATTGATCTAGTGCCAGGTGCAGCAATGATTGCCAAGGTGTCGTACCGCTTGGCACCGCCTGAGATGTATGGGTTGTCCTCTGAGCTTCATGAGTTGTTAGGCAAGTAGTTCATCAGACCAAGCAGTTCTCCCTGGGGAGCGCTGATACTTTTCGTCAAGAAGAAGGATGGTTCACACCGGATGTTCATTGATTATTGGGAGTTGAACAAGTTAACGGTGAAGAACCATTATCCCTGTTGGATAAGGTGTCTAAGTCCATAACTATATTTAGTATGTACTTGAATCGGCTTGGCATGGTCTATTTGGGTTGCATCGACATCTCAATTGTTGGATAGACAAAATGGAAAAAGGACACTTACGATTTGTTAATATATTATAAGTTCTAATATATTAATATGAAATAATATTATTTAATTAGTATTGATCAAGAATTAATTTGGAATTAATTTTGTGATCAAAAAGATACTAATTAAATATATGGGGATTGATTTGTAAATCATTCATTCTTATATAGTGGGCTTATGGTCCATGAGTCACTAGATTGGGCTAGGACCCATTGGGTGCTCCATGGAGGTTTAAACCCATGGATCATGGAGGAAATGAAAAGTCATGTACATTAGGGTTTAACCCTACATGTGACACACTATATAATGAACCCCATAGTAAGCAAAATCGAGACTATTGCATGACAAGGAGGGCTAGCCGATTTTGTGATCAAAGTGTTCTTCTCTAAAGTTATTCCAAGAGTTGTGGTGTTGTGTGAAACATTTGAGGCATCACATTTGAGGTGCTAGGCTCACAAAGTCTTAAGGAATCCAAGCAACTACAAAGGTATGTCATTCTACTAGTTTTTATATTACAAGTTCCCCATGCCATGCTAGTTAGGATGAAAACCTTGGAAAATTCTTATTTGCATGAATATTAGAGAAAACATAGATCCAAGGTTTCTAGGGTTGCATGTACACCATAGGAGTGTTAGAATGCTCAAAAACCATCAGTGGTATCAGAGACTAGGCTTGTTTTCTTTATATTTGATGCAAACTGCTTGAAAAAAGTTGAAAATATGCAATCTGCTCAGTGAACTCGTCGAGTCCATGGGGGGACTCGACGAGTCCAAGTGTAAATGCATCCTACTCGTCGAGTAGGTTCTTGCACTCGACAAGTAGGAGCCCCTGTGTGCAGAATTTCGTGTTTTGTTGCGGGAAATGGACTAGAATAATTATCCTAAACTGTTTTGGACTTATAAAGCCTGTTTTTTGATGTGGTGATGATTATACTAATCCATTTTCAATGGTTATTATCAAATTTTCAAGTTTTATACATGTTTATATGATTCTTGAAATTGTTGATATGAATGTTCATGCTTATGAGTTTTAGTAAGATCATAAGAATTATGTGCAAATTTTTTGATGATGTAATTCTTGATCTAAATGTTATTGATGGAGTCCATAATTTGTCCTCAAGTTATGGATTTCCAAAAATCATTTCTTTAAATAGTCATTAAAGAGTCATAAGTTACATAATTGAAGAGTCTTTCTCATAAATAGTTTTATGGACTCCATAACTTGTCCTCAATTTATGGATGTTCAAGAGTCTCTTCATTAAAGTTATTAAAACCTTAATTAAACTCATAAGTTATGGAAATCCAAAAGTTTTTTTTTGAATTGTTCAAAACTTGCCCTCAAGTTTTGGAATTTGTAAAGTCTCATACACACTTTAATTCCAAAACCTAGAATTTTAAAAGTTAAAATTCAACCCTTATACTTTATAGTATTATAAGTTAATAATATATATATATATATATATATATATATATATATATATGTATGTATGTATGTATGTATGTATGTATGTATAAGAGCAAGTCAGTTTTACCGTTAGTATGCCTCATTCATGACGCCAGTCTATAAGGGGGGTATAAGGTTGTTGCCCATAAAATGGAAGCTTAATGGGTGTCCTCTCTCACTCACCGCTTCCTTGATTGGTGGAGGGTTGTTAGCCGAACGGGTTAGACAAGGACTATAATTCTCCCTTCATTAAAAGTATAATGATAAATATTAAGTAACTAAACACTTACAAATTCCCAATCTTAGTTACTTAGGAAAATGTGAATTTGGTGCTAACCCATTAAATTGCACTTTGTACCTTACGAAGTCATTGGTGGAGCATGTGTGGGTAATCGACACACTAACTTGGACTAGTAGGGTTGGCAAAGGGTGACTTAATGTTTATAATAGATCGGTGGAGCATGTGTGGTGTTAGGTGCATTTTGTGCACCTTTTTGCACAACTTTTAGCCCTTTTTATTTATGTTTTTAGCATAATTGTTCTTTACTTTTATTTCATTTCATCATATCTAGGTTAAATTTGTGAACAACCTTATTTGCACCATTTTCATGCCCTTTTCAGGTGAACTGGAGGTTGGAGCGCGCTTTGGGAAGTGTCGGGAAGCATTGGCGAAGATTTCGGGATGATCGGGCGAAGAACGAAAAAGTTGGAAAAATCAAGTTTGGAATTGGAGTCAGAGAGGTACACGGGGCGTGTTGAATTTACACTGAAAAGTGGGCACGGGGTGTGTTTGACCAAAATGGGAGCTGTTGACCATGCTGAACACAGGGCGTGTCAGTTTAGTGCAAATCAACACGGGGCGTGTTGCTGAACACGACCCGTGTCAGTTTAGTGCAAATCAACACGGGGCGTGTTGCTGGTGCATTTTGTGCATCTTTTTGCACAACTTTTAGCCCTTTTTATTTATGTTTTTAGCATAATTGTTCTTTAATTTTATTGCATTTCATCATATCTAGGTTAACTTCGTGAACAACCTTATTTGCACCATTTTCATGCCCTTTTCAGGTGAACCGGAGGTTGGAGCGCGCTTTGGGAAGTTTCGGGAAGCATTGGCGAAGATTTCGGGATGATCGGGCGAAGAACGAAAAATTTGGAAAAATCAAGTTTGGAATTGGAGTCAGAGAGGTACACGGGGCGTGTTGAATTTACACTGAAAAGTGGGCACGGGGCGTGTTTGACCAAAATGGGAGCTGTTGACCATGCTGAACACGGGGTGTGTCAGTTTAGTGCAAATCAACACGGGGCGTGTTGCTGAACACGACCCGTGTCAGTTTAGTGCAAATCAACACGGGGCGTGTTGCTGAACACGACCTGTCTCAGTTTAGCCTATTTTAACACGGGCCGTGTTCGACCCAAAAACCAACTTTTTGCAGTTTTTCCAATCTTTCATGTTACGGGTTGAGGGTCATTTTTACACACACACACACAACATATCAGAGCACCATTGGAGAGGAGAATTCGAAGGTTTTTGCAAGGGTTTGCCCGTCAATCATTTGGAAACATTAATTCTTGTTTTTGTAAGCTGTAATTACACTTAATTTCATCTTTTAGACTTGTGATCTTGTTCTAGCCATGTGTGGCTAGAACCCTAATTTCTCCAACTCATGTTTTGACTTTCTAGTTGTGAATCTAATCATATGACTTGATGTTTGTTCTTAATTTCTATCTAATGAATTTGATTTTGCTTCAATCGAATGTTTGATTCTAATTGTGATTCTTATTGGCCATTTGAATTAGGGTTAGATCATTCAAGTTATCTCTTTTACAAAATCCGTAATTGTTTTGTGAAATTGAACAAGTAACAAGCATTAAATTGATCTCTATTGAATGAATTTAGTGTAAATCTTATTCATACACTTTTACACTCCCGAGCTTATGAGGAGTATTGGGTGTTGTTGGGAACATTCACATAAACCTTCATGCAATCTTTCAATCTAATTCTAAGAGCTTGTTTAGATTATGTTAATAAGGTTAGGGTTAATCAAAGAGCTTGTTTTGGTTAATTAATGTGGTGAATGGGAAGTGTTAGAGATTATTAGCACTTTCAAGTACCAACTTAGATAGAATTAAACGAATATTGTGTCATCTTTGAGTCACATTGCTAAATTGTCATACATGGAGTTGGAGTCCTTACAAAATCTGAACTTAATTCATTCGTCTAGTTGTCTACTCGTGTTTTAAATTTGTTTGTTTAATCATTGCATTCTAAACCCCCCTTATTACTGTTGGTGGCCATAGTACCTTGCGCAAAGAGGTATAGACTAATTATCCCGTGTCTCTGTGGATCGACCCTGCTTGCCTTGTACTACCTTTTAGTGCAATATGGTGGGATTATTTTGGAGTATATCGTACCCCTTTATTTGTTGGGTCTGACACACCTAAAAAATTGGCGCCGTTGCCGGGGACACGGTGTTACTAATTGTTTATGCCAAGCATTTTGTGAGCAGGTTCTTTAAAAAAATTAGGTAGAAGATAAGTTTTCAATTGAAGGAAGTGGCGAGAAGGTTAATGTGTTGTAAAGGCCCACCTACTTAGAACAAAGCACATTCAGGGGCCAAGTCGAGCCAACGACTTAAAACAAGGGCAGCTAACCAGGAGGCAACCCGGGGTTATTTGTTTCCTTTCTTTTAAAACTTTTTAGTCTTTGGTAAATTTCATTTTTTTTATGTCCCAAATGGTTTTAACTTATTTTTTATGCCTAGAAAATGAATCTCCAGCTCCAAAAATACTTCACGGATAGCTTGGGGAGGATGAAGAGGAGGTTACCACCAACTACAAGGCTCCAAGAACGATTCGGTAAATTCTTTCCATATCTTTAATCGTTCATATTTTGCTTTAAAATTCAATATGTGTGCACTTGTGACTGTTTTAGACTCTTACCCAACCCGACTACCATCCCCCACCACCTTCCAGTGATTAGATAGGTTGTTCCGCCCTCTCCAAGCATCGGGGACGATGCTTATATTCAAGCTTGGGGAGGGGTAGAGTTGTACACTAGGTTTATTCATGTTCATTCATGCATTTTCAAAAAAAAAAGTTTGTATTTCAAGTTTTTGTATTTTACCAATTTTTTCATTTCATATTCATGCATGCATTTTCAAAAAAAAAAAACAAAAAACAAAAAACAAAAAAAAACAAACAAACAAAAAAATGTACGAGATGATGACACTCTTTACATACAATTTCTCCATGAAGTGGGAAAACGAAAAAAATCAAAATGAAAAGAAAAAAAATAATACCGAAGCAGCCGGATAGTTACCGGAAGTGTAGAAGCAGCTGTCATAACTAGGGGACCCAAACACCGTAATTTGAGACCCTAGCCTTAGATAATAAAAAGAATTTATATTGAAACGTTTTTTGGGCGGTAATAACAGATTTAGGATGATTTGCTTTTGAATGTTTAAAAAGAATCTTTATCGGTAACTCTGGACCCACATAATACGGACCTATTTGTTGACACGCGTTACCCCCGCAGTAACAAAGAGCTTTAGTATCAGATCCACACAGTCAAGATAGAAGGAAGGGTACAACTGTCATATCTAGTACCTAAATCAGAATTTCAAATGCGAAAACGAAGAAATCTAAAGAAATTCCAAAAATGAAGATTGAAGAATCCAAATTCAAAACGAAGTACAAATCAAAGTTCAATCAAATCAAAAGCCAATTCAAGTCAAATTTGGCGAATGAAGAACTGTGTGATATGATACTTGTGGCTATGGAAAAAGTGAAAGCATAGGAGCTGGGCCCCTTCGGGTGGGCTCACTGTTTCAGCGAAAGCTGATTCGGCGTGACGGGTTCTTAAGGATGTGTCGATTCTGATTCTTGGCCATCTAGTCTTAAGGACATGAAATCTGGACTATGTTATTTTCGCCCATAAAGCTTAGTAAGGTATAAAGATTAAATAAAACTTTGGTTGGATTATTGGGTTACACCGTTTCGGGTCTTCCTCACATTGAGAGTCTGTGATATGTGGAAGGAAATAGGATGGTTGCCAAGGTATCAATGATCGAAGCCTTATCGATGTAAAGTCTGATCGTACCATTATTTAGTTACAAAAGTACATATTTTGTGTTTTTTCTTAATCTTCTTTTCTTTTGCTTCATTTTGTTTCTTAAGTGCATTTTGTACATATCTTAAATTTTCATGGCATTACATTGCATGCATTCATTCTTAACCTTTAGGATCCTTCATCCCCTTTTCGTTCTAAGCTTCTTTTTGTCATCTAGAAATCGTCCTGTTTTGTCTGTTTCTTGGTCTTTCTTGAGGATAAGAAAGGTCTAAGCTTGGGGAGATTTGTTAGGTGCATTTTGTGCACCTTTTTGCACAACTTTTATCCCTTTTTATTTATGTTTTTAGCATAATTGTTCTTTACTTTTATTGCATTTCATCATATCTAGGTTAACTTCGTGAACAACCTTATTTGCACCATTTTCATGCCCTTTTCAGGTGAACCGGAGGTTGGACCGTGCTTTGGGAAGTTTCGGGAAGCATTGGCGAAGATTTCGGGATGATCGGGCGAAGAACGAAAAAGTTGGAAAAATCAAGTTTGGAATTGGAGTCAGAGAGGTACACGGGGCGTGTTGAATTTACACTGAAAAGTGGGCACGGGGCGTGTTTGACCAAAATGGGAGCTGTTGACCATGCTGAACACGGGGTGTGTCAGTTTAGTGCAAATCAACACGGGGCGTGTTGCTGAACACGACCCGTGTCAGTTTAGTGCAAATCAACACGGGGCGTGTTGCTGAACACGACCCGTGTCAGTTTAGCCTATTTTAACACGGGCCGTGTTCGACCCAAAAACCAACTTTTTGCAGTTTTTCCAATCTTTCATATTACGGGTTGAGGGTCATTTTTACACACACACACAACATATCAGAGCACCATTGGAGAGGAGAATTCGAAGGTTTTTGCAAGGGTTTGCCCGTCAATCATTTGGAAACATTAATTCTTGTTTTTGTAAGCTGTAATTACACTTAATTTCATCTTTTAGACCTGTGATCTTGTTCTAGCCATGTGTGGCTAGAACCCTAATTTCTCCAACTCATGTTTTGACTTTCTAGTTGTGAATCTAATCATATGACTTGATGTTTGTTCTTAATTTCTATCTAATGAATTTGATTTTGCTTCAATCGAATGTTTGATTCTAATTGTGATTCTTATTGGCCATTTGAATTAGGGTTAGATCATTCAAGTTATCTCTTTTACAAAATCCGTAATTGTTTTGTGAAATTGAACAAGTAACAAGCATTAAATTGATCTCTATTGAATGAATTTAGTGTAAATCTTATTCATACACTTTTACACTCCCGAGCTTATGAGGAGTATTGGGTGTTGTTGGGAACATTCACATAAAGCTTCATGAAATCTTTCAATCTAATTCTAAGAGCTTGTTTAGATTATGTTAATATGGTTAGGGTTAATCAAAGAGCTTGTTTTGGTTAATTAATGTGGTGAATGGGAAGTGTTAGAGATTATTAGAACTTTCAAGTACCAACTTAGATAGAATTGAACGAATATTGTGTCATCTTTGAGTCACATTGCTAAATTGTCATACATGGAGTTGGAGTCCTTACAAAATCTGAACTTAATTCATTCGTTTAGTTGTCTACTCGTGTTTTAAATTTGTTTGTTTAATCATTGCATTCTAAACCCCCTTATTACTGTTGGTGACCATAGTACCTTGCGCAAAGAGGTATAGACTAATTATCCCGTGTCTCTGTGGATCGAACATGTTTGCCTTGTACTACCTTTTAGTGCAATATAGTGGGATTATTTTGGAGTATATCGTACCTCTTTATTTGTTGGGTCTGACACACCTAACATGTGGGTAACCGGCACATCGATTAGGTGATAAAGATTAAGGGTACCAAGTTAATTTGCATGGTTATTCACACCTTGTTTGTGATCCTCGGCATCCCAATCACGAACTTGAGAGGGCAAAATCGAGATTTAAACATGCCATTGAAAATTTCAATGAAGCTCAAAAGATCTAGGAGTTTCAATCCAATTAAAACCTAATTCCTATTTCGTTTTTCATAGTGGAAATTGGTGAATCGTCATTCGCCTACCTTCAAATATTTTATAGCTTGGATTACTGCATCCTTTTTCTAAGTTATAAAATATTGTGTTGGTTCCTAGCCTTAATATTTCATATTGGGTGTTACATTAAGGACTTAAATCAGCTAACTTGAATTTCTCCCATTATAGATGTCTAGATCAGACAACTATGATCTTCCCGAATCTCTTGGAACAAGCTTTCATAATGAAGATGATGTCCCATGGGTAGATCATGGAAATAATACTTCAATTCCTCCACCTCCTCCAATTATTCTCCCTAACCCACAAGTACTTGAATAGTTCAAGGTCACTCAAGCCCTATTGGCAAGCAAAGTCTATGTGTGCTCACATCTTGGAGATGAAGTCACATATTGACAAGCTGGGAGAGTTGGGTGTCAAAGTCTTGAGGAAGTTGTTTGTTGACTAGGTTCTTCCATCACCTTCTAAGTCACATAGTGAGTTCCTTTAGGACTACTATTTGACAGGCCATGACATGACCCTTAATGATCTTACCTATTTGCTTGATGCTGCTGAATCAGCAATGATTTGGAGCACTAGTAAAGCAAATTTGATTGCAAGATTGACTGCCTAAACTTCCATGGGCATTCAAAATTGTAACATTGGAAATCCAGAAAAGTTTTCTCTTTCCAATGGAAATGGATCAGCCATAGTCAACTCGGTTGACCAAATGGTAAAGATAAATGCTAAGTCTGAGATAGTCCCGTGTACCATTCATAAAGAGTCCATATGTTTCTATTGCCAAAGGAAGGGGCATTGGTTGTGAAGCTGCTCTATTTGCCTGAAATATCATGAGGATGGTAAAGTCAAAAAGTTTGACTCTACTTCGGGTAAAGTCCACTATCTCACTCCATTAAGTTCCTATTTGGAGATTCTTATTACATGATGTGACTAGGTCACATGTTGATGTTTTAAGAATCAAAGAAAAGAGGAAACTTAAAGGAAGAATATGATGATTTTGATCGCGAAGATGGATTTCGATCGCATGGTTCGGTGATCAGAATCTTGAGCTGTTGCTTAAGAGTTATGATAGATTGCTTAGGAATAGATAACAACATTGTTTTCATATGCATTTGCATTGTAAGGATAAGTTTTTCCGCAAGTTTTAAAATAAAAGAAAAGTTTTGATTTTATTTATTTTAAGTATCCTTACAACAACATTTGTGAAAAGTTGTTGTTTATATGATTCCATTGACGACAATATTGGAAAATGGATTTGATTCTTTCGTTTGTGGAAGTGTCTAAATTTACCAAATAAGGAAAGATTTTCGTCATCCAAGTTTCAATTGGACAGAAACTTGGAGTCGTGCAAGTTGTATTGTATGATGAATAAGAATTTTCATCTTTGGAAAATTAAGACTAATTCCTTGTTCACACACACACATAAACACACACACACAAATATATATATATATATATATATATATATATATATATAGACACACACACACACACATATATATATATATATATATATATATATATATATATATATATATATATACTAGTAGCGTACCCGTGCGATGCGGCGGCGACGATTTCTTTCATTCGAGCGATTAGTTTTCAAACGAAAGTTAATGTCATTTCGGTGGTCGTCAAATTCTTTCGTTTCGATTTATTTCATTCTGACGATTTGTTCCTTTCGGCGATCAGTTGTCTTTAGGCGGACAACAAATAGTAATTTCCGTCTATTACTTTTTATCTGACAACTAACAGCAATTAGTTTCATTTGTTTAGATAATGATAAATTTCCATTTTGAATTGAAAAGGTAAAAATTTGTTATATTAATTACAAAAATATTGGACTATGTTTAAATTAAAAATGATAACTTTTTTGCGAGACTACACATTACATGAACATGTAAAAAGTTAAGTATTATATTATATATCGTTTTTCTTCTTTTTGTCATTCTTTTGGGTTTTGTTTCCGGTATTATAAAATTCATTTCTTTTATATTTGCATTAATAAGACTTATTATAATAATTTATATAAAAATTTAAATAAAAGTGTTTGTATAAATAATATATTTATAATAATTCATATTGCACTAAAACAATTAAACTCAATAAAGGACTATTAATAATTCATATTTATAACTATACTAATAATTTGATTTTTAAAAGAAAACTTTTCTAATAATATATAAAATCAAATTTCGTTTTATCATTATTGAAAATCAAATATATTTAAATTTGAATTACATCAAAATGAATAAATATAAAAAAAGATTACAATTTAATTTTCAAGAAAATCATCCATTTTTATAATAAAACTCAAACCATTTTGAACGGTGGTTTGGTGAAGCAGATAGTGACATCCGATATAGTTTAAACATTTTCAAAAGATTTGTTATTAAATATAATATATTAAAGATAATTTTTTTTTTAGAATATGAATCTCTATTCTAATAAAAGAATAGGTTTAATCTCCTATTGACAAGTGTCATACAATTAGAACACACATCATTAATGTTATATATTCATTATCATGCCACTTGTCAACCTATTAATTATTTATTTCAAATTTCAAATTTTAAATTTTTTCACTCTAAGTACATTAAACTAATAATTGATTATTTTATTTAAATTTCAAATTTTAAGTTTTTCCCACTCTAATTATATTAAATTAATAACATTAGATTGAAAAATAAAATAAAATAAATACATATTATAAGATGATATAACTTTATGTATTTATTTAAATCAACGATTATAATTTTATATAGCTAAAAAAATATCTCTTAAATAATAATTTATTTAAAATGATTAATTAATAATTTTGACTTTTTATATGAAAGTTTAATTAATTTTATAACCGTGGTTTTCACGGGTTATAAACTAGTAAAAGAATAGTTTTATTCTCCTTTTGACATGTGTCATCCTATTAGACCTATTAATTAATGCATATTTTATTTTCCTTTTATCACGTGTCACCTTATTATGTCTCCTAATTAATGTATGCCACTTGTCAACTCCATTTCAAATTTCAAATTTTAAAATTTCCACTTTAATTACATTAAATTAATAACATTAGAATAAAAATTAAAATAAAAATAATACAAATGATATAATTTCACATATTTATTTAAATCAATGATTAAAATTTATATAACTAAAAAAACTCTTAATTAATAATTTATTTAAAATAATTAATTAATAATTTTGATTTTTTACTATAAAAATTTAATTAATTTTGTAACCGTGGTTCCCATGGGTTATAAACTAGTTAAAGTAATATATATATATAAGAGAACATATGAAACCAAAGTTTGAACAATAAATTATATTTTAATAATTTTATAAAATGGAAAATAAGTTAAAGCGAAAGTTATTAAAACAATGAATAGAACTTTAAATGTTGTTGTGAACCGGTGACGACAACAGGATGTGTTTAATATATACCATTATTTATAGTTATTATTTAAAGACTTAAATTTAAAATATATTTAATAAAATAGTGACCATTTTGAAATAGAGCATACCGATAGATTCTAGTTTCAAATAAAACAAAAATTAAATAAAAAACCATTTTACATCCTATAAAAAGTCACAGTTATGATAACTATATGGAAGTCTTTTTTGTATTGTCCTTTATATAATATAGTGAAATCAATCTTATTTGTAATTCTAAAAAAATTATTAAAGCCGACTATCAAATCAATAACAAAATACATATACAAATATATCATAAATACGATTTCATATATAATTTATAGTACTTTGTATTTGTCCATGATATATTATTTTAAGTCCCAACACTTATACGAGAATTTCAAAATATATTTTTCATAAATAATTTCAAAGATATTAAAAACACAAATCTAATGTTTTATATTTAGATGTAAATGTTAATTCAAATAAAAATGATTAATACTATAATATAAATTTAAAATACTTTCTCTATTTTAGTGGAAAGTTGAATCCAAGTTTTTAATTCAACTACTAAATTGACAGCTTTTACCGTTTGAATGGTCATAATCAAAGCTTATTTGTTATTATTTTCTTTATTGCTTTTTTGTTTCTATCCTCTATCAAGCTTTGGTTTGTTTGGGTAAGATTTTGTTTTACAAAAAATGTGAAACTAATTCACTATAAAATCGCACACAAACAACCAAAAACGGCTCGAAGCATAAAAATTAAAATCACAACGTAACTTTTTTGAAAATTATAAAAGAATTAAATCATTACTTTCGTTTCTAGGAGATTGAAAGAAAATAAAATTAATGACTTTAATATTATTTATTTTGTCTACTGTTTCCAATCCAAAACACTTCATAAACATTTTAATTAAAACACTCACTCATGCTCAAGGAGATGCAATAGACTTTCATTGGAAAAGTATAGATGATCTCTCCACAAGAAGCTAAAAACTTCATGCTCAATTTTTTTTTTCAATTCTTAGACATAAATTACTTTTATACCAAGATGGAAAAGTATAGACGTTGAAGATTCCATTTTTATTCATGTATAGATAGCTTTTTATTAATACATGAAAACAAAATATACGAAAAAAAAGCAAGTCCAAGAACATATCCAGGAACAGAGGGTGATGAAGTAACCTAAATCTAAAAAACAAAAACATGAGCCCTGTTAGATACATGTATTAAACCCATGTCCAAAGGTGGAGACAGAAATAATGAAAACATGGTTTAAATGCTTGAAAAATAGCAGAATCGAAGAAGAAACAAACATATTTGTAAATAATTCAAAGTTTTAAAAGTCATTGCCTAATCTGCGTCTACTTTCTTTCATATATTCCTTGAACTCTTCAATAGAATACAGAGACATGGGCAAGAGGGTTAGGTTAGAGTAGAAATCCATAAGAGAACAAACAAAAAACATACATAAAAACTCAATAAAATAAGGAACTTCTAACCAGATAAGATAAACATTAACTGGATCTAATAACCTTGCTTTTGTGTCACGATATAGGAAACTTGATTTATGTGTGTTGCTGCATAGATATGAGCAACTGCAACTGTGTTGGAGCAAGGCAGCGACTGTAGTACATGTAAGAACACAAATGAAGACAAATGAGTAAAAAATGAATCTGCAAGAACTTAAATACAACTTTTAGGAATCATACATGTAAGAACACAAATGAGTATAAAAAAATAAAATGTTAAATTAAATAGAAATCTAAACCTAACAGAACTGGTAGAAACTAAAATCGAACCAACAAATCTTAGGATGGATTTGTTTTTAGATCTAGGGTTTTGACAAGATATGTAACAAAGAAGAGAGAGAAGCTCTCCAATGTGATAAAGGGAGTGGAAGAGATCATGGTGGTTCTTAATGGTAGTTTGAAGAGGAGCCGACATGGAGACGACTGGTACTGATGTCAGCTGATGTTGCAGATTTTGAATGGGGAGAGACGATGGAGAAATGAAAAGAGCAAATATTATGGGTCGATAGCGTAAGGGGTGTTGGTGTCGGCCGTTAGGTTTTGTTTCGAGAGTACTAGAAATGGAGATTTGTTTGAGGAGGGGGTATACACAGAGATGTGGACGAACAACAATGGGGTGATCCATGTGCTTTCATTTTACATCGTCGGATGGTTGTAGCAGATCAACGACACAATTGGCTATCCGTGTGGTTTATTTCTTTGTAGATTTCACCCGTTCAACATTCACACATTCGGGTTATACCTCTTTCTGATTCATTGTTTTATTTTGACAAGGATTATAATATATTAAATCCTCACTGTTCATTTTGGATCCAAAGGTTCATAACTTGTTTCCTTGAGTTTTAAGACAATTGTCTTAATTTGTAAAGGATCCACATTTATAAACCCTTTATAAGATGGTATATATATATATATATATATATATATATATATATATATATATATATATATATATATATGTGTGTGTGTGTGTATGTATGTGTGTCTGTGACAGAGAGAGTCAAGTGAACGACAAAGGGATCGGGTACACTTGGTTGTGCGTTGGTTAGGTCCACCATAAAAGATCGATAAGGCTATTCATCATGATTCACTAAAAGTTAGTAAATATGCTTACAGCTACAAGTTTCAGTGTAATTCTGAAACATTGGAAAAGTTTCAGTGTATGGCAGACCGAATGAGAAGAATCAAATTAGGCACAAAGATAAAAGTTACTCAAATCTAAAAAGATGAGAGAGTACTTTAGTATCATATTTTATGATCATCTTAATGATTAAGAAACCATATCACAATTGGTCCTCTAAGGACATCTTAGTGCATTCCTATGGCTAAGAAGAGGAATCATGAATTGTTGAAATGGTTAAATCAAGAAGATGATTCATACTTCGTTCCAAAACAATTCTTAGAGCCATACTCCAAGATTGTAACATGAGTGACATATCTTAAAAAAGGTTTATAACACTTGTCAAATGTAGAGTAAAATGTTTTCTACTCTTGTACATTTAAAATTGGTAAGTTGTGATGTTTTGGATTAAACACAGACCAACAAAGGTCAATTGTGTGAAGTGTTTGTCTTGATAATAATCCGTGGTATCTTATGAATATTTGTTTGTCAATGAATGGTTCTGGGCAAGAGGGTCTCATGTGTCAAGAGGATACTGGGAGTCTTAAAGATCCTGAAAAAGTTTCAAGAACTAATCAAGAATAAAACTTGTAGTTTATTACTAGCGCACGACTTGAGGTTTGTAACCTATCGTGTTGAAATATTTCTATTTTTATGCCCATTTCAGTTAAAGTTAACTATGCATCTGAGTTCTACATGATCTCAGTTGTTTACAAAACTACTTGGAAGCAATGGCAGGCCCTTGTGTTGCTAAGTGGCACGAAGTTAAGATTGCATAAGTTCAGTCCATATGAGTTTGGGTTTGTCACTAACCTTGTCTTGTGATTATGGTTTCGACAAATTCACATGGATAAGAACACATACACCATAAAATCTAAGTTTCATAAGGTTTCTCTTTGATTCATGAAAATGATGGTGAGGAAACGCTTTCACTAAGTAGATTTCAAGTAGATAGAAATTGTGATATTTGCATTCTCAAAGTCGTTAGTGGAGCGTGTGTGGGTAACCGGCACACTAACATGGACTTGTGAGAATGGCAAAAGGTCTAAACATTATGATTACGACATCCCTCTTCATAATTGTTTAGACAAACATGTGAGCTATCTAAGGAAAGGTGTATGATTTTGAGAAGCCTTGAGAAAGTCTTATGAAAGCAACTCGTGTCAGAAGTCTAAACTTTAGTAAGAAATTCAATAAGGTATTGATTTCTAGAAGTCCAATTGATTTCTGAGTACATGTCAACGCTAATGCGAGCATAAGTGTTATGCTAGTGGGAGCATAATCAATTATGATAAGAATTGCAAGTTAGTGTCACACCCCGAAACCCAAGGCGGAAACGTTCCGGGGCGGAGGTGACGTCATGTTAAGTATCACAACCAATGTACATAGTAAGCAAAGTAAACAACCATTACATTACTTATGAAAATTTACATTTGTTTCAAAGTAAAGTGCTACAAGTGTTATACATATGTATATATGAACAAAAGTAAAGACGTGTCTTCTACATACTCCGTCTTCGCCAAAAGGATCGCTGGGTACCTGTCTAATGTGGACCTGAGAATACAAGCAGTTTGAAAATCAGCATAAAGCTGGTGAGTTCATAAGTTGTTTGTTTATATTAAAAGAACATTTTTCCTTTGGTTTTCTGAAAAGTTGTTATCCAAGAAAATCTCATATTTTCTTTTAGAGACAGTTTAGTTAAACATCTGAATTTCCGTTTGGTACAACAATAGATAATTTAATACGTAAAACTATAGATTGAAAACCCTGGGAATTCCATCCCGTACCACAGTAGGTATAAAACTATAGATTGAAAACAATGGGAATACCATCACGTACCACAGTAGATATAAAACCATATATCAATGGTAGATATAAAATCCGTGAATAAACTATATTTTAATACGTATTGTGAGTCGTATAACCATGCTAATGAGACCCGAGACCTCCTTGACGTTCTTCAAGCGTCGGACGATATCCAAAATTTGTCACCCCAGGCGTGCCCGCCTAACTGTAGCTAGCAGTTAAGGTGTGAGATTGCCAGTCCCGAATAGATCTATTCACAAATTTCACGCTCTCCCTCCAGGAGACTCTTGTTATACTTCCGGGGAGGATTTACTGATAACCCGAAGGGTATAATGAAGACTAATCTCACAAGCTAGTATTAAATTATTCACGGTGTACTCGGTCATTATCAAATATCATAATCGTTTTGAAACATGATAAAGTATAAACGATTGAATACAAAGAAACTATCTGGCATAAAACTCTACTTTAGACAGAGATAAACTGAATCAGACATAGTTTATCTATTAACATTGCATGAAATCCGAACTCATAAAACGAGAATTGAAGATCCCAAATTATTCCCATAATAATTTGATTAGTGTGATTGTTTCCTTTACTGTAATTGAAATCCTTATAGTTATATTCGATAAAACATCCCTTGTGCTCCGCATAATACATAAGGGGTAAAGATATCTAAAAGTTTTCCAGATATTTATAGAATTACATCAGTTTTTAAGTTTCGAAAACATTTATAATTCGCTTGTATTCCCCCCTGAAAACATTGAAAAACACGGAAAAAGGCGTAGTAGGGGTATGAACTCACCAGTCGAGAAATGTGTCGGTTTGGATGCTAAACGTCAGTTCGGGGCTTGATTACACGCGAGGTTCCTATGTAATAGGAATATATACACATTTGTATCTAATTAGAATTTGAACAACTAATTAGATATGATTATACACTCCAAGACGCGAAAACACTTCAAAACAAGTGTTCGGAGTGACCCGAGTGGCATCTACGGACGTATAAGGCATAGATAATGAGTTTGCTCTTCAAGAGTAAACTCCTTAGGGGGTTTTCGGCCCTAAGACCATGTCCCCATGATTTCATGGTTGTAAACTCATGGGTGATGTGTTCTAGGGTGTTTAAAGGTCACACATCACTTGGGAAATTTGACTAGGATTAAATCTAGGGCATAGGAAGGAATTAAACCACCAAAGGGACCATTTAATGGATTTTACGGCTATAAACTAGGATTTTACGGTCGTAAGCTCCTAAGTACCCTTTATTTCATGATTTGGTGGTCCTAGATCAATCACATATGATTCTAAGTCATTTTACAAGCCATGGAATGGATTTAGGGCATCATTTGCCTAAGGTATAGGAGTTTACGGCCCAAGAACCTATCCTTGGGGGGGTTTACGGCCGTAAGCTCCTATGGGGGTGATTTTCATCAAGTTTAAGGCCCCTAACTCGTTTGTGGTTGCTTCTAGACTTTAATCCAAGGCTTAGGAGGTGTTTAAGTGGCATCTTAACACCTTAAAATGAGTTTACTGCCCATGAAATGGTGTTTATGGGCCAAGCATGTTCTTGGGCCGTAAACTCATGTTTACCCCCTAAATATTGAGTTCATGGTGTTCCAAGTCCATTCCAATAAGTCCTTAAGTCGTTTCCAAGCTCCAAAAGTGTTTTGGGAGGGTTTTTGGGCTCCAAAACCCAATTTATGTGTGTTTACGGCCTAGGACTGTTCTAGGGCCATAAACACTTGATTATGGTCCCATTTCATATATTAAACATGAATTTGAAGGTTAAAGAGGTTATATTATGAGCTAGGATTGTTACCTTAACGATTTAGAGCTTGAATTCGATTATTTTGGACCAAGAATTGAGTTTGTAGAGAGAGAGAGTAGTGAGAGAGGGTGAAAAAGCTTCAAAATGAAGTCATTTGAACTTTATATATGGTTCAAGTTTGGGACACGGTGGAATTCTACCCGATACTGACGTTAGACGAGGCTTTTGGTCGCACCCGATTAAGTTGTCGTAACTTGATATGGTCGAATCTAAAAATCTTCCAATTATTAATTTGGGGCGTTATCATGAGTTTCTAATGTGTTTGGACACCCATTAAGTCATAATAGAAGTCTCAAAATTAATGACTTAATTTAATAACGTAAACGGAAATAATTCGAAAATGACGAATTTTATTGACGTAACGGGTTACAATGACGGAACGAACTTCGGGTTGTCACATTATCCCCCCGTTAGAGGGAATTTCGTCCCGAAATTCAGAATTAAGATACAAATCATGGATTTGGAAAGAGATGCGGATACTTCTGTTTCATCGAGTCTTCACCCTCCCAAGTGAATTTTGGTCCCCGCTTGGCATTCCTACGAACCTTCACTATCAGGACGCGGCTTTGTTTCGTACGTTTGATATCTCGATCCATGATTTCGATCGGTTCCTCCATGAAGTTCAAGTTTTCGTTGATCTCGATCTCGTCCAGAGGTTTTAAGATTTGAGACGTGGAAGACGGGATGGATCTTGCTAAGCTCTTGAGTTAATTGAAGTTTATAGGCTACATGACTGATCCTGTCGAGGATCTCAAAAGGTTCAATGTACCTTGGGTTAAGTTTCCCATTCTTTCCAAAGCGTACCATGCCTTTCCAGGGCAAGACCTTCAACAGGACACGGTCTCCAACCTGGAATTCCAGAGGTTTCCGTCGTATATCGGTGTAACTCTTCTGTCGATCTCGTGAAGCTTTCAGTCGTTCTCGGATCTGGATGATCTTTTTGGTGGTTTCACGGATGATTTCAGGACCAGTGAGAGCACTGTCGAGGACTCGACTCTTGGCTAGCTGCGTGTCCCCTACCTTGGCCCAACACAGAGGGGATCTGCACTTGCGACCATTGAGGGCTTCGAACGGAGCAGCCTTGATACTGGTGTGGTAACTGTTGTTATACAAGAACTCGATCAAAGGAAAATGTGTGTCCCACGACTTTACGAAATCGATGACACATGCTCAAAGCATGTCTTCCAAGGTTTGGATAGTTCTCTCACTCTGTCCATCTATCTGAGGATGATAATGCGTACTCATGTCTAGTTTAGTTCCAAGAGCTTTTTGAAGGGACTGCCAAAACCTTGAGGTAAATCTGCTATCTCTGTCAGAGATAATGGACACAGGCACACCGTGCAGTCAGACTACCTCTTGGATGTAGATTCGTGTGAGTCTTTCCATCTTGAATGATTCTTTTATCGTAATGAAGTGAGCGGATTTAGTCAAACGATCGACAATTACCCAAATGGTATCGTACCCACTCGGAGATTTGGGTAACTTGGTGATGAAATCCATGGTAATCATCTCCCATTTCCATTCAGGTATCTCGGGCTGTTGGAGCAGGCCCGAGGGTTTCTGGTATTCAACCTTTGCCTTGGCGCAAGTTAGGCACTTGCCCACGAAGGTAGCGATTTCGACTTTCATGTTTGGCCACCAGTATTGTTTCTTGAGATCCAGGTACATCTTATTCGAAACTAGGTGAACAGAGTATCTGGTCTTGTGTGCTTCCTCCATGACAACTTCCCTGAATCCTCCGAACTTTGGAGTCCAGATTCGGTCCATGAAATAGTAGACTCCATCACCTCTGATCTCAAGTTTCTTATCCATTCCCCTTAAGGCTTCGCTCGACACGTTCTCTGGTTTGAGGGCTTCCAACTGAGCTTCTCGGATTTGCATGGATAAATGAGAATGGGTAGTCATCATCAGCGTCTTCACCTTACGGCTCGAACTTTCCTTTCGGCTAAGGGCATCTGCCACCACATTGGCCTTGCCGGGATGGTAGTGGATTTCACACTCATAGTCACTGAGCAACTCTACCCATCGCCGTTGCCTCATGTTTAATTCTTTCTGATTGAAGATGTGCTGCAGGCTCTTATGGTCAGTGAAGATCGTGCTCTTAGTTCCGTACAGATAATGTCTCAAAATCTTCAATGCGAAAACCACTGCTCCTAATTCCAAGTCATGAGTCGTGTAGTTAACTTCGTGTGCCTTTAGCTGTCTTGAGGCATAAGCAATAACCTTTCCCCTTTGCATAAGCACACAGCCTAAGCCCTGATTAGACGCATCACAATAGACAACGAAGTCCTCCGTTCCTTCGGGCAAGGATAGGATAGGTGCGATGCACAAGGCTTGCTTTAACGTTTGGAACGCAATCTCTTGCTTTTCGCTCCAACAGAAGGGTACACCTTTCCGTGTCAGAGTGGTTAGAGGTTTGGCGATTCTGGAAAAATTCTAGATGAATCTCCGATAATAGCCGGCGAGACCTAAGAATTGACGGATTTCTGTGGGTGTCTTCGATGCCGACCAATTCTCTATCGCTTTGATCTTGGAAGGGTCCACGTGTATACCCTCTTCGCTAACCATGTGACCAAGGAAAGTTACCTTCCGAATCCAGAATTCACACTTGGAAAATTTCGCGTACAACTTTTCGGATCTAAGGGTTTCCAACACTAACCTCAGGTGTTGTTTGTGATCTTCTTCGCTTCTGGAGTAGACAAGTATGTCATCAATGAACACAATGACGAACTTGTCCAGAAAAGGGCGACACACCCGGTTCATCGGGTCCATGAACACTGTTGGTGCGTTGGTTAGACCGAAGGGCATCACTACGAACTCGTAATGTCCATACCGAGTCCTGAAAGCTGTTTTGGAAACATCACTCTCATGAACTCGTAGCTAATGGTACCCTGACCTAAGGTCTATCTTTGAGAAGTAGTTAGCTCCCTGAAGTTGATCGAAGAGGTCATCTATTCGAGGAAGAGGATATCGGTTTTTGACGGTCAACTTATTCAGCTCACGGTAGTCGATACACATCCAGAAGGATCCATCTTTCTTCTTCACAAACAATACCGAAGCTCCCCAGGGTGAGGAACTCGGTCTGATGAACTCTTTGCTAAGAAACTCATTGAGCTAGCTGGATAATTCCTACATTTCTGCTGGAGCTAAGCGATATGGAGATTTGGCTACGGGGGTAGCTCCAGGAATTAGGTCGATGTGAAACTCAACTTGACGTTCGGGAGGAATTCCTGGAAGCTCTTTGGGAAAGACATCAGGAAAGTTGCAGACTTCGTGGATGCTCTTGAAGTCTTTAACTTCCTGTTTCTCATTGATTACATGGGCTAGGAATGCATAGCACTCCTTACGCAGAAGCTTTTGAGCTTTGATGCAGGAAATGATGCGAAGATTGGAGCTAAGTTTATCGCCATAGATTATGAGAGTTTGACCCGCAGGAAGATTGAGACGGATGGCCTTTTCGTAGCAAAGGATATCAGCATGATTGGGACTCAACCAATCCATGCCAATGATAACATCAAAGCTCTTTATGGAGACTGGCATAAGATTGATGGGAGATGAATGATTGTTCAGGGTAAGGGTACATCCTATGAATACATCGCTAGCGCTTTCTTTCTCACCATTAGCCATCTCGACGGTAAATGTTTCAGTTAATGGTTGGGGATTATGTTTAAGGTTATGTTTGAGTGAATGGCTAACAAAACTACATTCAGCACCAGAATCGAAAAGGACACTAGCATAAGAGTTGTCGAGAAGGAACGTACCCGAGACAATAGTGGGTTCGCGCGACAGCCTCCTCTCGTCCCATAGCTAGGACTCTCCCAGTGTTACCAGCTGATGTCGCCTTAGGGAAATTTCTCTTGAAATGCCCTACCTCGCCACAACCGTAGCAGGCCTGACCGACACCTGTTCCGGAAGATTGATTAGTTGATTGGGCTGGTTTTCTGCAGTTTCGAGCAAGGTGGCCCTTCTTTCCATAGTTGTTACAGAGTCTTTCACAACATGGACCAAGAGTACGGTGATGGTAGTTGCACTTGCTGCACCAAGGAAGGGTACCGGTATATCCGTTGGTAGGATTCTGAGCCGTGGATCCGACAGCAGAAACAGCAGCAGGGACAGTAGCAGCATGGACTGCTACCGTTTGCTGTTTCTTAGAGGATCCTTGTGATCCTTGGGCCTTCTGTTTGTTCCAGAATTTATTTTTACTTCCACCACTACCTTTAAACCGGCTCAGGAGTGGTGGCCTCCTCATCGGGGTTGTCTCCGTGATCAATCAGGGTTTGCGCCAGACATTTAGCGCTGTCGAAAGTGTCTGGCTTTGCGGCCAAAACATTCCCTTTGGTTGGCTGGGTCAGCCCCCAGATAAATCTTTCAATCTTTTTACTCTCCGGGGTAACCATCCCTAGACAGAGAAGCGTCAGGTCTTCGAATCTAGAGGAGTAAGCGACGATGTCGGAACCCTTCATCTTTAGATTCCATAGTTCATGCTCTAATTTCTGCATCTCGCCCCGCGGGCAGTATTCAGCAAGAAGAAGATCCTTCATGGCCTCCCAACCCATAGCATTAGCTACAGGTAGAGTTAAGGATTTAACCCGACCGTTCCACCAAGTCAAAGCTTTATCGGTGAAAGTATAGGCGGCGAATTTCACCTTATCAGATTCCGAACAAGCACATATTTCATAGATAGATTCGATTTTCTCGAACCATCGGGTTAAGGAAATGACACCTCTAGTGCCATCGAAAGATGTGGGTTTTGCGTTCATAAAATCTTTGTAGGAACACTCCTTCCAGTGTCCCTGACCACCGTCCAGCGCGGCAGTAACAGCTGCCTGGAACATCACAGGATCAAATTGAGGAGGAGGTGGTGGCGGAGGATTATTGGTCTTTGAGCTGGGTCTCTTTCTTGGAGGCATCTTGATCTAAAAAGATCAGGAAAGAGAGGGTGGTAAGTCCTCAGAATTGAATCAAGTGATATGATAGATATAACTTCCTATTAAGCAATAAAACAGGAATGAGTGATCAAAGTAGATAAATTATTGCTAAAGGAATGATCAAGGAGAAACGCTTGAATGAGGATTTCTATAACGGATTGGCTCGAGAAATACTCCCATAGTATTTCATGCTTCGCTGCGACAATGGTTCGTTGTTTGGGTATTGGGTAAGTTTTAGGCATGCTGCATACCACAGTCACTCCCAAGCACATGTTAGCCGTGTCTCGAATAAATATAGTTGATCAGGCTATATTGACCCTAGACACGACTACATAACTGCCCAGGTTTGACCGCAGCGTACAACACCCATTTACTTATGTTTTGTTCTACCTGTAGTCACGAATCCCAACGGTTAAGTATACTTGTATACTTTTGAAAATACTTATATTTTAAAGTATACTTTTAGTTCAGAGCACTTAGGCCCCTTAGTGTTTATAGTCCCATACCATGTAAGGTTTGGTATACTTAGTTCACTATAAACAAGGGCTATGATACCAATCTGTCACACCCCGAAACCCAAGGCGGAAACATTCCGGGGTGGAGGTGACGTCATGATAAGTATCACAACCAATGTACATAGTAAGCAAAGTAAACAACCATTACATTACTTATGAAAATTTACATTTGTTTGAAAGTAAAGTGCTACAAGTGTTATACATATGTATATATGAACAAAAGTAAAGACGTGTCTTCTACGTACTCCGTCTTCGCCAAAAGGATCGTTGGGTACCTGTCTAATGTGGACTTGAGAATACAAGCAGTTTGAAAATCAGCATAAAGCTGGTGAGTTCATAAGTTGTTTGTTTATATTAAAAGAACATTTTTCCTTTGGTTTTCTGAAAAGTTGTTATCCAAGAAAATCTCATATTTTCTTTTAGATACAGTTTAGTTAAACATCTGAATTTCCGTTTGGTACAACAGTAGATAGTTTAATACGTAAAACTATAGATTGAAAACCCTGGGAATTCCATCCCGTACCATAGTAGGTATAAAACTATAGATTGAAAACAATGGGAATACCATCCCGTACCGTAGTAGATATAAAACCATAGATCAATGGTAGATATAAAATTCGTGAATAAACTATATTTTAATACGTATTGTGAGTCGTATAACCATGCTAATGAGACCCGAGACCTCCTTAACGCTCTTCAAGCGTCGGACGATATCCAGAATTTTTCACCCCAGGCGTGCCCGCCTAACTGTAGCTAGCAGTTAAGGTGTGGGATTGTCAGTCCCAAATAGATATATTCACAAATTCCACGCTCTCCCTCCAGGAGACTCTTGTTATACTTCCGGGGAGGATTTACTGATAACCCGAAGGGTATAATGAATACTAATCTCACAAGCTTGTATTAAATTATTCACGTTGTACTCGGTCGTTATCGAATATCATAATCGCTTTGAAACATGATAAAGTATAAATGATTGAATACAAAGAAACTACCTGGCATAAAACTCTACTTTAGACAGAGATAAACTGAATCAGACATAGTTTATCTATTAACATTGCATGAAATCCGAACTCATAAAACGAGAATTGAAGATCCCAAATTATTCCCATAATAATTTGATTAGTGTGATTGTTTCCTTTACTGTAATTGAAATCCTTATAGTTATATTCAATAAAACATCCTTTATGCTCCGCATAATACATAAGGGGTAAAGATATCTAAAAGTTTGCCAGATATTTATAGAATTACATCAATTTTTAAGTTTCGAAAACATTTATAATTCGCTTGTATTCCCCCTGAAAACATTGAAAAACACGGAAAAAGGCGTATGGGTATGAACTCACCAGTCGAGAAATGTGTCGGTTTGGATGCTAAATGTCAGTTCGGGGCTTGATTACACGCGAGGTTCCTATGTAATAGGAATATATACACATTTGTATCTAATTAGAATTTGAACAACTAATTAGATATGATTATACACTCCAAGACGTGAAAACACTTCAAAACAAGTGTTCGGAGTGACCCGAGTGGCATCTACGGACGTATAAGGCATAGATAATGAGTTTTCTCTTCAAGAGTAAACTCCTTAGGGGGTTTTAGGCCCTAAGACCATGTCCCCATGATTTCATGGTTGTAAACTCATGGGTGATGTGTTCTAGGGTGTTTAAAGGTCACACATCACTTGGGAAATTTGACTAGGATTAAATCTAGGGCATAGGAAGGAATTAAACCACCAAAGGGACCATTTAATGGATTTTACGGCTATAAACTAGGATTTTACGGCCGTAAGCTCCTAAGTACCCTTTATTTCATGATTTGGTGGTCCTAGATCAATTACATATGATTCTAAGTCATTTTACAAGCCATGGAATGGATTTAGGGCATCATTTGACTAAGGTATAGGAGTTTACGGCCCAGGAACCTATCTTTGGGGGGTTTTACGGCCGTAAGCTCCAATGGGGGTGATTTTCATCTAGTTTAAGGCCCCTAACTCATTTGTGGTTGCTTCTAGACTTTAATCCAAGGCTTAGGAGGTGTTTAAGTGGCATCTTAACACCATAAAATGAGTTTACTGCCCATGAAATGGTGTTTATGGGCCAAGCATGTTCTTGGGCCGTAAACTCATGTTTACCCCCTAAATATTGAGTTCATGGTGTTCCAAGTCCATTCCAATAAGCCCTTAAGTCGTTTCCAAGCTCCAAAAGTGTTTTGGGAGGGTTTTTGGGCTCCAAAACCCAATTTATGTGTGTTTACGGCCTAGGACTATTCTAGGGCCATAAACACATGATTATGGTCCCATTTTATAGATTAAACATGAATTTGAAGGTTAAATAGGTTATACTATGAGCTAGGATTGTTACCTTAACGATTTAGAGCTTGAATTCGATGATTTTGGACCAAGAATTGAGTTTGTAGAGAGAGATTAGTGAGAGAGGGTGCAAAAGCTTCAAAATGAAGTCATTTGAACTTTATATATGGTTCAAGTTTGGGACACGGTGTAATTCTACCCGATACTGACGTTAGACGAGGCTTTTGGTCGCACCCGATTAAGTTGTCGTAACCCGATATGGTCGAATCTAAAAATCTTCCAATTATTAATTTGGGGCGTTATCATGAGTTTCTAATGTGTTTGTACACCCATTAAGTCATAATAGAAGTCTCAAAATTAATGACTTAATTTAATAACGTAAACGGAAATAATTCGAAAACGATGAATTTTATTGACGTAACGGGTTACAATGACGGAACGAACTTCGGGTTGTCACAGTTAGCAATGTTAATTATAGAAAACAAAAGTTTGAATTGGGAAAAGTTGTTTTGCTTAATTAAGGGAGAGGAAATTATACTTCATTTCAATTCTAAAAGATTAGATCGAGATTTTAATCATCTTTAGTCAAGGATATATATATATATATATATATATATATATATATATATATATATATATATATATATATATATATATATGAATTTTATGTTGGAATGGTTCAACTTAAGGAAATTCTGTATATATTGCATTCTCAAAATTCGATTATGATTACGACATCGCTCTTCATAGTCGAATTATGAAAATATGGAAAATTAAAAATATTGTAGCAAAAGACTGGTCTGGGATCATGTCTTTATGTGAGACATCATTAATCGTGTCTCATATGCTTCGGGTATAGGATCGATTACATGTGCCATAATATTTATCATTTCTAAATTTTCCAAATGCCTAGGGCATTTAGAGGGGAAAAGGTCTGGAATTGGATATGACTAAAATTGATTAAACAATTGTCAAGAACAATCTAAGGTTTACCAAAGATTGGTTGCTCAGGGACAGTTGGAAGTATAGTGTTAATTTTGAAAGGACCATATTGACATTTTCTAAAAAGAGGCAACTCTTATTCAGAAGTGATTATCAAAATGGGAATGTGGACATATTCTGAAAAGAGGCAACTCTTGTTCAGAAGTGATAGTCAAAATGGGAATGTGGAAATGTTTCCATAGGAGGAAGATATTCATTAAATATGTGTAAGATTAGAAAAACTTAATGCAAGAAGGATATTCAAAGAAATGTACTTTGAATTTGAGACTTTGTTTCCATGGAATTGATCTCCATTGGAATACTCTGTAATGTTTGTTAACGAGTCATTGTGACTTTTGTGCATACTCATTACGAGAGGATCAATGCATATAAGTTTAGAATCTAACAGATTTCAGTAAATGGAAAAGAATATTGTATTATTACATTTGCAGTAAGGATTTTGGATTATGAAATGAAAATCATTGGAATTATGTTCGATTGATCTATTCCACAAAGTAAGGATCATAAACAAACATAGTGTGCATACTTGGTGTATGGCATAACTATAGTTTGGACAAACATAGTGTGCATGCTTGGAGCATGGCATGACTATTGTTTCGGTTCAAGTATTAAGTTGATTATTTGAAACATTATACATGAATATTGAGTAATCAATATGGTGTTTAAATAAAAGATGTTTTATTTACTCTCAGTTGAGCTTGGGGCCATATAGGATTAGTTTTATTCTTGTGTTTCACTTTGCATGTTTTGACTTTCCGAATAACTAGGTTATTCAAACTATCCACAGTCAGTCATATGATGGAAGTAGATATGAATCAAGACTGTCATGAATTGGGCTTGTAGATGTCTAAGATGTTAGACATAGCAAAAGTGCAAAAGTTGCTACAACATTCATGAGTGCTCATAAGTATTGGATTCAACCCACACTCACTTGTATCACTACATGGAATTCATCTCGAGTGATCGTGAGACGGTAACATCATATAAGTCTTCAAACCTAGAGATATGACTTGTTGATTATGAGTTGGTTGTGCATTGATTGTACAAAAACGCATCGATAACTCGATGTTATAAAACGTGCTTTTGTGTATATTTCAATAAGTAGTAGAACAAGCATATGAGTCGAAATTTATCTGTTCCTTTTAGTACTTAGAGGATTAAAAGCGATATCTAGGCCCCTCGATGATTTTGTTTTGACCTATGTACCGGGCAAGGTCAGAACCAAATTGATGTGTTCAGTTTAGTTCTATGTCAAACGAATCGGAAATCAGGAAACAAACTGTTGGACAATAAGCATGACATTGTTCCGTGTATTTGTCCGGCTGATATCTAGAACGGAGGATTATATGATCACTTATCTTAAATGACGCATCATCATCTTACTTCTGCGAGACATTTAAAGAGCTACGATTGTCGGACGATTCTTGAAGTCATACCTATAGTTACTAGACTTATCTAAGTGGGAAACTGTTGGATAAGGTGTCTAAGTCCATAACTATATTTCGTATGTACTTGACCCGGCTTGGCATGGTCCATTTGGGTTGCATCGACATCTCAACTGTTGGATATACAAAATGAGAAAAGGACACTTACGATTTGTTAGTATATTATAAGTTCTAATATATTAATATGAAATCATATTATTTAATTAATATCGATCAAGAATTAATTTGGAATTAATTTTGTGATAAAAAAAGAGACTAATTAAATATATGGGGTTTTATTTGTAAATCATTCATTCTTATATAGTGGGCTTATGGTCCATGATTCATTAGATTGGGCTAGGACCCATTGGGTGCACCATGGATGATCCATGGAGGTTAAAACCCATGGATCATGGAGGAAATAAAAAGTCATGTACATTAGGGTTTAACCCTACATGTGACACACTATATAATGAACCCGATGGTAAGAAAAATCGGGACTATTTCATGACAAGGAGGGCTAGCCGATTTTATGATCAAAGTGTTCTTCTATCAAGTTATTCTAAGAGTTTTGGTGTTGTGTGAAACATTTGAGGCATCACATTTGAGGTGCTAGCCTCACAAAGTCTTAAGGAATCCAAGCAACTACAAAGTTATGTCATTCTACTAGTTTTTATATTACAAGTTCCCCATGCCATGCTAGTTAGGATGAAAACCTTGGAAAATTCTTATTTGCATGAATATTAGAGAAAACATAGATCCAAGGTTTCTAGGGTTGCATGTACACCATAGGAGTGTTAAAATGCTAAAAAACCATCAATCCCCTCCTGCAATAAATGACCTCTTTGATCAGCTGCAGGGTGAGTCTTAGTTCTCCAAGATCGATCTGAGGTATGGGTATCATCAGGTGAGAGTGAGAGAGGAGGACGTGGAGAATACTGCGTTCCGGACTCGTTTTGGGCATTACGAGTTCGTGATGCCATTTGGGCTCACCAATGCGCTTGCTGTGTTTATCGATTTGATGAAGAGGGTATGCATGCCGATGCTCTGTCAATATGTTATCATATTCATTAATGATATCTTAGTGTATTCCAAGAACAAAGAGCAGCATGAGGAGAACCTTCGAGAGCTTTTGGGAGTATTGAGGCGAGAACGGATGTATGCCAAGTTCTTGAAGTGTGAATTTTGGTTACGAGAGGTCTAGTTCCTAAGACATCTCATTAACCAAGATGAGATTTTGGTCGACCCAACCAAAATCGACGCGGTGTGTAACACCTCGTTTATTTATTAGATAAATAAATAAATTAATGAGCGAACTGTAGCTCTAAAATAAATAATTATAAATCAAAGGATGGTTTTGAAGAGCTAATTGTCATAATTTTAGAAGTTGGGGGTTAAAAGTGTAAGTTCGGATTTATTTTGTAAGTGTTTATGAAGGCAGGGACTAAATGATAACTTCTGGGACTTAAATTGAAGAGATTTTGGAGGCTTGGGGGCCGAATAGTAACATATGGATTTCTGTTGAAAAGAGTTTGTAGAGGAGGGGCTGCATAGTAACTATCGGGACTTGATTTGTAAGGGTTTTCTGAAGGAGGGGCTAGAAGGGTAAAATGTGGATCAGTTTCGAATTAAATTGGAGCTGGAGGGACCATTTTGGTCATTATGGCAAACCTTTTAATGGTGTCGGGTATATAACCCATAAGGGAACCCTAACCCTAGCTCTAAGTGAGCAGCCGTCATCTTCTTCCCCCCCCCCCTTAGCCTCCCTCACTGGTGCCACCTCTCCACTCATACCTCTACACCATCGTTCCCTCCCTAGCCGCCGTTGTAGCCGCCACATATCCTTTGCCGACGATGACCTATCTGGTGACGGGGTTCACAACGACCGCCATTGCTCTTCCTCTCCTGTTACAATCGCCACCAGAGAATCTTTCCTGTCGCCGCCATCCATGTCGTTGCTCCGATCAAACCAAGCCGCCTAGCGATCACCTTGCCATCGATGTTCCGCTACTGCAACGTGTTGCTGAAGACGCCATGCACAATCGGAGAGCTGCCAGGATTGGAGAAGCAAGCCGTATTCGTGGTTGTGTGAGTCGGGAAACGAAGTTGCGTGCGCCACTGCCGCCATTAGCCACTTATGTGATACCGTCGAGCCCCATCTGTTGCTGTTGTTGACGATTGTGGGTGCTAGTGTCGTTACCGGCCCACCATACGCCACCAAGAGGGTGGCTGGGTCCTTTTGCAACCAGAGCCTACATATGTGGTTGTATTTTTCATTGTTGGTGTGCGATGTGTGTGTTTCTGTCGAGTAAAGCTGTAAAGAACCACCATGGCAGCCCCATGGTGGCCGCTGCCGTCGCTAACCACCACCAGGAGGGTGGCTGGATCTGTTTGCAAACAAGAAAGCGTGTGGGTGTTTGTTTTTGTTGTGGTGTGTTTGTGTGTGTAGTTTGTTTGGCTGGAAAAACTAAGAACCACCACCACCACCGTGAGGTGGTGGCTGCCACCATGCACCACCGTGTGTATGCGTGTGTGCTAGTAGGTGTGTGTGTGTGTTTATTTTAGATTTAGCATTGTAAAGTGTAATTACAAATTCTAATAGTGAAAGGAAAACTGAAAACCATCACCGTGAGGTGGTGGCTGCCGCCACCGGCCGCCGTGTCGGGTGGCGGTGTGCTTTGATGGTGTTTTGACTCGCTTGGATGGTTGGACAAAGGGACTACGAAACCCTAATGGGCACAATGAGGCTTAATGGGCTTAATAAACCCTGATGGGCCCAATGAAGCTTAATGGACCTAAAAGCCTAAACAGATGGCTAATGGGCCTAGTGAAACCTTAATGAGTCTAATGAACCTGAATTGATCAAAAGACATATCAATTGAGCCTGTTGGGCTAAGATGGGGCTGGAAACCCTAATTAGGGTTTAGAAAACCCTAATATTGGATTTATGGGCTTGGACTTATTGAGACCCACTTTTGGGCCATTGGAATGGAATTGTGTGATTAAGTTCAATCACACCATATGACTTATTTAGAATAATGATGGACTTAATGGATTAAGTCCTTAATGGGTTAAGGGAGAGACACTTAACCCTAATCATCAATTTATGTGAAACCCTAATTTCACTTGGGTTTGTTGTTGGGCTTTTCTATTGGGCCTTGATGATTGGGTTATTAATGGGCCATCCAAGAATAATCTTATGGACTAGAATATGTTGATGGGTATAGGATAAGATCCATATGAGGCTCTGGGTCCAATTTGGAAAACTAGGCCATAGATGAGCCATAGTTTGGGCCTTTGTGATTATGAGATATTGGACCAATAAAAGTACCAAATGATGGACTGGACTTTTGGTTGGGCCTTAAAATGAGACCATGCAAAGGTTTGGGCCCAATTTGGAAAATTGGTCCATATGTTGGGCTTTGATTTATAGTTGACTTTGGGCCTATGGATTGGGCCTTGGGCTTGAATAAAGCCAACATTGGGGTAATGTAGTAATTATCCAAGTATCTATTTATGGTTATGTGTTGGGACCCAATTATTAATTGGGTGTTATATTGGTGTTGACAGTTCGGGAATCTGTCATCCAGCAGCTGGGGTTGTATGACATCCCTGATTTCACGGCCAGAAAAGACCGATTTGTTTATGCTTTGTTTTATAAATCAGAATATTCGTATAAAGAAAACGGTTGCAGAATTTGTTCCCAAAACAAGATATGATAAAAACTTATCAACACATTTCTCAAAGAGAATGTATTTTCATTAAATAATAAAACCTCGGGATGTCATGTTCCGATACAGACACATAAGCATAAACAAAACATACATTCATTTACTCTAGTGATTTACATCTCCTTTAATCTCTCAGTGCAAAGCAGCTTCGTATCGATACCTGTGATACAATTAAACTGAGTGGGTCAGGCTTGGGAGCCTGGTGAGCATATAGGGTTTTCAACCCACAATATTATATCATATATATATAATCATCAAACAATCAACCCAATTACACATCCCCATTATCTTCGTTTATTCTTAAGTACCTTCCCTAAGGAATTATCCTTAGGGTGATCTCCTACATCGTATTTACCTCTCATCTCCTTACATCACATTTCCTTATATGTTTGTTCCTAAGGATCATAGCATGAATACGTAGTCACAACATCGCCTGGACTAGTAATTCATAGTAAGGGTTAGGCTATCATCGCATGAATACGTAGTCACAACATCGCCTGGACTCGTAATTCATTGTAAGGGTTAGAGTATCATCGCATGAATACGTAGTTACAACATTGCCTGAACTCGTAATTCATCACCTACATGTTATGAGCCTGCTGGTGTTTCCACGGGGTCATCTAGAATAGTCCGTGGTCGCCATCTATACTCTGGTAGATGACTACATCGCCAAATTTCCACATCGCCGGTCAAGGTTATGGTATCTCCTCTCATATCACATCACCTATTTATCATCACTTATCTATCATCACCTATCTCTCATCACCTAATTATCATCACCTATTTCTCATCACCTAATTATCATCACCTATTTCTCATCACCTAATTATCATCACCTATTTCTCATCACCTAATTATCATCACCTATTTCTCATCACCTAATTATCATCACACATCATCTAATTCATCTACCCATGTTCTACCCAACATATTTGTAGATATAAAATACATATACAGATTAACTCATTTAACACCTATATAAAACATCCATTCCACACTCATCTCAAATAAACAACAATATATAAACACATAGCACGTATTTCATAGCAAATACTTTATATATATATATATATATATATATATATATATATATATATATATATATATATATATATATGTTAGAAGAAATTGATCACATACTCACCCAAAACATATACTTAATACATTCACACAATACTTGTATTAAAATCGTGTTATGAAAGGGACTATACACTCACTTGATCAGAAGATGATCAGATAGCACTACATCTCTAAGAGTAGTATTCTTCGGTGAAACCGGGATATCTTCACACACCGGGTTTCTCACGGACAGAGCTTCGGCTCGGAAACTCTTTTCTTCTCGGGATCTTCGGGCTTCGGGACTTGCTTCGGGTCTCGAGGTTGATACCAGGGCTTCAGGATATTTCTTGCACGTAAATCAAGGTAAAACGGGAGAGAGAGAAGAGAGAATGAGCAACCAAACTCGGCTGGCCCTTCAAATCTATTTATAGGGCAAAACTGGCCCTTGCCACGTCGTGGAACCTTTTTCCACGTCGTGGGCTTGGTCATCACTGCATGCGTCATCGCAAGTTGCATCTGGGGGACTCCCGGAGGTGTCAGAAGACTTGCCACGTCGTGGCACTGCTTGCCACGTCGTGGTATCTGATAGTTTTGGGGTTTCGCGCCCCGAACTTCAGAAATTCATAACTTTTGCATACGAACTCCGTTTTCGACGTTCGTTATATCGACGCGAAGGTGAGATTATGCTCTACAACTCTCGTTTAGACTCCATTGGATAATTTTGACTTTATTTTTAATATATTATAAATATATTACTTATATATTATCTTTAGTAGGCCGGGACAGGAAAACTCCGTTCGAAATTCATAACTCCTTCATCTGAACTCCGTTTTCGTCCGTCTTTCCGTCATTGCACTACTATCGATGAGATCTTAAATTCTCGTTTAGATCACTAAGGATAGATATATATCTACCTTAAATTTACTATTTACGTCGTGCTGGGTCGCACTGGGTCGTGCCGGATCTGTCCCAAAACTTCGACAGGTCATAACTTCTTCGTTATAACTCGGATTTCGGCGTTCTTTATATGCACGAAAACCTTGTGACATATACTAAAACTTGGTTAAGATTAATACTTCTAAATAATCTTCCATCAAAAAGTCATTTTTGATGCTTACCGTCTCTAAATTGACTAGCCCGGATCTGCGGGTGTTACAGGTCGAGTATGCGGGACTTCAGTAATGTGGGGTTGTGTCTGCGGGACTTCAGCAGTGTGAGGTGAGTTACCTTCCAGTAGCGGTGGGTCTACGGCCACAATGTCGTCCCACAAGTAAGAGTTGTATGTTAGATGATTGTCTTTGTGATATTCATCTAGGTTTGCTAATACCTGATATGCTATATGCTGGCATGATATGTTATATGTGATAGTGGTAGTAGGGGGAGAATAGTCCCCAAGTTCGGTTATTAGGACCGAAGGGTAGGTAGGACACCCCAAATATGTGTGACAGTATGTTATGATATGTTTATATGCTGTCATGTTATTTTATATGTGATAGTGGTAGTAGGAGGGGAATATCCCCCAAGTTCGGTTGTTAGGACCGAAGGGTAGTTCGGACACCCCATATATGTCTGATAATTTGTTTATGTTATGATATATGTGATAGTAGCAGTAGGGGTGGAATAGTCCCTAAGGTTCGGTTGTTAGGACCGATGGGTAGGTCAGCACCCCAGAACGGCTTGACACGGGTAGGTCAGCACCCCAGAATGGCTTGACACAGGTAGGTCAGCACCCCAGAATGGCTTGACACGAGTAGGTCGGCAACCCAAAATGGTCGTACCGGGTAGGTCGGCACCCCAGAATGGCCGTATTAGGTAGGTCGGACACCCAGAATTGTCCGACATTATGTAGGCTATGTTTTTGTATGGTATGTGGTATGATGGGGGAACTCACTAAGCTTTGTGCTTAGGGTTTACAGTTTTGGTTTCAGGTACTCGTTTTCAAAGGAAAGGAGGCGGCTTGATCGCAGCGCATCACACTATGTTTTCCGCACATGAGATCTTTGGGATTACACTCTAAAATTATTTTATGATAATATGTTTTGATTACTGACACTTTGATTTGACACGAGATATTATTATGAATGTTTTTATACTGATGGTTTTATGTAATAACTTATTTCAAAATGAAATTTTTGGCCTTGAATTTTGGGATGTTATACGGTGATGCAGTGGGAGGTTATGAAATCTCCCTTGGAGGTAAGGAGTTTCTTGGGTTTGACAGGGTGCTATCGGGGATTTATATATGATTTCTCCAAGATTGCGATACCTCTCACTCGTATGATGAGGAAGGGAGTGGATTTCTGATGGGTCCCTGAGCAACAATCGGCATTTGAGACTCTTCGGCGGCGGTTATGTGAGGCCCATGTATTGACCCTTTTGGAGGCAGTGGAGGATTTTGTGGTATTTTGTGATTAATCCATCACCGGTTTGGGGGCAGTCCTTATGCAGAGAGGGTGAGTGATTGCTTGTGCTTTGCGGAAGCTGAAGCTGCATGAGACGCGATATCCTACTCATGACCTGGAGTTAGGGGCAGTGGTGATTACCCTCGAGATTTGGAGACATTATCTTTATGGGGTTCGTTGTACTGTCTACACTGATCACAAGAGTGTGAGATATCTTATGGATCAGCCGAACCTAAACATGAGGCAGCGCAGGTGGCTATACATGGTCAATGATTATGGCTATGAGATCCTTTACCGTCCGGGTAAAGAGAATGTGGTAGCTGATGCTTTGAGCCGCAAGTCAGTTGGGTCTTCGGTTAGGGAGGTGTGTATGAGGATATCCATTGATTCCTAATTTTTGGGATTGATCAGAGAGGCACATGAAGAGGGAGTTCGGAAGGAGAATTAGAAACATGAAAGGATCACGGGCAAGATCGACAAGTTTGTCACCGATAGTCAAGGGCAGTTGACCCGATGCAGTCGGGTTTGGGTTCCAGTTTCTGGTAGGATCATACAGATAGTGCTGGAGAAGGCTCATAAGTCTCGTTTTTCTATACACCTGGAAGCCACCAAGATGTATCAGGGTCTGATATTGAGTTACTGGTGGTCGTGTATGAAGAGGGAGATAGCCTGGTACGTCAAGAGATGCTTAACCTGCAGGATGGTTAAGGCCGAAGATCAGAGGTCGCATGGGAAGCTGCAACCTTTGGAGGTTCCCATGTTGAAGTGGGAACAAATCACCATGGATTTTGTCACCAAGTTGCCGAAGACGGCCAAGGGTTTTGATTCTATTTGGGTCATCGTGGATCAATTGCCCAAGAGTGCCTACTTTTTGGACATATGGGAGAGCTCTTCAGCCGAAAAGTTGGTCGTTGTGTATGTCCGGGAGATTGTTGCTCGTCATGGGATTCCGGTCTCCATTGTTTTTTGGACCGAGATGTTCGGTTAACTTCACAATTATGGCAGAAGTTCCATGAGTAAATGGGCACGAGATTACATTTCATCACCGCTTATCATTCGCAGACCGATGGTCAGAGAGAGTAGACCACCCAGACCCTTGAGGATATGTTGCGGGCTTGCGTCATTGATTTCGGTGGGAGTTGGGATTCCTACCTACCTCTTGCGGAGTTTTCCTACAACAACAGTCATCACTCCAGCATTGGTGCCCCACCTTTTGAGTTCTTGTATGGTCGGAGATTTCGTACCCTGGTATGTTGGGGAGAGGTTGGTCATATGGTCATGGGAAGGACCGAAGTAGTACTTCAGACCACAAAGCCTATTCATCAATTCAGGCAGAGACTGCAGACCGCTCAGAGTTGGCAGAAGAGCTATGCTGACCGACGCCGATCTGAGTTGGAGTTTCAGGTCGGCGATATGGTATTACTGAAGGTCTCACCTTGGAAAGGGGTGATACACTTCAGTATATTGGACATTTTTAGGTGATTGCTAGGGTTTGTAAGGTAGCTTACTGTCACACTCCAAAACCAAGAACGACGGAAACATTTTGGGGCGGAGGACGTCATGTAATGTATCACAACAATGTAAAGTAGTAAACAAGCAACAACATCATCCATTGCATTAATAGTATAATTTTAATTACAAGTGTGTTATTTCATAGTATAAGACAACATAATGAATAATCAAAATAAAAGAGGAGTCTTGACTGCTCCATCTTCACAAAACCTGGTCGTCGTACCTGTCTATTTGTGACCTGAGAATACAAGTTATTATGAAAGCGAGTATCAGCCAAAAAGCTGGTGAATTCATAAGTATTAATGTGTCTTTGATTTGTAAAACTGTGAAGTATAGACTTGTAAACATTTGGAGAAAAGTTTGTATAAGTATGAAAATGTTTGTAAGTAGTCGAATAACGTTTGAAAACCCTAGAAAATCCATATGATTTCTACTAGTATAAAAAGTAGTCTTCTACCAAGACTTCACTGTTTTGAAAGTAGCCTTCTACCAAGACCCGACTGTACGACTATTATTATTAATATAAGAAATTGTATCCTTTGATACTAGGATACCCAAATATAATTTACCTCATCGATTATGTGAATGTGTCATAAGATAAAGGTAATAATATAAATAACTTAAGTATTATCCTTTTTGTACTAGGATAACAAATAGTATTAACTATAGATATCCATAGATGTACATTTACCTCTATAGCTAACAGCTGGGTGTAGGAATAGTTAGTCCCTTAAAGTATACCTATAATGGTATCAACCGTAGACATCCATAGATGTGCATTTACCTCTGTGGCTAATAGTTGGGTGTAGGAATGGTTAGTCCCTTAAAGTATCCTTTGGTACTAGGATATTAAGTCCAATCTATCTCATCGATTATGTGAATGTACAACAAAATAAAGATAAGAAGGAGAATTATATACAATAGTATCTACACATATAATATGTAATAGTATCTCATCATATAGTATCTACGTAACAGTATCCATGTAAGGGTATCTATGTAAACGTATTCATGTAACATGTAATGTACTAGCATAGACTCATGAATGAACTGACTCTTGTGTGATTCCTTATACTTGGAATGGTAAGTAGTATCTCCTAACTATATCTATAATACTTACTAACAATGTACTTGTATAACCGAAAGTATGCCTTTGCTACCCAAAGGTACTGAACTGACTGAGGAAACTTTTATGTCTATATATGTATACATGGTATATAACTAATATTTAGACGACATTCAGACGACTAACCGATACCCTAAAGCCACATCCCAACGAGGAAAAGGAAATAAAATGAACTAGCCTTCCTAAGTCCTTTAAACATTCCTTATATAACTATACATATATGGGCATGCATTTGACAATATAAAAGCATAAAAGAAGTTTTGTAAAACCTTTGAAAAGTTTAATACTAAGAAACGATGACTTGATGTCAGTTTGTAAAATGATTTGAAAGTATTTTGATTGATAAGACAGTTTAAGTATAAGGAAGACCTTTGTTTGAAATTCAGTTGTAAAAGAGTTTAAAAGGAAACATACAGTATGTAAGACAATTTAATAAAGAGTTTTAAACATATAAAAACGTTTAAGAAAGTCATTTGAAGAAATCTATCTGGTAAAATAGTTAATGTATAGTAAATCCATATGCATGCTAGTTATTAATCAAATGTGATTAATATAATAACTAAACATGATTCAACTTGTATTCCCCCCCCCCCCCCCATAAAGCATTTATAAATATTTACAAAATATTTAAAAGGTTAATTAAGGGGTATGAACTCACCTGATGTGGGTGATTCAAACGGGTATGCGTGTAAGGATGAGAAGTTCCACGAATGATGTCCCGAGACACAATAAATCCTAAATGACATATAAGGACACATATTGACATGAATATAGTGTTTATAAACAACTATATGAAAGGAAACGCCTTCCAGGACTCGGAAACACCTTGACCAAGTGTTGGAATCACATGTGATTCATCAAAAGGAAGTGAAATGGCATCTAAAGGTGTTTATGGTCATGAGACCAACTCCATTAGAGTTTACGGTCGTAAACCCATGAGTTTACGTCCATAAAATCATGGTACTCCTTCCATTTTGTGGTTTGATGTCCTAAAAGTCATAATGAAGCATCCTAACTTCAAGTCTAAGCCTTAGGAAGTGTTTGTGGCATCAATACACTCTTAAATGGAGTTTACGGCCCATGGACCACTTCTCCATGTGTTTGCAGCCGTAAACCCATATGGATGATGGTCTTTTGATGTTTTCAAGTACTTAGCACATCAAGGTAAAGGTCTAGGCTAGTTTCCAAGCATAAGGAAGGAATTTAGGGAAACTTTGCACCATAAAAGGGAGTTTACGGCCTTGGGTGATCCTTGGCCGTAACCTCCCATCCAATCCTTGTTTCTTGATGTTTTTGATACCTAAACATGTTAAATCTAGTACATAACAAGTTAGAACAAGAGTACTTACGATCTAGGAGCTTGAAGGGTCGGTTTTGGCCAAGAACACTAGTGTGTGTTCTTGGTGTTCTTGATGTTTCTTGAAGATCTAAGAAAACATGATTTTTGTGGATGAAATCATGAGAGCATGCTAGATTAAGTGGTGTATCAGCTAATAAAGGATGAATACTTACTAGTTTTGAAGATCTAGGGTGATTGTTGCTATGATAGTTGAGAGAGAATGAAGGAAAATTCGGCCAAGAACTGAAGAAATGAGAAGAAACGACCCAATACCCTATATATACTCTTGAGTTTACGGCCACATGAGTTTACAGCCGCAAACTCATGGTCTTGTGGCCGTGAACTCATTTAGATGGGGTTAGGGTTCGTTTTGCTACACTGTGGTTCTAGCGGGTACTTTCTAACACTTATTCCTTAAGTTTATTAGGCTCAAAACTCCTTAGAATGACATGTAACCAGGCTAGAACTTTGTACTAATGATTTTGACACTCAGTTGAGTTGATTGACTGGTCTTTTAAACATAAATTTTTTTCGGGTTGTCACACTTACAAATTAGATTTATCGAGCGAGCTCAGTCAGATCCACAACACTTTCCATGTCTCTCAGTTGCATGTTGGATAGCGAGGCAGTGGTTTCGTTGGATGATATTCAGGTCGATGAGTGCCTGAACTATATTGAGAGACTGGTGGCTATTTTGGAAACAAAGGTGAAGGTCATGCACAACAAGGAGATACCTTTGGTAAAAGTTCAATGGCAGCATCGAAGAGGCTCCGAGTGGACCTAGGAGCCGGACGCTGAGATGTGGGAGCATTATCCTAAGTTGTTCGCCGCAGCCGACTTCGAGGACAAAGTCTAGTTCAAGTGGAGGAGAATTGTAACATCCTAATGATGAGGTACTTATAATTTTGACCCTATAATTGAATTATATTGCATTTTGGTCATTAAGTTTAAGAAAAAGTGCAAAAAGGGCCCATAGTGGTATTTTGGTAAATTAGGACTTTGAACAGTACGATGTGCGTACGTGTGTACACTAAGGAGGTGTTTTTTTTCTCTACAAATCTGTGGGACGTCTTCTGTCTGCGCGGCGCAGACCACGCGCATACTTATAGGTTTGAAATGTGTTTGTTTTTCTGAAGTGCGCAGACATAAAAACGTCTACGTGAGGTCTTCATCACACAAATATGGGCCAACCTCTTCTAAAGTCTGCCAAGTGCCTTTGACCTAAAAAAACATGTGTTTCTTTTTGTTTCCGCCTCCATTCCCATCTTCATACACAGATAGCTCGACGACTCCATCTTCACTCCAGCAACCTTCGTCGACCGACCATCACCTCCGATATGTCGTCGCACCACCCGTCGCCACCCTCCTCTCCTGTCACATCTCCGGTCGCAGGCGTCACTTCTCGATTGCAGCGAACAGCAAGCGTCACTTCTCGATTGCAACGAACAGGTATGTCGTCGCCTCCTCTCTCTTTCAATTCAATTTCACTTCAACTTCTTGTTTGATTTGCATCCTTGTTTCCCCCAAAATATTAATTTTGTTGGGTGTTCCTTCATATTCAAATCTTGGAGGTGTATAATTTATCATATATTCTTGCTAAAATTGAATTGAAATTTATCATATACTACCTGTAAACAATTCCCAGCAAGTTGTCATTCTTGTTAAATCTTACCTGCAAGCTGTCTTCTTGTTTTTTCACACATGGGATCTATAATTTTCTTTGATTGGAAGCCAATATACAGAACTGCCAAGCAAAAGATAACATATTCTTTTGTTGATTGTGTATGTGTATATGATTGTTGATTGTGTATATGTATATGATTGTTAATTGTGTATGTATATATGATAGTGTATATGTATATGATTGTTGATTTGTGGATGATATAATTTGCCTAGAATGTGTTAAAATCAAAGTTTTTTCTTGAAATAATGATATTAGTTGTTGAAATCAAGTTTTTTCTTGATGAAAATTCTTATTTGCTGAATATGATAGTGTATATGTTTATGATTGTTGATTTGTGGATGATATAATTTGCCTAGAATGTGTTGAAATCAAGCTTTTTCTTGCAATAATGCTATGAAATAATGATGTTAGTTGTTGAAATCAAGTTTTGTCTTGATGAAAATTATTATTTGCTAAATATGATAGTGTATATGTATATGATTGTTGATTTGTGGATGATATAATTTGCCTAAAATGTGTTGAAATCAAGCTTTTTCTTGAAATAATGATGTTAGTTGTTGAAATCAAGTTTTTTCTTGATGAAAATTCTTATTTGTTGAAATTGTTGTTTGATTTTTTTTTTTTTGCTAAAATTGCTGATAGATTGTGCTGAATATGCTAAAAATACTTATTATTGTTTCAAATTGTTGTTGAATGTGCTAAAAATTGTTGTTGAAAATTGTTAGTTGTTAACTATTTATTGTGAATGCTATACTGGTTATTAGAAATGGGAGATAAACATCAATGGACCAATGAGCAATTAAAATGCTTAGTGGATACTTGTATTGAAGAAGTAGAGAGTGTTGGTAGAAAAAGATTGTGTTTGCAGAAAGATTCATGGATAAGGTTCTTAAGGAAAAATTTGGCGTTGAGTTGAGTAAAAAACAAATGAAAAATGCATATGACAATCTGAAAGCCAAATACACAGGATGGGTATATTTAAAAAACAAAACTGGTAATATATACAATTCCCAAACAAACACTTTTAACTTAACAGTCGAGGAGTGGGATGATTTTAAGAAGGTACAATCTCAAACAAACACTTTTAAACATTTACGTTTGAAGTTGCCAAATATTCTTACACTATTTTTTGTTATATTTGGGTTTAGGGGCATCCGAAGGCTGCTTCGTTGAAAACAATGCCATTGCCTTTTCCAGATCTTTTTGCTCGTCTTTTTGATGGAAATAGTGTCACTGGTAATTTTAGGAGTTACTCAACCCAATCATCTTCAGTAGCCGGAGCATCCTCTTGTCGTCTTCCACCACTTTAGATTACCGCCACCCCTTTTCTTGCATTAGATGATGATGGTGATGACACTTGTCATCATGCTAGTGAGACTTTTCATGAGCCACCACCTTCTGCTGCTTCACCATCCGGTTACCCCAACAAAAGGGCTAAACCCTCAACTCCTAAAGTTTCTAGTACCTCACCGTCTGCTTCTTCACCTGATGGAACTTCTATTACTGCTAACGATTTAGCATTTGAAATGAAAAAAACTATACAAAGTTTGACTAAAGGGTATACAATTCCTCAATGTTTAGAGAAATTAGAGGTGCTTCAGTTAGGCCCTACAGATCCTTTACGCTTTGTTGCATATCATATTTTTGGATGGACTATGAACACGAGAGAGATGTGGATGCATTTGCCCGATGTTCCCGAGATATTACGAGGATGGCTTGAAATGACGGGTACAAGTTTAGGAGTTTTGAAGGACAGAAAGATTGTCCGATGATTTTTATTGTGTTGAAACTATTTATTAGGTCCTTTTGCTTTTATTTGAACTATTTTGTTAGGTCTTTTTGCCTTTGTTGAAACTATTTTTTGTTATTTTGCTACTTGGAATATGTTTTATCTAATGTGTTTTTGCTACATGTAATATGTTTTATCTAATGTGGTTTTGCTACTTGAAATATGATTTATGTAATGTTTTTTTTTGCTACTTGAAATATGATTAATGTAATGTTTTTTAAAGTTCTACTTTTTTTTATTTTAGGTTCATAAGGAATCACGATAAAAAGTTACTTCTCGTAATTCTTATGTACCTTTACATCCGTTATTTTTGGAAGAGGGGTGTGAAACGATTGCGGGATAATGATTCAGAAATGACAGGACATGAATATACATTGGAGTTATTACATCGTAATCGTTTACAATTTGTTGAAGTGTTACGCATGTCCTGCGACTAATTTGTACAACTATGTGCTCATTTTAGAGCACATTACTCATTAAAGGACAACAAACATGTATCGGTTGAGGAAAAGATGGCTATGTTTTTTATGATGATCGGCCGTAATCAACGTTACGTGATTATCAAGCGGAGATTTCAACACTCGAAGCAAACAATTCATAAATTTTTTTATGAAGTGTTGGAAAAAATAATGCTTTTCGCACAAGATGTTATAGTACCAACTTCTTTTAATCTGAATCCAAACATTCCAGGACATAATAGGAGGCTACGACGGGTTTTCAAAGGAGCGGTTGGTGCACTTGATGGCACTTTGATACATGTTGTTGTCCCTACTAAAAAACAAGACTTATATAGAAGTAGGGGAAAGGGAGATTGCTACCAAAATTTATTGGCAATTTGTGACTTCAATAGAATTTTTACATTTGTTGTGGCCGGGTGGGAAGGGGTAGCGCATGACTCTAGAATTTTATCAGAAGCAGTAGCCGATCCACAAGCTTCATTCCCGTTTCCACCACCAGGTAAATTTTTGTTTTTTTATAAATTTTTTATCTTAGTTTTAAAATTTATTAGTGTTTTGCATTTTTTACAGACAAATATTATCTTTGTGATGCCGCGTATACACACACTCGAGGATTTATGGCCCCTTATCATAATGTGAGGTATTGGCTTGGAGATTTTCGTAAAAGACGTGCATTGACCAATAAAGAAAAATTTAACCATGGACATGCAAAAATACGGAATGTCATTGAGCGTGATTTTGGTGTATTGAAAGCACGTTTCCCTATATTGAATACGATGGCACCATTCCCATTTGTGACACAAAGAAACATTGTCATGGCATGTTTTGCGCTTCATAATTTTATAAGGAGAGAAGGACTGAGTGATGAGTATTTCGCACGATACGATGAACCCAATGTCTCGTTCCGAAATAACAATGTGACCTTTAATGATGATGAAGATGAGATTCCAACAAATGGTACTGCAGCGGACCGTGAATATATGACACGGTTACGAGATGAAATTGTTGATCAGTTGATGCACAATATAGATTGAATTGTTTTAAATGAATTGTTATTACAAAACCAAATTTTTACAATTGTGTGACTAATTTTATTGCATGAGTTTTATTTCCAATGTTATATGACTACTTTTATTAAAATTTTGGTGTTGAGAAAGCTTTTTAAGTTTGTAAAATCATTTTATTTAAAATTCAGTTTATTTCAGCACCCTACAGACGTTAAAAAACAAACAGTCTTCTTATTGCAGACTGCAGACGTTTGGTCCACCTCTTCTGCTGCAGAGGCTTGCAGATGTGGTCCGCAGACTGCAGATGTTTTGGCTTCAAAAAAACAAATAGCACCTAAGCGTACTAGGGCACGCCTTAGTACGTTGGGAGTACACCTTGTATGTAGGGCGTACGTGGAAATCATACAAACCTAATTTTTAGGGTTTTGGCTCATATATAAGCATCATTAAGGTTTCATATCTTCTTCTTACCCAGCCTCCTTCTGTGACATAGAGCCCTAAGCAACCCTAAGAGCAAGAGAGAAATTTTGGAACCTTTAAGAGAGTTTTGAAGAAAGAAGAAAGTGATGAGAAGATCTTGGAGTTCAGAGAACTTTGGCTCTGAGATTTCTACCTTGTTTGCAACCTCTTGAAGGTATAAAGCTTGCAGCTTTACCACTCCATCTTGTAGATCAAGATTCTTACTCTTTTAAGTCACTTTTGGGTCCCAAAATGGTGATTCTTGAGCATGAACTGTTCTTGACCCAATAAGTCGTCCTTTAAGACCTTAGGAAGGGTCTTGAATCATCAATATGGGGTCTTAATGGTTGGTTTTTCTCCATGCACTCTCTAGAAGGCCTTAATGTATTAAGACCTTAAGTTAAACACTTTATGGACATGCAATGCCATAAAGTTTGAAATTTTATGACTCTTGAGGATGATTTAGCCTTGCATCTGAGAATGGGATGTAAGAGCTTAAGGCAATAAGCTCTTAATGAGAGTTTGGGAAGGTTGGGCATACACCCGGCGTAATCTGAGTACGCAACGCGTACGTGGTCAACCTCCCCGATGGTGGTCAGAGCTTGAGTACGCCCAACGTACGTGTTCTTTGTCGACTCGGCCGAGTTGACTTAACTGAGTTGACTCAGTTGATTTATGGATTTTGACCAGTTTGACTTTGACTTTGAGTTTGAATTTGACTTTGACCACTGGTTATTTTGGGTAATTTGAACGGTACTTGAGAAATTGGTCATTTGGGTGGATAGGTGACAGTTAGAGCTGAGATTCGGAGTCGAGACCTCATCAGCTTTTGTCCAGACTGTGAGGTGAGTTTTCCTCACTGTACTTATGGGTCTAAGGCACCAAGGCTGGCCCAGTGGATTAGATATCATGTTATGTGATAGTATGTAGGATGATGTTATGCTTAGTGATCTATAGATCTGTCTGATTGTCTGTTGAATGATTATATGTTTATCTGTTATATGTGAGCATATTTTGGTTGGTGGTTCATGATTTACTGTTATGTGTGTGGGTCAACAGACTAGGGGAATTCCATCCCGATGGTTTATTGGGACCAAGGGTATTCCATCCTGAGTATAACTGGACCCGTTGTATATTGGTATTCCAACTCGATGGTTGACTAGACCCATTGTATATTGGCATTCTACCTACGGTATTCCATCCCAAGGATGACTAGACCTAGAGGGTGGTTAGGCCTAGGGTATTCCAACCTGATGGTTGATTAGACTCGACATGTTGTTGTATATGTTATATGTTTATGTGTTGGTACTTTGGGGAAACTCACTAAGCTTTTTCTTATGATTTTAGTTATTGTTTCAGGTACTTCTGATGATTGCGGGAAGGCGAAGGCATGACCATACACATCCTCTGTTTTATGTACTTTTGATCTATGGGATACTCTGATATGGAACAATACTTTGAAAACAATGCTTTTCTAAACATTCTATGATTTGTGGTTGTTTTAAAAAGTTCAAATTTGTTGTGATTTTTATGGATGTTACATGAATTTTGTTGCAATGTCATTATTTTTGCTCTATATCTAATCTTTTCTTCAGCTAGAACTAGACACTTTATATATGTACCATCTAAAGCTCATAAACAATTCTTAAACCATTTCCATCTTTGATCGGTAGAGTTATTGGGAACACGTTCGGGTTTCTTAAGCAAACGATTATGCAATCATATGGCTGCATTACAAACTTGACTAAAATGTCTACTAATTGTTTCTCCCGAACAACGAAAGTGACTTATGACGACACGATTCTTAACATTATGATCAAGAATATGTAGAAACATGGCATATTGTCCATCGATATCCATATTCCTACTTCGTTTTAGTCCTCCGAATATTTCAAGCATGACATAAATTTTTAAATCACGTTTGAGACATCCTAATTTTCTGATATAGACATGGTGTCAATTTCATAAATTATTTTATATAGCATTGGTATCGATCTATATTCGAAGATATTCGCTTAATATGTCGTTTATCTATATCGTTTTTGAACATCATTAACATGAGGAGTACATCAATATGCAAAACCACGTTCCACCATTTCAAAATCAATGAAGTTTGTCTTTGTCTACGATTGTATGTTAAACTGGGTCGAGACATTTTCCATGTTCATACAAATTCATATCATATTGAGAGTGTAATGTGATTTCCAACAAGTAGATATCACATAGAGAGTGTATGTAATTTTCAACAAGTAATGTAAACAACACAATTTTTTTCCAGAGATGTGCTGTTAAAAAGAAAAGAGATAACAAGAACATTAATTGATTTTCACAACAAGAAAGTAATTAGGATCGATTTTCGCAGCAAGAAAGTAATCAAGAACGATTTTCACAGAAAGAAAGTAATCATGCTCGATTTTCACAACAACAAAATAAACAGGAATCAATTTTCAAAAGTTTATTATTTTGATTCTCACATTCTCAGTCACATTCGATTGTCAAGAAAATTAACACATTTGATTTTCACAGCAAGGAAACAACCAGAAGTCAATGGGTTCAGCCAAAGATTCAGAGAGATAGAGAGAGGAGAGAACGAGAGGGACAGAGAACGAGATGAATAACTAACCTAGCATAATGAAGAAGACGAAGCCTAGGCTTGGTGTCCGTTGTGAAGAGAATGACGTGAAAATAGGCTTTGGTTTCTTGTGTCGATTTTGTTAAAAATAAAAGAGGAAAATGGTAATCTTTTATTTTCCTTGTTGCTAAGGAATTGATTCCATTAGGTAGTAGAAGGAATGTATTGTTTACAATTTGAGGGAAAGTTTTTCATTTATGAATCATTTTCTATCCGTTAAACTCCAATCAAACGCAGGAATTCGAGGGAATTAGAATCATTTTCCCTCGAATTCCATTTCAATTCTACCAACCAAACGTAGCCTAAAGCTTCAAGTCCTCGATATATGACACCTTACTGGTTTCTAAATTAAATATAGCTAACCCTTTTACTAGAGCTATGTTCTAAATTCACCCGATATAAGAAAATATGTTCACTTAAAAGGTCTTATACTTACTTTTTTAACCATATCATCATATTTCTAAATTCACTCAAATCCCGCCAACAAACTTCTTAAAATTACATACTTTAATACTTCTAAATAATTTCTTATATTAGAGACATTAATCCTTATAGGTGTATGTTTGTCTTCTTCTTCTTCTTCAACGATAAGATTTAATTTAACTCTTTCGATTTTTCATTGTCATGTTTTTTTACCTTCGATGGTTTTTTTAAATGTTTGTTTGTCTTTTTTAGAACTAAATAAAACAACAATACTAACAAAGATATTAGAAGTAATGAAATTAAAAAGCTACGCATCACAAAACAAAATCATCTATGCAATTTGGTTTAAAACATCCGCGAGCAACATAATTAATTTTACGATCATTCACGAGTAACGTAGAAGTTATTAAAAATATGTAAAATAATAGAACGTAAATAGAAATAATATTTAGGTGTGTTTATATAAATTAACTAGGTGTAAACTCGTATATTATACAGGTTGATGAAAAAAAAAATAGAATATTAACATGTAAATAATAAGTATTTTTTAAAATAAAATTTTGAAATAAGAAACGAAGAAACATATTAAATTAGTATAATATTTATTACATTTGATACTTTATAGATATATAAGTATAAGTATTATATGATTTTTTTAATTTTAAAAATTGAAAAAAAAAACCACGAATTAACATGTGGTTATTATTTACCCAAAAAATATCACAAAATAATAAGTATCAAAACTCATTAGAGATTGATATGTGGCTAAATTATCTTTATTATTTATTAGGTGTAAGATTCATGTATTAAATGTGTTAATTAAAAAAATTAAATATAACGGTCTAAATATACAAGAACTTTAGATTTATAAAAAATAAGAAAATAGTAAATTATTAAAATTGATTTTTTTGTTATATTTTAAATTTAAGTAAATAAACTAATAAACTTTAATTCGAGAATTTTGAAATTAGGATGTAAGTCCGTTAATAAAATTGAAATTTATGAAAATAGAAAAAACCATAAAATGATATGTGTAAAAATAAATTAATTCAAAATAACCATAAAATAAAATTTGACAATTTGAATGAGAGTTTGATATATGACAAAATAAAATATTCATTTATTAAAGTAAATTAATAATAATCGATCTTAACAACTACATACTTATTATCCTCGGTATAAATGGTGTCACCATTTCACCTTTATTATTTACTTTTTCTAATGAAATGCTGATTGTGAAACTAAAAGATTATGCGATAAGTTGTTCCATCAATGGTCTATAAATATTCAAAAGATTTAATCTACATCGAGAACTCGAAAAGTATAATTATCGAGTATCTAATATCAGTTAGGTATAAATCATGTTCGTGAAATAAGTGAATATTGCGACCATTTATTGCGCTAGTTTTATTGTGAAACATATAATCGCCTATTCGTGGACTTATATTTGCGGTCTTAGAGCATCTCCAACCCACTCTCATTCTCTATTTTTCTCTCATTCTTCTCCAACCCTCCCTCATTTATTCCCTCATTTTGGGGGATATGAAGAGTATTACACCAAATATGGTGTTATGCTATTCATTTCTTCCAAAATAGGGATGGACTTTGCATTGTCAATTTTAGTCGCTTTGTTATATATTTATACATTTTCAGTTCATTTTTACCTACTAATTATAATTTAAATATAATATTTAATACTTATAATATTTTGTCATATACTAAATTGTATTAATTAATTATAAATATAAAGTTTGTTTTTTGTTCATCAAATTCATATAAAAATTTAAATACATATTGACATTTTAAAAAACGATAACGTATTTTATAAAAACTTATAATTAAAATATATATTACAAACATGATAACATATGCTATTAAACATGTAGTTAACCTATATATTACAATAATAATCTAATAGAAACCAACAAGTGACAATACTATTATTTATTTATTTAATATTTATTTAAAAGTGTGTATAATATTTATTTATAAGTTTATTATAAATATAATCTTTTGTATTTAATATTAATGTAATGAAAAAAATATAGATTATATATTTGTTAAAACTAAATTAGTAGAGGGGTGTGTTTGACAATCTATGTAAGTTGGAATAATAAAATATACTATGAATATACTTTTTGAGGGTAACAATGGGTAAAAAATGGAGTAGGGTTGAAGATGAAACACTATTTGCCCCATTTTTTACTTCATTTTTTAGGGAAAAAAATGAAGATGGGTTGGAGATGGTCTTAATGGTTGTTTTATATAAAAGTTCAAAAATATAGCTTTAGGTATATTTCGTATTTGAATATTATTTTTGGAAATAACTATATTCTAATTAGATCGTAATATATAACATTTTGAATTATATAACACATTGGTTCGTAATATATAACACATTAAAAATATTTTTATCGTTAAATGAGTTAGACAAAATTACATAAATAGTTATTGTGGTTAGCAAATGATACAAACTGAGGGGTTTTTTTATTTTTTTATTTATATTTATTTATATTTTTTTATAGCAAATATGATTTTTGTGGTATTCAAAACTTGCACGAATGATCTTTTTTGCTCACATCATTATTTTTATCCATTAATATGAGGGTAATTTGATATTTTCAGGTTTAACATTGACTGAATTGTGACCATGGGTAAACTATATGGACAATTTATGTAATTTTGTCTATATTTTATTTTTTGAGTTCATGATTTGCCACCTCTTTAGTTTTTAAAATGTCATTTTGATCCATCCATTTTGAACTTTATAAAATGTTCATTTCACCCTTCATTTTCTAAACTTTCGTGTTTATCTTCGTAGTATATATACTTTGATTTCCTTTAAAAAATATGTTCGTTAACCTAACTTTTTTTTACTTGATTATTTTTATGTATGTGTCGGTATAAATTCAAGTTGGTCAACCTTTCAACGTATATTTAGAACTTTCGTACATTAAAGTATACTTACATGCATCACAACCCCTTCATCTGGCGACTCCAAAAGCACCGACTTACGACCACCTTACTTCCTTATATCACCGCTAAACCCCTATTGTTATGCTTCTCCCCCTACCACTGCTAAAACCTCCTGGTATCTTCATTTTCTCCGCCTACCCTCTAATGTTTTCTCATAGTTAATACACCACCAAGCTGCCACCATTGCCTGACCCCCGTCCCCTACAACATGAGAATGCCAAATTCTGTTCTTGATTATTACTTAAGTTAGGCTACATAAACATTTTGTTTTGATTTAGTTTAGGTATTTCAATTTAATTTTGATTTAGGGTTCAAGTGATGGTGAAAGATAGTTTTAGGTAGTAGTGGTGTTGTGGTGACAATGATCGTGTTAATGTCAAAGTCGATAGTAGTAAGTAGAGTCAGTGGTAACTTCAAGATTGAGGACAGGGGATATGGATTTCAATTTGGTGGTGATGATAGTATTGGTTTAATTTTTTTAGGCCATGTTTTTTATTGTAAAAAAATTATAATACCACAAATTTTAAACAAAAATTTTCAGTTTTAAATCTTCAAAATATTGTTCATAAACCAAGTCATCAAAAAAATAAGTGTCAAATACAAATCATCATCATAAAATATCAGAGTATCACAGACTGCCCCTAGTAACAAAATCTCTCAGCAGGTGTATACAATCAGACATTCGCCTTCCCGCGGTCCTCAGAAGTACCTTAAACACATATATCAACAACTGTAAGCACGAAGCTTGGTGAGTTCCCCAAAATACCACATACAAAACAACATAAATAAATAACTATGACTTATCAGCAACCCTAGGGACTATCAGCAGTCCCAGTGGGCAACAACACACCCTATGGGTTATCAGTAACTTGGAGACTATCCGCAATCTCAATCATACATAAACAACATAATAAATAATAGTAGACCCAGTTGGTCATCACAAATACAACTATTCTACCACATAGGTAAGTGTTGGATTAGATGTCTAAGCCCATAACTATAATTGGTATGTACTTAATTTGATAGTAGCATGGTCCTTTTGGGTTGCCTTCACCCTAGCAACTTGACCTGATGACTTTTGGAGAGAGAGGTTGAATTTATTATTTGGAATAATAAATTGATTTATTAATGTATCATGAAAATAATATATTAATTATAAATCCTGTTATTTAATTAGTATTTAATCAAAAATTAAATTAGAATTAATTTTGGGATTAAAGGAACTGGTTAAAGGAACATGAGATGTTTTGCAAATCATTGATAGTTGTGCAATTGGGCTACTAGAATCCTTAGAATGCAGTGGACGAAAACTATAGCGAGGCCCTATAGATTTCGTACAAGGCTCCCTAATAACGGTCCATGGGTTGCTTAAGCCTTAAGCAGGAAATTAGGGTTTCCTCCAGCAAACCCTAGCAGCCCGCAACTATATAAAGACCCCACCTGTTAGCATTTTCGGCCACTTCTTGCTTTCTACAAACCCTAGCCGAAATTCTGAAGAATTCTCTCCTCTCTCCTCTCATCCTTTTGCTAGTGGTGTTTGTGAACCATTAGAGGTGCAACATTTAAGGCACTAAGCTTCCAAGTGTCAAGGATCTACAAGGTGTTCTTGTTATTACTACATAATAAGTAAGGTAAACATAATGGTGGTCATTAAACTGAATATGATTCTCCTTTGCCAATGCGAAATCCGTCACCATGCCCTCCATGTAATTATTTATGACTTCATAATGCATTTTTTTCACTTGAGTTTGTCAAACAGTTTAGGTGAAACCTGCAACCAACAACCAAAACTGTCTCAGCAGAAACAGTATGGGAGTTCCAATTTCAATGCAGATTGGGCTTTTTTTTTATGGGCAATGAGCTTTTATATAGTCTTAGGAATATGTTGATGTAGAATGGCATGTAAAGAAAGTATGAAAAATAAAGCACCTGATACTTTCTTCTTGCTCATACGTTGGTGTATTTGGGGAACTCATAAAACTATCACTGAATCTTGTGGCTGACTATTGGTCTGCTTTCACGTGTTAGGAAAGAAATTGTAATTATATATATACCGTTAATAAAAAGAAATTTAATTATAAAATACAAAGGGTGAAGTTATTCAATTTTCATTATTAATCTTCATCTAAATTAAATGTCAACTAAACATAGTGACAGATTATAATTCTTATAAATTCAATTATCTATTAAGCACACATATACTTAGAAAACCAAAACCTTAAATTCATCCAAAATATATAACTTGCGAAAGTATGTGAACAACAGAACCGATTAATCCCATAATTGAAATCAACAAACCATAAGATTAAAAAATATTAAGGGACAATCATCAAATTAGAAAATATTAAGCTATAGAGAGATACTTAAGTTGCAGACATCATCTCTATCCATTGACGATCAGATAAACAGGCGACATACATCATTTGTACATTCCAAAAAAATAATAATAATAGCGCTTAGATAATCAAACCAACTCAAAATTAGTGGGATGTGAGATATCCAAAAACTAAAATGATAATATGAGATTCAAAAAGAACCATAGTTGTTTGACTTCAAATCGCTATAAACTTGAATCAATGGTCTTCAAATCTCCGATTTCAAGAAACCAACCACCAACTTATGTTTGTAGAGATCTGAAAGAAAAGGTTATTAAAGAAACAAAGGAATGAGTTGAAAATAACAGGGTATTACCTCTGATATGGAAATCTTAGCGAATGTTGCAACCATTTGTCAGTTGAAGTTTGTTTCTCAATTTCTCATGGTGGTGAGGAACCCAACAATCTATTTTAATATTGCAAAGAAACTATAAATCATCAATTAAACATTTTAAGCTAATTTTGGAAGGATGAAGAAGATGCAAATGAAATCTAGATTCAGTAAAAGATTTAATTTGTGATTTTATTTTATTTTATTTGTAGACTAATAGATCCACCCTAATGAAATGTTAAGGAAAAGGAAACAATGCCGGTCTTAAGTTTTACATTCCATCTGCTTCTAATAACCCCTTAGTTGGTGCACAGATCAGTCATCGTCCTCATCCATCAAGGTTTTACAACCGACAACTTTGAAAACAGGTGACAACTAAAGTTGCAGCGAGATGAAAAAAAAAAATAAGCTTACCGATTCTTTCAGTAATTTCATCAAGCGGTTGGTGTGCATCTTCGAACCTGCCAACTTTGAACAAAAAAAGTATCTAATAAGGGACACATTAGTTTCTTTTTCATACAGCAGGTGTCTCCAAAATTGGAATAGGGAATATGAAATTCGGTTGAATAGGAAAGGCCTACCAACATTTTTGTCATAGGAGTGATGAATAAGAGAAAGCAACGGTCGTTTTCCAGCACACGACATCACAGTAACACAGTTGCACCAAGGTTCAGTTGGTGTGCGGTGATGACTGATAAATGAAGAGGACGCGAAGAAATCACGTTATTGAAAGCTTATGTGAAAGCTTAACCTGATGGCGAGAATTGGAGGAAACGATGAAGGTGTCGTCGTAGAGGAAGGAACCATAAAGCCCTAAAAAAACCATGAAGCAATGTTTTGAAAATTGGACCGGACATCGAACCGGTCGTCATAGCGGTTCGATGGTTCAACTGGTCTAACCGGTTGAACCGGTCCCAAAAACCCGACGAACCGTTTGTGTGTGTGTGTGTGTGTATATATATATATATATATATATATATATATATATATATATATATATATATATATATATATATAGGGAAAAGTGAATATACCCTTAAGGATATATATAGGGAAAAGTGAATATACCCTTAAGGATATATATAGGGAAAAGTGAATATACCCTTAAGGGTATATAAGCTTAGGTACCCAAACACATTATAATACGTCATTTTGTTTGATATATTCATTATAATGTTTTTAAACTTCAACCCCTAACTTGATTTATTTTCAACATTTTCCAATTTTCACTATTATCTTTCTCCTACATCATATCTTTTTACCGAACACCTACTAATCTATATATATTGTAGTTGAAAATGAAAAATATGTAAGAGGAAGATAAATGTGCAATTTATAAAAATCATGAAAGTATATCAAGTTAGAAGTTAAATTATAAGAACATTAGACAATTAGAATGTATTATATAATACAAAACGACGTAATATAGTGAGTTTGGGTACCTAAACTTATATACCCTTAAGGGTATATTCACTTTTCCCATATATATATATATATATATATATATATATATATATATATATATATATATATATATATATATATATATAGGTTAGGATCAAATATGAATTACAAATATTGTGTGAATATGTGACCAAATTGTAACCATTAGATGAGAAAAAATGAAGGGTTTTGATCCAAGGATACATGATATTATCATGTACTAGCATTTATTATATAATTTGACTTAATTAATTAAATAGAAAAATATAACATTTACTAAGAGAGAGAAATTTAAGATTATACATATTTTAGGCAACTAATTCAAACTAGTTAATAAAAATTAAATGAAATTTTGGATTTTATTCAACATATTCAAATTAAACAAGATTTTTAGGAATATAAATTTCATTCTGTGCGTCCAAAAAAAAATTCCAGTTTCAATTAAGACTTCCTTTTAGAATCAACATTATTAAAGAATAGGAATGCATATCTTGAAGAATAACGATTTGTATGAAAATAATTATTATTATTATTACAAATTACAAATGATATAGAGAACTTGAGACTTGTATATCATTTCATAAATCACGAACAGTCTTAAAAAATAAAACTAAATTGCATACATTCTCAAAATATGATACAAGTATATTTTGTAAGAATTAAAAAGAAACCGATGCTAAGAATATTGTTGAAAGAATAAAATACATTCTTGAAAAGGAATACGAAACATTCTTGAAAGGAATATGATATACTCTTAAAGATTAAATTGCATTCTGAAAGAATACAAATTATAAAAGAATAATTTTTTTGAAAGAATATATGCAAAAGTTGGTGTTGAATACAGTTTGTGTTTTGTCTGTGGTGTTGGCTTGTCGGTTGTTTCATTGTTCAAGCAAGAGGGTGTTGATGGTTATTTCTCCAATCGATATCGATTACCACATGCATCACCATCCTCTCCTTCCATCTACTTGCATAAAAACACCATTATCAATACTTCATCATTGCAAACCACCACCATCAACCATTGGTAATTCTTTAAGAGTCATAATTCATTCTTTAAGAATCAAAAGAGATTTCTTTTGTTTAATGATTTTTTGTTTTGTTCAACATCAATCTGCAAAAGTATTGAACATCAATTTATATAATATTTTTTTCTTTCATACTTACAAAAAATTGAAACAAGAATAAGAATCACAACTACTTTGAAACAAAAATAAGAATATTCTCCAAGAATATTGAGAAATAAACTTTTTTTATTGCTCATCACTAGTCATAATACTCGGTTATTTATCATAAAATTCAAAAAAATGTTAACAAATTAACCTTCTTTTATCAATATCAGAGTTATTTCTTTAATAATTTCGATTCTTTATAAACGTGTTGTTTAAAATGTAACAAACATGTAATTACATTCATTAGTTACACATTTTGTCCACATTTTTCTAATTGGGATAATTTGTTGAAAATGCTACTGTGATTATTAAAGCTTCTCAAAAACAAATGTTTTCAAACCACTAAAGAATATAAACTTTGACTTTTAAAGTCATTCATGTCATCTATAAAAAATGGAAATTGATAACATATTTGTTGTGGATTAGAGTTTAGATGTACATTTTCAAATTCATGTTATCATTCTAAACGAGGTTTGCTAATTTTATAAATTTATGAATAACTTCAAGAACAGATACTAAATTTGATAGTAAAAAAATAATGTGTTTCACCTCAAAAGTTCCACCAACAAATATAAAAAATGTATGAATAACCATTTTCTTTTCTGAAAATTCAACGTTGTGATAATTTGTAATTAAAATCATCCCTTATGACTTTAAATCTAAACCAACAAATATTAAAAGAAATATATGATAAAACTTGTGAATTTACATATGAATACTCATAATCTAACGTGGTTTACAATAGATTACCTTAATAATGAGACTTGACAAGCCAACAAAACCAATGGATAGAAGAACGACAATAATGATAGAGACTCCATCACCGTTATCGGAGGTTGTGGAAACAATTTGATTTGTGTTCTCACGTAAGCTTGCTTTTAATATAAAAAAACTCCATTATGATAAGTGGAAATTAGGCATATACTAGAATCATATGTTTGTCTCCCGTGAGAGACATTCAAACAAATCAAACAGGGGAGTGATTGAAATCTTTGGGTTCCGCCGGCGGGTTAGGGTTTTGGCGATAATGATGAACCTGGTAATGGGTTTCAGAGATGGTTTTATGTAGGATGAAGATGACGATGCGTTAATAAGGGTTTGAAACTGATAACCCTTTTTAAGGGGTTAATAATTGATTTAATATATTTCCATAATTAATTGTAGTTAAAGTTATTATTATTTCCTTATCAAACGATTGGTCCAGAATTGGTTATACACTCACACAATACTTATGGTTTATACATGAACCTAACTCTCTCTCTCTCTCTCTCTCTCTCTATATATATATATATATATATATATATATATATATATATATATATATATATATATATATATATATATATATAAGTTGTAAATAAAAAGCATTGATTCCCACATCGAAAGTTAGGAAGAAAGTATTTGGTTGTTGGCATTAAAAAATTAAAGGGTTAAGGCTTAACAGTGTCTCAATGAATCCCACATCGCTAGCCTATTCAAATTTGGAATAGCAAATGGTTCTATAAATGCGTTTTCAGAGCCGGTGTACCAAATCAATCCCAATACGGTTTCTTAAGTTTAAAACCAAAGTTGAGGATATATTATGAGCTTTCATATTTTTTATGAAAATTCAAAGTGATTTTTTTGCCAAAGTTAAATTTTAGTTAAAAGCACCGGTTTTAACCGGTTGAACCAGGCCAATTCAACCCGGTTTACATTAAAACCGCTGGTTTTTTACGGTCTAAGCTACAAACGGTTTTTGGGCTTTATAAAACCGGCCACAACACCGGCTCCCGGTTGAACCGGTCCGACCGGCCGGTCCGGTCCGGTTTTCAAAACAGTGCCAAGAAGAAATTAAAATCCTAAATATGGGAAAGACGGGGAAATAGGAGAAAGAGAAACATTGGTGGGTTTAGGGTTCGTTACTCATGCTTGACACTGACATAATCACCTCCGTTGCACAAAAGCCACACGGGACAGGTGAAAATTACCGGGTTCAAAAAAGACTTCGGGTCCAAAAGATTACAGACGGAGGTATATTAAAAGCTCCGTCGACTGACCTGCCCTGCATCGCCTCCACATCGGCACGTCCACATGACCGATTCCGGCGGCGTCACCAAATCCATTGCAGGCATTGAAGCGACCGTAGTAGAAGGAGCAAAGAGATGAAGAAATTAATAGAAAAAAGGGATGAAGATAATAGAAAGAAGGGATGAAGAGGTGGATTCTGTAACGACCAAAATTTCAAAACAATTAAAACTTTTCAAAAACCACCCATTTTAATAACGTTGTTACAAAAGGTTTTCAATACATTATTTAACAGAGTATTTTTCCCAGGTTCAAATCATAAAACACCAACGCGGGGAACGGTACGATCACGCCTTTGCCTTGCCACAGACTCCTGAGAACCTGAAAACATAAAACCACAACTATAAGCCCGAAAGCTTAGTGAGATACCCCCAAAAATACCAACCACAAATACGCCCTTCCAGGCCGCGACCTTCCGGTCCAAAACATATCGCCTTCCGGCCCATAACATATCGCCTTCCGGCCCGTATCATATTGCCTTCCGGCCCATAACATATCAGATCATAGAACAACCATACATATCGGGTCAAACCCCAGACCAAGCAACCATGCACATAACATATAATCATATAACAGATCACAGTCAGCAAATCGATCAACAGATCACATAACATATCATTACTCTAACCAAGATACCGGCCTAGCCGGTCACTAGCATAACATCACCCTACGAATCAGTCAACATACCAATTACACACATACGCCTTTCCAGGCCATGACCTTCCGGTCTACATCGCAATGCCTTCCGGCCCAAAACATGTAATGCCTTCTGGCCCACAACATATAATGCCTTCCGGCCCATATTCCGCAATATCTAAACAACAAACACTACTCGGATTTCCATCCGATAAAGGGTCGGCCTTGGTGCCGTAGACCCTGTCGATATAGTGAGGGTAACTCACCTCGAAACTGCCGATTGAACAGATAGCCCAAGCTGCTCCGATCACTGATACGATCTCCACCACCGGACAACCACCAATGCACTGAACTCAAACAATAATCAACAATTACCAAAATACCCCTGGAAACCACTGGTCAACCCTTGGTCAACGACAAGGTCAAAGTCAACCCCTGACTGACCCTACTCGCCGAGTCAACCCGATGACTCGCCGAGTTCCCATACTCAGAACTTCACTCAATCCGCGACCTAACTCGCCGAGTCATCCCTTAACTCACCGATTCTCGACTCAACCAGAGAATATCGGAACTCTTCGACAAGACTCGCCGAGTCCAAGAACAGACTCGCTGAGTCTATGGCTATCTTCAACCTACTCGCCGAGTTGTTCATACAACTCGCCGAGTTCTAGGCCATCTTCATCCAACTCGCCGAGTTGTTCTTCCAACTCGTCGAGTCCTAGCTCATCTTCAAGCAACTCGTCGAGTACACCCATGTGACTCGCCGAGTACCACCGGTCTGAATCCATACAGAAGCACTCCAAGCCATGCAATTGATCCAAGACATAGATCTAGCTTCCTACAACCCCTTCATCGCATAAAGTGGCAAACTTTACGTGAATCTAACGAGATCTAGGCTTTTTGCACTTTGGTTTAGGGTTTGGGACATGTAAGCTTCACTAAACACTCCAACACAGGAACTTTCATGCTCTCTGATTCTTCTCTATTCCAGATCTGAGGTAGCAACCTTAGATCTAACCTCTAGACTTCCAATTCCACCCATAGACAAGTTCCCACAAACCCCAAAATGAAGAAATAACATAACAATAGCCCAAGAACGAGATATTACCTCCAATGGACTCCCAATCTGCAATGCAATTTGATTCCAAGCAAAGCCCCTTGCTCCAAGCCTTCAATCTCTCAAAATTCCTTCAATAATTACTTCTCCAAGCTCCAATCCACTCAACAATGGTGCTTCTCCGCGATTTAGGGTTTTCTGGGGCTCAAGGGGGAATAAAGAGGCTTGAAGGAAAACATAATGTTCTTTATATAGGGCTCAACCCCGAGAATTAGGGTTTTCTCCACTCAGCGCCTACTCGCCGAGTCCTCCTTACCGACTCGCCGAGTCGGTTACTTAACACGCGTCCCAGCCGCGACTCTACTCGCCGAGTCCATCCATGGACTCGCCGAGTCACTCTTCCACAACTTACTCTTTTAGCCCTTCAACTCTACTCTTGATATTTCGGGATATTACAGATTCGGTGAATCCTTGGCGGTGGCCATATCAACAGAGAATGGGTGAGGAGGTGTGATGGGTTAAAGAAGGCGGTACAAGATAAGATGGAAAGGAAAAATGGGGCGCTTTTATAAAAAGAAAAACTTGAGTGGAACCAGTGTGGCCACAGTAGCAAATGAAGGAAAAAATGTGGCGGAAATGAGAAACGTGAAAGTTTCCTGTTCACCGTGTTTTTAAGGATTAATAGTATATATAATTAAGAAACCAATGAACTAATCTAAAGTTTTGAAATTTAAATCGGTTAGCAACAAAAAAGGGTTGCAGAGTTTTACAATGGACGTACATACCTATATTATAACAAAACTCACATCTTCTTTTTGTCGTTTTAATTTTTTTAAGTCATGTTTTTTATCGAAAAAAAACAGAATATACCATTGTTCATGATTTTTCATCATCTTTCCATAGAGATCCATATTGATATAAAAAAAAATTATTTTTTAAAAAACTCACTTTATTTATTTGTTTTTTGAAATGTTAAGGCCTATTTTTTTTATCAAAAACATTTAATAAATATATAAAAATTCATATTTTTTGGTACTCTTTAAACATAGATTCATATTGATGTAAAAAATAATAATAAAAAAACAAAATTTAAATAAAAATTCTCATTGTAAATCTGCCCAGATTCACATCATGAATCTGAGCAAATTCATAATGTGAATAATAGTAAGTCAAATTCAGATTGTGAATATTAAAATTGAAATATTTACGGTTTAGATTACAATATGAATCTAAATTAATCGAGTATTTTTTAACTGTTGTTGATGTTTATTAATAGAGAACAAAAAATAAGAATTTTTTGTATTATTGATTTTTTTTATAAAAATAAATTAAATATTGAAAAAGATAACAAAATAAAGTGGGTTTTTTCGAAAAATCATGAACAAAAAATCTTTATGGAAAAATAGCGAAAAATCATGAACAACGGTATGTTCTGTTTTTTAGATAAAAACGTGGATTAAAATAATTTAAAAGAAAAAAAGAGGTGAATTTTTTTTGGTAAAGAGATGAGTTTTATGGTATAATCCAATATATATGTGTCCGATGTATGAGTGTACATTTATTCCCTTGGCTGTTGATCACTTTAAATTTTGACGCTAACGATTTATTCATTAGTTCTTTGTTAATAATACTTATATATATATATATATATATATATATATATATATATATATATATATATATATATATATATATATATAAACAGGATAATGTGATGATTTTTTTTTTGGTGAGGACCCATGAGTACACCTTAAAAAAATTGAATTTAAAAAAAAATATAAATCATAAAATCGATCATAGTATTATATTGGAGGAAAAAAATTGGATAACTAAAATTGAATCATGGATCACTTTTATGATCTATGATATACTTTTTATGATCTATGATTAAATTTTAATGATCTAAAAAAAATTAAAATTTTTTCTCTACAATATAGCACTATGCTTGATTTTATGATTTGTATTTTTTTAAAGTGTTTTTAAGGTGTATGTAGCACCTGGTTCTTGGTACGCATTCTCTTCTTTAAAATTTTTCATTTTGGCCTTGGACTCGGCGAGTTGAAGGACCAACTCACCGAGTAGAAGCGGGATGAGACGCGGAGTTTAAGCTGTGGACTCGACGAGTCGAGTCCCGGACTCGGTGAGTAGACCCTGTCTGGACAAAAACCCTAATCCGAGGGTTTGCACCCTATTTAAACACCTTAACTCGGCCTCATTCGTCCCATTTGCTCCCAGAAGACCCCCATAGCAAACCCTAGCCGTTATTAAAGCAATCTAAGGCATTTGGAGTGATTTTGGTGCTTTTGTGATCCAAGGAAGGAAGGAAAAGCTTGAAGGATCAAGAGGAGGCTTGAGGGATCCGATTTTGAACATCATTTGCACTCTTCAGAAGGTATAACCTTTATACCTTGTTTGCTCTTTAGAAAGATCCCATTTTGCGGAGTTTTAGGGCTTTTCTAAGCCATTTTGGTCACCAACCATGTTTGCAAGCATGGTTGGGGGTTGATGTTTCAGATCTAGGTCCTTAGAGGGGTTACAAGGCAAAATGCCAGAAAGGAGTGGCTTTTGCACTCAAAGAAGGCCCCATGCATTGTAAGAGCTTGTTTTAGGACCTTTTGAGCTCAAAGTCCCATGCAAGCATGTAAAGGTTGTAACTTTACGTGCTATATCGATTGTAGAATCATAGATCTATCTTTTGATCAAGGGTTATACGTCAGAAATCGAAGATTCAGTGAGTGGTTGTGACCAACTCGACGAGTCCGTTCTTGGACTCGGAGAGTCCAAGGTTTTGTCCCATATCAGTTGAGGGTCATAAGGACCCAGTTGAGTGTGGAAAGGTTTTAAGAGTCCCGAGGAGTGGCCCAACGTTCTGGACTAAGTCATTGTTCTGGAAATTCATGGGACTCGGCGAGTCCAAGGTAATCTTCTTAAGGATGAAGATGAACTCGACGAGTTATTCATCAACTCGGCGAGTCGAGGACAGAACTTGTTCATCAGATGAAGGTGAACTCGACGAGTTGTTCATCAACTCGGCGAGTCAGATGAGTTTTCATGTGATGTTCATATGAGAGAAGAACTCGTCGAGTTGACGGCCCAACTCGACAAGTGGGGTCATGGATAAGGACGAGTAAAGGGATAGGGACTCGGCGAGTTGGCGAGCCAACTCGGTGAGTCAGGTTAACTGGAAGTTGACTTTGACTTTGACTTGGTCGGGGGTAAAATGGTCATTTTACCCTAAGAACAGTTAGCAGTGTACGACTAAGTGTTTTGTGGGAATTATAGCCGGAGGGTTTCCGGAGCAGCAGCGGCAGCAGTCAGAGGATTCCCGCACAGTTCAGTAGCTACTGCGAGGTGAGTTACCTTCCAGTAGCAGTGGGTCTACGGCCATAATGTCGGCCCACCGGTAGGAGTTGTATGTTAGATGATTGTCTTTGTGATATCATCTAGGTTTGCTACTACCTGATATGTTATATGCTGGCATGATATGTTATATGTGATAGTAGTAGAGTTCGGTTGTTAGGACCGAAGGGTAGGTCAGACACCCCAGATATGTCTGACAGTATGTGATGATATGTTTATATGCTGGCATGATATGTTATATGTGATAGTGGTAGTAGGAGGGGAATAGTCCCCAAGTTCGGTTGTTAGGACCGAAGGGTAGTTCGGACACCCCAAATATGTCTGATAATATGTGTACGTTATGATATATGTGATAGTAGCAGTAGGGGTGGAATAGTCCATGAGGGTCGGTTGTTAGGACCGAGGGGCAGGTCAGCACCCCAGAACGGCTTGACACGGGCAGGTCGGCACCCTAGAATGGCTTGACATGTGTAGGACGACACCCCAGAATGGCCGCATGGGTAGGTCGGCACCCCAGAACGGCCGTATGGGTAGGTCGGCACCCCAGAATGCCCGTACCGGGTAGGTCGGGCACCCCAGAATTGTCCGACAGTATGTATGTTATGTGATTGTATGGTATGTGGTACGATGGGGGAACTCACTAAGCTTCGTGCTTACAGTTTATAGTTTTTTGTTTCAGGTACCTCTTCAGCTAAGGGGAAGGAGCTGGCGCGGTAGCGGCACATCATACACACACATTGTTTTCCGCACTATTCTGGGATTTATACTCTGACATTATTATGTTTTTACGATTCGGTTTTCAGACACGAGACATGTTTTTATGAAATGATATGGTCGGTTGATATTATGTTATAAATATTTTGCAAATCACTTAATCAAAAATGAAATTTTTGGACTTGAAAAATTGGGTCGTTACAGTGTACTAACGAGTCATCACCGAAAAAATAGTCATCATCGGAACCGGACAATATATATATATATATATATATATATATATATATATATATATATATATATATATATATATATATATATATATATATATATAACATTAGTATTTTAATCATCTGAGACATATTTAACGGAATGGAATTGATAATAAGGCCATCCGGTATGGTTGCAACGGACGGGTTCGTGGTCTAAAGGGCCACAAACCACGACCGTGCAAAACCATCCTGATGGTCCGTGGTAGTTCGTTGTAGTGGGGATTCATGGTCGGGACAACGAATGGAAACAAACAATCTAATTGGTTGTTGAGTAACGACCATATTTAGGGACTAAAATCTTTTTATTATTTTTTATTTTTTATTTTTAATTTTAACTTTCAAGCAACATTAAACATCTTCTATAAATAACTCGTATTCATTCATTTTACTCATACAATTCTTTTCTCTTCTTCTCACAATCACACATTTCTTTTGCTTGATTAATTCAAAACCAATGGCTCCTAAAATGATGAATTGGTCAGAAAATAAAGGAGATAACTTAGCATTAGCATGAGTAGCTGTTTCAGAAGACCCAGAAATACCTCCTAATTTTTGGGTAAAAGTTTTAAACGTTTTCCATAATTTAATGGGCTGCCAAAGTCGTAATTTTGATGAAATATGTTCGAAGTTTCGCAACATGAGGGTTAAATGTCTTGAATTCAATGAGATTTATTACTTTGTTATAAACAACGTAGACGACGACGATCCGTTTGCTATGGTCATGCACCAATATGAAGACACGAAACACATGCCGTTTAAACACGTCAAAGTTTGACGAAAATTGAAAGAGTCCTTAAATTTTAGTCATTAATAATAAGGGTTAAAAACTAGTTTAAGTTGTTTGTGGTTGCATTTTTATGTTCTTTTTTATTATTATTATTATTTTTATTTTATGTTGTGTGTTTTAAATTAATGTAATTTTTGTTTCATTAAATAAAAAAACTAATTTAAAAAAATATGTTTTATTGTGTTTTTGAGTTAAATTTAGATAATTTTTTTTTGTATTTTAAAGTATTTTTGAATTAAATTAAAATAAAAAATGAAATAGAATGATGTGTTTAATGATAGGTATCTCATAATTAGTGGTAGGAGTTTTGTGATAATATGTCATTTTAGCAGTAGACAGTCTAATTGGACATAGATAAAAAAACTAATAGATTTTCCTACCAATGTCGATCAATAATATTAAATTTTCAAGACTGATCATATTTATTCGAAGGCTATCAGGAGTGGGCGTCTAAAAGACGCGTGATGCTGAGTTGGCACGACCAAAGACGCGTGAACACCGCCCAAGGGCCGGTGTTCGTGGTGTCGCGTGGACGGGAAGACGGAGCTTTCTATTGGTTTGTTTTTTTTCAACCGTTTGCCTCTTATTTTGTTGGATTTTTTTTAATCCATCGAAGTAGAAAAGAAAAAAAAATGGGTTAGTACCCGTTTTCCGGTGAAATCGGGTGAAGAAGACCAAGTAAAGCGGGTGGATATTATAAATGTTTTAATTGAAGTTATAAATTTGGTCCCTAAAATTCTGTAACTTAATCCTATTACATCCTTTCACTTTTATCTGAATTATATTAAACCCTTAACTATATATAATTATGTTTATTTAATTTTAAAAGTTAATAATATGTTTATTTGATTTTTTAGTTAGTAAAATGATTACTTATAATAATGTTTTTTTATTTAATCTAATGTTTTAAAATTAAAAAAATAAAAATATTAATGATGTAGAGTTGTAATTTTTTTCAATGTCTAGTGGCTTGTTTTTATTTAATATAATGTTACAAAAAAATATGTTTTTTATTTATTATGTTTTTTATTTAATATAAATGTTACAAAAGATAAAAAAAATAAAATAAAAAAATGAATATTGTTAGTAGTGACCTTGGTAGTGGGTTGATGGTGAAGCTGATATGGCGCAAAGATGACACCACTTTTCTGATGAGTGGTGTCATCATAACCTAATATATATATATATATATATATATATATATATATATATATATATATATATATATATATATATATACTGTAGGCACCAAAACTGTAACTTATTCTAATTGATGTGATTGTTCCAATCTAAGTACTTTTTTTTTCTGCCAATAATGGTAGATGGACGGTGATGGCGACAATGAAGAAATGGTGGAGTGATTTGCAAGCAAAGATGGTGATGTGATGCATAACAAACGCCCGGTTTTTTAATTTTTCCCAAAACATGTGTATGCTTTGTAATTTAACAAGCCTTTTTTACGATAACATGTTAACAGATAATCATACGTGTATTATTTATGGAAACTAGTATCACATGAAAACTACCTACTGACAGAATTTTAAACGGGTAGACAATAAAATTTTAACTAACTTTCTAACTTTTATTTAAAAAGTAAACAGTGGGGATTAATACAAACTTTAAGTTTTTTTGAACCGTAAATCTAATTTATCCTACTAAATTACTTTTAATACTACGTACGTTCCTAACAAAATTTGAACCTCCACCTTAAATATACTATTTTGTATTATATAATACTATTTTGTATTATATAATAACGGTTTTATTTAATAATATTTCACTATTTTGGATTGTTTATTTAAAACAATTAATGTTTTTATTGTAAAAAAGTTTAACCGTATTTTAAGAAACTATGTTCCGATTATTCTATATTTTATCAAAACACAATAATACCAATAGATATATTCCACCAAACTTTCTTTATTTTTACCATGTTAGCGCCTACTTTAAAATAATAATAAAAAAACAAATATATAACAATTATAAGTTAATTGTAATAAAATGAAAATTAATAAAAGGGAAACACTTAATTAATTCAAAGTAAATAATTAAAATTACATAAATAAAAATAATATAAAATTAAAACATAATAATAATTAAAACAAGTCGTCGTAGCTATATTTTTTTTCTTCATAATTTTCGTTTTGATTCATAAAATCATAGAGTTCTTCTTCCAAAAGATAATCTGTCATTTTTTATAACATAATTCACATTTATGAGCGGTAAATTTTGTCTTGGGTTTGTTTTTTTTTTCTCTTCATGTGCTTTTTGTTTTTTGTATCTTTTTTTCTTAGGTAATTTGTGTTTCTGGAATTGCAAACGCACGTTAAAATTCAAATTATATTGTTCGAAGCTCGTTGCCATCTTTTGTAATTCCTAAATTTTATTGAATAGTGATGCACTAGGCGAGGACACTTTCTTTTTCGCCTTATACCTACCTATCGTCCATATTATTTCTCAAAGTTAATGCTCGTTATCGTCTTTCAAGTCTAACCCAAACGAGCATCCGGAAAAGTTGTGTAACTAAAGTCATATATTTTTGAAGCTACGAGTTGTTTCTCAAACTCATGCAGTTTTAGGTTATGTGTTACAACCTTCCAAAACTCGACTTATGTAATACCTGTTTTCCAGGATGGATCACTTGAGGACTTGGAGGAATCAATGTAAGATTTTTGGGAAAAACCTTCTGACACGACATGGTGAAATTGAGCACCGCGATGTGGCATGCCAAATGTATGGAATGCATATCTGGTGGTCGCCACGATGTGGCTAGAGTGTCACGACATGGCAGCAATTGCAACCCAAGCTTATGAGCTTTTAGGCTTTCTTCCATATTTAAACACCTAATCTCAAGGATTAGAGCATCTTCTTTAGCCTCCAACCCCTCATCAAGAAACGCTAGCCTCCATGGATGTTTATGTTGGATTAATGTCTAAGTCCATAACTATTTTGGTATGTACTTGACTCGATTATGAGCATGGTCCTTTTGGGTTGCCTTCACCATAACAATGTGTAGGATGATTTAAGGAGATAAAGGTTTAAATATGATTTATTAATATATTATGAGAATAATATATTAAAGGAGAAATCATATTGTTTAATTAATCTTAGTCAAGAATTAATTAAGAATTAATTTTGTGGCTAAAAGAGATTAATTAAACTTAGGGGACTGGAGTTGTAATTATAAGATAATTATAATTGCGCTATGGATCACCTAATAAAATATAGGTTGGACGAATTCTATGGGAAGCCCATTAGAAACGTCCAAGGGATATGTTAAAAGAGTCCATGGGTTGCTTAGGGCTTAAGCAGCCAGATTAGGGTTTCCTAGTTGAAAACCCTAATAGCCTACATGTATACAAAGGGCCCCTATGCCCCAAAAACGTGGACAAGTCTTCCTCTAGGGTTTCTAGACGTTTTGGGTAGCCTCCTCTCTTCTCCTCTTCATCCAAGTTGCTTAGTGGTGTTTGTGACTCCATTAGAGGTGCAACACTTAAGGCACTAAGTTTTCTAAAGCCAATCAAAGCAAGGAATTGATTATTATTACAATATAACAATCAAAGGTAATTACTAAACCCTTATTTCAGTTCTTAAATGATAAATCTAGGGTTTATAGCTTTGGATATTCAATTTCATGTTCATTAGACAAACTAGATCCAAAATCTATTAGGGTTTGCATGTACACCATAGGATTGATGTTTTGCTTAAAACTCATCAGTGGTATCAGAGCCTAGGGCTGTTTGTTTGATGTATTTGATGCAGTTATGGTTTATTCTTGCTTTAAAATCGAAATTTAGGGTTTCTGGGGGCTGGACTGGCCGAGTCCATGTGAAGTCGACGAGTCCATGCCTGACTCGACGAGTCAGCAGGTCAGAAAGAGCTAATTTCGGGATTTTGTGCTTCTTTAGCTGTGGGATAGTTACCAAAACGTCTTTTATTCATATAAATCAGATTTTTATGATATTGGGTGATTATCTTTGCCAAATTTAAAGATATCTTCATATTAATTGAATAATTACTTCCTTATATGATTAAATTTAATTATTTGAATTATTTGGTGAATTATCTTGCAAGAATTTGGACTAGGTCAAATTAGATAACCACCAATTAATTGTTAATTGCCTTATTTGAATTTTTTGATCTAGAAAATTCTTGATAAAGTTTGGAAAAGTTTCAAATTACTCCCTTTAGGTTTTATAGTTTAAATTTGAACTTAAAAGTTTTGTTTTTGAAATTTAAATAAGTTAAACCCTAATGTTTTGAAATGTTCCAAAACTTGCCCTCAAGTTTTGGAATTTAAAAGTTGATTAAAAGTTTAATTTTGAAATGTTAAATTCTAAAAACCCTAGTAATTTGAAAAGTTCAAATCACACCCTTATGGTTTTATTAATTAATTAAAGTGTATAATTAAAAGAGATTTAATAAACCCATAAAGTTTGGTTTACATTTAATTAAATTAAAAGGTATAATTTACTAAGTTAAACCACATAGTATTTTAAAAGTGTAAAATACACCCTATAATATATATAACATTAAAAGTCTAATATTATATATATATGTATGAGTAAACAGTCAGTCTTACCGTTAGTAGGCCTCATTCACGAAGCTGGTCTATAAGGGGTGTTTAAGGAAATTGACTATAAAATGGTGATTGAATGGGTATCCACTCTTACCTACCGCACTCTTGACTAGTGGAAGGTCGTTAGCCGAACGGTTAGGATAGGACAGAAACCTTCTATTATAAGTATAATGAAGTACAAAGTAACTAAATGCTTTTACAAATTCCCAAATCATAGTTACTTTAGGCAAAATGTGAAACTGTATGCTAATCCATGGAATTACACTTCGTACCCTTGTCAAATGTTAGTGGAGCGTGTGTGGTTAACCAGCACACTAATTTGGGGATGACATTGGTAGTGAAGGGTGACTCGATGTTTGTCATAGATCAATGGAGCGTGTGTGGCTAACCGGCACATTGATTAGGTGATAGTAGCATTGAGTGCACCACGTGATTCGTATGGTTATTCACACCTTATTTGTGATCCCCGGCATCCCAGTCACAAATAGTATGGCATAATCGAGATTAAACATGCCATTGAAAAGTTCAATGAATCTCAAAAGATCTAGGAGTTTCAATTCATTTAAAACTTAAACTTCATTTTTGTTTTTCATGGTGGAAATTAGTAAATCGTTATTTACCTACCTTCAAATATTCTGTAACTAGATTACGGCATCCCTATTCTAGGTTGTAGAGTATTGTGTTGGATCCTAGCCTTAATAATTCATTTGGGTGTTTTATTAAGGACTCAATCAACTTAACTTGAATTTTCTCCCATTTTGTAGATATCAAACAACAATGGTCTTCCCAAATCCTTTGGAACAAGCTTTCCAATTGAAGATGATGTTCCGAGATACGATCGAGGAAATGAGAGTCATGCTTCACTTCCTCCACCTCCTCCAATTATTCTCCCTGACCCACAAGTTTGAAGGCTTGAGAAGTTCAAGCTCACTAAAGCCCTTTTGGCAAGTAAACACGAAGATGGGAAACCTGTGTGTGCACACATCTTAGAGATGAAGTCACACATTGATAGGTTAAGGATGATGGGTGTCGATATCTCAGAGATGTTGGCTGTTAACTTAGTTCTTCAGTCGCTTCCTGAATCATATAGTGAGTTCGTTAGAGAGTACTATATGATGGATCACGAAGTGACCCACATTGATCTCACCTATTTGCTTATAGTTCCTGAATCAGCGATGATTTGGCGTGTTGGTCAAGCAAATTTGTCTGGTGAATCAAACTCCCAAACTTCAATGGACACTGGCAACATTGGAAGTCCAGAAAGGACTAAGTATGAGATTGTCCCATGTGTTGTGCCAAAGGAGTCCATTCGTTTTTATTGCCATGAGAATGGGCATTGGAGACGAAGCTGCCCAAACTACCTGAGAGGTCTAAGAGATGGGAGAGTCAAGACGTATGGCTCCACTTCAGGTAAAATCCAATAACTAACTCTACAAGTTCCTGTTCTTTCATTTTCAATACATGATGTGATAAGATTACATTTTGATGTTTTGTAGGATCGGAGAAAAGAGAGGAAGCTTAAGGGAAGAAGTAAGCTGAATCTGATCGTGAAGAAATGGATTTCGATCGCATTGCTTGAAGATCAGATTTTTGAGCTACTACTTTAGAGTTAGAATAGATTGCTTAGAAATTGAAATAGCATAGTTTTCATTTGAATTGCATTGTAAGGACAAGTTTTTCCGCAATAAAATGAATTTTGATTTCGTCTTATTTATTTATCCTTGCAATGGCATATGTGAAAAATGGTTGTTTATGTATTTCTAATTTTAGCAATCTTGAATTGGATGTGATTCTTGATAATGTTATTTGTGAAATGTCGAGAATTTACCAAATAGGGAGAGTTTCTCATCGCCCAAGTTTCAATTGGACAGAAATTTGGAATCATGCAACATGCATTGCGTGATGAATGAGAAACTTCATATTTGGAAACTAGACTAAATCTTTGGCAAAGTGTCAAGTGAAGGACTAAGAGATTGAGTACACTAGGTTGTACGTTGATCAAGTCCACCACAAGAGTGATAAAGATATTCGTCATGATTTACTAAATTTTAGTAAATATGATTATACTTATAAGATTAAGTGTAATTCTGAGTTGGTTGAAAGAGTTTTAATAGTAGAATGAATAAAGAAGAATCAAGTAGGCAGAAAGATAAAAGTTTCTCCATTCTAAGAAGAAGGGAGAGTACCTTTTATTGTGATAAGTCTTAATGATTAAGAACCATATCTCAATTGATCCTCTAAGTGAGTCTTACTGCATTTGTATGTCTAAGAAGAGGAATCGGGAATTGTGGAAATGGTTAAATGAATAAGTCAATCATACTTCATTCCAATATCGAATCTTAGAGTCATACTCCAAGATTGTGAATTGAGTGACAAGTCTTTAGTAGGTTTATAACACTCAACAAATGTGGAATTTGGAAAAGTTTTCTTATTCTTGCACATTTGAAATTGGTAAGTTGTGATGTCTTGGATAAGACAAAGACCAACTAGGACCAATTATGTGAAGTGTTTTGTGTTGATAAGAACTACACTAACTCTTGAATATTTGTTTTGTCTTGGAAAGTTTCCCGACAAGAGAATCATATATGTCAAGAGGTCAGTGGGAGTTTTAATGATCTTTAAAAAGGTTTCAAGAACAAATCAAGAATAAACCTTATCGATCATCACTAGCACACGACCTGAGGTTTACAACCTATTGTGTTGACATTATTTTGTTTCTGTGCCATTCCAATTGATTTAGTTATGTATGTGAGTTCTATGAGTTCTCATTTGAATGCATAAGACAAAGCTGTTGGATTAGTGTCTAAGTCCATAACTATTTTGGTATGTACTTGACCCGATGGTGCATGGTCCTTTTGGGTTGCCTTCACCAAAGCAACTTGATTGGAGAGATAACTAGAGAGAGAGGTTATTATGATTTATTAATATGTTATAAGAATAATATATTAAAGGAGAAATCATGTTTATTTAATTAATATTGGTCAATAATTAATTAAGAATTAATTTTGTGATCAAATGTAATTAATTAAACTAGAGGGGCTAAATTGTAATTATGTGATAGTTGCAAAATAGGGCAATGGTTATCCTTGTTAAAGGATGGACGAATTCAAGGATACGGATATCCTTAAAATCGTCCAAGGTCCAAGAGATAGGGATTTTCAAGGCTTATCTTATGGTTGCTTGATGGGCAAGTAACTAGATAAGGATAAGGACTGAAACCCTAATCCCAACCCTATATAAAGACCCCTAAGGCCTTAGGATTTGGTGCACTTGATCCCTAGAGCATCTAGGGACGAATTCTTATACCTCTCCTCTCTCTTTATACCTTCTCCATTTGCTCTTGGTGTTTGTGAGCCATTAGAGGCACTACACTTGTGGTGCTTGCTTTCAAGACTTTAGGTTTGAAGATTTAAGTTGTTATTACAATATAACAACAAGAGGTATGTAATCTAACCTTCTTGGTTAATTTCGAAAATAGCAATCATGATTAGGGTTTTATTATGTGTTCATAATGTTGTGTATCTAATAGTGAAAACATAGATCCATTGCTAGGGTTGCATGTACACATAGGATTGTTTGTATAAAACACATCAAAAGCGCCTTGGTCGATGGAAAGTACATTGATATGTAAGGATAAGTTGATAAATTACTTGGAAGACATGGTGGGCACTCGTGTGACCATAAGACAAGAAATCAAAATCAAGAAAGTTCAGTCCATATGAGTTTGGATTTGTCGTAAACTTGGTTTCGGTAAATTCACATGGATAGGAACTCATACACCACAAAATCTAAGTGTCATAAGATTCCCTCCTTCATGAAAATGAATGTGAGGAAATGATTTCACTAAGAGAAATTTTAAGAAGATAGCAATTGTGAAAATTGTATTCTCAAATTCGATTATGGTTACGGCATCCCTTTCCACAGTTCGAATTGTGAGATTTGGAAATTAGTCTAACATTTGGGACTTATTGATATAAGTTTTAAATTGCAAGAGTTTGAATAAGATCTTCAAATCCTTTCCTTAAACCCTTAAATTTTGAAATCTAGGGTTTGTTTTAATCCCTTGATTTTCGAAATTAGCCTCCTCCCCAAGATAAGATCCAAAATTTTAGGGATTTGGATTATCCCATATCTTGTAATTATCCTCTAATTGTTAAATATGGTAATTATAGATTTTGCATTATCCTATCCTTATTTTCGAAATCTATAGAGATAATTAAGGGATTAGGATATCTTAAATGTATAAATGGTAATTATCCTCATGATTTAGATAATCCCTTATGATTTAATAATTAAATTAATAGTCTAATTCAAGATAATTATTAAATCAACAGTTTTAATATTTAAAATTTTAATTTACATGTCATAAATTCGAAATTTTTTAATAGAAATTAAAACTAAATTGTTTTGAAATGTTTCAAAACTTGCCCTCAAGTTTTGGAATTTAAAAGTTGATTAAAAAGGTTTAATTAGGAGTGTTAAATTCTAAAACCCTAGTATTGTTTTGAAAAAGTTCAAATCACACCCTTATGGTTTTATTAATTAATTAAGGTGTATAATTAAAAGAGGTTTAATAAATCCATAAAAGTTTAGGTTAACAATTTAATTGAATTAAAAGTATAATTGTTAAATTAAACCACCTAGTATTTTAAAAGTTGTAAAATACACCCTATACTATATATATAACATTAAAAGTCTAACATTATATATATGTATGAGTAAAGTCAGTCTTACCGTTAGTAGGCCTCATTCTCGAAGCTGGTCTCTAAGGGGTGTTTAAGGAAATTGCCTATAAAATGGCGATTGAATGGGTATCCACTCTTACCCACCGCACTCTTGACTAGTGGAGGGTCGTTAGCCAAACGGGTAGGATAGGACGAAACCTTCCATTATAAGTATAATGAATTATGAAAGTAACTAAATGTTTTTCATAAAATTCCCAATCTTAGTTACTTAGGCAAAAGTGAATTGATGCAATTCCATGAAATTACACTTTGTGCCCTTGCGAAGATGTTAGTGGAGCATGTGTGGTTTACCGGCACACTAAATGGTTCTAAGCAAAGGTAGCAAAGGATGACTCAATGTTTGTCATAGTTCGGTGGAGCGTGTGTGGTTTACCGGCACATCGAATAGGTGACTGTAACATGTGAGGGCACCATGTAAGTTTGCATGGTTATTCACACCCGCTTTGTGATCCTCGGCATCCCAGTCACAAACAACAGGGGCATATCGAGATTTAAACATGCTGTTGAAGCGTTCAATGAATCTCAAAGGATCTAGGAGTTTTCATAGATTTAAAACTTAAATTCTTTTTCGTTTTTTCGTGGTGAAAATTAGTGAATCGTCATTCACTTACCTTCAAATATTCTGCAATTTGGGTTACGGCATCCCTCTCACGAGTTGTAGAATATTGTGTTGGGTCCTAGCCTTAGTATCTCATTTGGGTGATTTATTAAGGACTTAATCAATCAACTAACTTGAATTTGTTTTTCTCCCGTTTTGTAGATGTCAAAGTTCGACAACTATGGTCTTCGCAAATCCCGTGGAACAAGCATTCCACATGAATATGGTATTCCACGATTCAATCGAGGAACGAGAAATCATGCTTCACTTCCTCCTCCTCCTCCTATTGTTCTCCCCAACCCACAAGATCGAAGAATTGAAAGGTTCAACATCACTAAAGCCCTATTGGAAATGAAACATGAAGATGGTAAACCCGTGTGTGCCCACGTTCTAGGAATGAAATCACACATTGATAGGTTGATAATGTTGGGTGTGTCATTCCCAGATGAGTTGGCTGTGAATTGGGTTATGCAGTCACTTCTTGAATCATATAATGAGTTCAAAAGAAAGTATTATATGATGGATCATGATGACAACCTCGTTGACCTAACTTACATGCTCATTGTTGCTGAATCAGAAATGATTTGGTGAAGCAACGGAGCGTATTTGTTGGGAAAGTCAACCGACCATGCTTCCGAGGACGTTCTAGGAGAACCGACTTGCGTTTGCTACCAAAAGAAAGGGCGTTGGATACAAGGCTGCCCAAAGAGCCTGAAGAGTCCAGAAGATGGGAGAGTCAAAGAGTATGGTTGCGCTTCAGGTAAAATCCACTATCTAACTCCATTAAGTTCCTATTCATTAATTCTTAATACATAATGTAATAAGATTGCATTTGAATGTTTTACAGGATCGGTGAAAAGAAAGGAAGCTTGGTGAAAGAGCAAGATGAATCTAATCACAAGGAATGGATCTTGATCGCATGGACTTGAAGATTAGATTTTGAACTTAGATAGAGTTGTTAGAAAATTTTTCTTTTGAAATACATAGTTTTCAATGGATTTTGCATTGTAAGGACAAATGTTTTCCGCTGCTTTATAAATAAAATAAATTTTCGTTTGACTTATTTATTTATTTGTTTATTTCCTTGCAATGAAATCGTTATGAAAATTGGTGTTTGTATATTTCTACAACAAATGGATATGATTCTTATTTATGGTGTTTATGGAAAGTCGAGAGTTTACCAAATAGGGAGAGTTTCTCATCGCCCAAGTTTCAATTGGACAGAAACTTGGAATCATGCAACTTGGTTGCACGATGAATGAGAAATTTCATATTTGGAAACTAGACTAATTCATTGACAAAGTGTCAAGTGAAGGACTAGGAGATCGAGTGCACAAAGTTGTGTGTTGATCAAGTCCACCATAAGAGTAACAAAGATATTCGTCATGATTTACTAAAAGTTTAGTAAGTATGATTATACTTACAAGATTAAGTGTAATTCTGAACTGATTGAAAAAGTTTAGATCAATAGCAGAACGAATAAGAAGAATCAAGTATGCAAAAAGATAAAAGTTTCTCCATTCTAAGAAGATGGGAGAGTACCTTTTATGCTTTATGATAGGTCTTAATGATTAAGAACCATATCTCAATTGATCCTCTAAATGAGTCTTAGTACAGGAATCAAGAATTGAAGAAATGGTTAAATCAAAAAGTCAATCATACTTCGTTCCAAAACAAGTCTTAAAGTTAAGATTGTGACATTGAGTTAAAAAGTATTAAGAAGGTTTATAACATTCATTAATTGTGGTAAGTTGTGATGTCTTGGATAAGACAAAGACCAACTAGGACCAATTTATGAAGTGTTTGATAAAAGCTACACTAACTCTTGAATATTTGTTTGTCAACAAATGGTTATTGACAAGAGAATCTTATATGTCAAGGAGTCAGTGGGAGTCTTAATGGTCTTGAAAGGTTTCAAGAACAAATCAAATAAACCTTATCGATCATCACTAGCACACGAGTTGAGGTTTACAACCTATCGTGATGACATTATTTTGTTTCTGTGCCAATCCAATCGAGTTAATTATGCATGTGAGTCCTATAAGTTCTCATTTTGGACGCATAAAAGGCAAAGCACCGTAATCAATGAAAGTTACATTGATAGGAAAGGGTGAGCTGCTTAACTACTTGGAAGACATGGTGGGCAGCTGTGCTACCATAAGGCAAGAAATCAAGATTAAGAAAGTTCGGTCCATATGAGTTTGAATTTGTCGTAAACTTTGGTTTTAACAAATTCACATGGATAGGAACACATACACCGTTTAAATCGAAGTGTCATAAGATTTCCTCCTTCATGAAAATTATTGTGAGGAAATGCTTTCACTAAGAAAGATTTTAAGAAGATAGTGATTGTAAAATTGCATTCTCGAATTCGATTATGGTTACGGTATCCCTTTCCATAATTTGAATTGTGAGGTTTGGCAATTGTTTACACACACATATAAACTATCTAAGGCAAAGGTGTATAAGTTCAAGAAGCCTTGATAAAGGATTATCAAATCATTAAGTATTAAAAACATGAACTTAAGAAATTCAATACATGTCGAAGCTAGTGGGAGCATAAGTGTTATGTTTTATAATAATCATCATGATAATGGGAGCATAAATGTTATGATTGTATGATTATTATGGAAAGTATTGCAAGTTGGCAATATTAATTATAGAAAACAAGAGTTATACCTTGCAAAGTCGTAAGGGTTGTAAAGTTGTTTTGCTATAATTAAGGGAGAGAATATTATGCTTCATTTCAAATCTAAAGGATTAGGTTGAGAAATGTTAATAAATTTAGTCAAGGGTACATAGTGTATTATTTAATTTTCGATTATGATTACGGCATTCCTCTTCACAATTCGAATTTTGAGAACATAGCAAATAAAACATTATGCGTCGTGTCCCATACGCTTCGGGTAGAGGATCGATTGCAAATGCTTTGATATTTGACCATTCTAAAATTTTCCAAATGTCGAGCGCATTTAGAGGGAAAAGGGACTAGAATTGGTTTTGACTAAAATAATTAAGCAACTATCAAAGGACAATCCAAAGTTCGACGAGGATTGGTCGCTTGTGAGTAGTTGGAAGTATAGTATCGGAAAATATGGAAATGTTTCCATATTGGATGGACAATATCGACATTATCATGAATAGAAAAGATTCTATTAAGAATGAGTTGTCATATGGAAAATATGGAAGCGTGTCCATGTTGGGAATTGAATATTGAAAATCTATGTCTAGATTAGAAACCTTTATGCAAAAGGATGTTCAAAGGAATGTACTTTGAGTGAGAGACATCATATCTAAGGAATTGTCTTGTAACAATCCCCGATAAAAGACTTTGTAATATCATTGGCAATAGTCTTTGTGACTTTGGTACAGTGACATTACGAAAGAATAATTGCATAAAATGTTAGAATCTAGCATATTTTATAAGTAACAAGAATTTGATATTCTTACAGTTATGGAAAAGGATTTGGAGTTGTGAAATGAGAATGATTGGAAATGTGTTCAATTTGGTCTATTTCACAAAGTAAGAAACCATAGGTAAACATTATGTGCATGCTAGGAGCATGGGACAAGTGTTGTAATTCAAGTAAGAAGTTGATTATCCGAAACGACAAATAATGAGTAATCGATATGGTGATAAATAAAAGGTGTTTTATTTATACTCAAAGGTTTGAGGCCATATGGGATTAGTATTATACTTGTGTTTCACATTTGCATGTTTTGACTTCCAGAATAATTGAATTTATTAAGAATAATCCAATTATTCTAACGGGCCACAGTTGTTCATATGTTGGAAGTAGATATGAATGAAGACTGTCGTGAATTGGTGTGTGGATTGTCTAAAAGAGTATTAGACATAAGCAAATGGTTGCTGTAACGTTCATGAGTGCTTATGAATATAATTTGAGCATTGGATTAAACCCACGCTCATTTGGATCACTCCATGGATTGTATCACGAGTGATTGGTGAGACGATAACATCTTATATTCTTGAAACCGAGATGTGTGAGTTGTATCTTGTGAATCAGTTGCACATTGATAATATGTAAACGCACTAGTAACTTGGTGTTATAAAACATATTATTGTGTGTGATTCAGTGAGTGAGTGCAAGCGAGAATTGTATCAAAGTTTATCCGTTCCTTTTATCCAAAGAAGGATAAAAGCGATATCTTTGGGCCCCTCGATGGTTTAGTGATGACAAACGTAAATGCTCGGCCGGGCTAGGGCTAATTTGATTTGTTCAATTAGTCAGTCGTCATAAGTCGGAAATCGAGATATAGTACAAAGAGAATGATTTGAAATCATATCTCATATGATATCTAGAATGGAGGAATATATGATCCCTTATCTAAGGACACGCGTATCTGATAGGATCAGAGTTGACAGCGGTTTTGGAAAGCTACGATTGCAGATCAGGATCTGAAGTCATACGCAGACTAGTTATTAGACTTATCCAAGTGGGAGACTGTTGGATTAGTGTCTAAGTCCATAACTATTTTGGTATGTACTTGACCCAATGGTGCATGGTCCTTTTGGGTTGCCTTCACCAAAGCAACTTGATTGGAGAGATAACTAGAGAGAGAGGTTATTATGATTTATTAATATGTTATAAGAATAATATATTAAAGGAGAAATCATGTTTGTTTAATTAATATTGGTCAATAATTAATTAAGAATTAATTTTGTGATCAAATGTAATTAATTAAACTAGAGGGGCTGAATTGTAATTATGTGATAGTTGCAAAATAGGGCAATGGTTATCCTTGTTAAAGGATGGACGAATTCAAGGATACAGATATCCTTAAAATCGTCCAAGGTCCAAGAGATAGGGATTTTCAAGGCTTATCTTATGGTTGCTTGATGGGCAAGTAACTAGATAAGGATAAAGACTGAAACCCTAATCCCAACCCTATATAAAGACCCCTAAGGCCTTAGGATTTGGTGCACTTGATACCTAGAGCATCTAGGGACGAATTCTTATACCTCTCCTCTCTCTTTATACCTTCTCCATTTGCTCTTGGTGTTTGTGAGCCATTAGAGGCACTACACTTGTGGTGCTTGCTTTCAAGACTTTAGGTTTGAAGATTTAAGTTGTTATTACAATATAACAACAAGAGGTATGTAATCTAACCTTCTTGGTTAATTTCGAAAATAGCAATCATGATTAGGGTTTTATTATGTGTTCATAATGTTGTGTATCTAATAGTGAAAACATAGATCCATTGCTAGGGTTGCATGTACACATAGGATTGTTTGTATAAAACACATCAAAAGCGCCTTGGTCGATGGAAAGTACATTGATATGTAAGGATAAGTTGATAAATTACTTGGAAGACATGGTGGGCACTCGTGTGACCATAAGACAAGAAATCAAAATCAAGAAAGTTCAGTCCATATGAGTTTGGATTTGTCGCAAACTTGGTTTCGGTAAATTCACATGGATAGGAACTCATACACCATAAAATCTAAGTGTCATAAGATTCCCTCCTTCATGAAAATGAATGTGAGGAAATGATTTCACTAAGAGAAATTTTAAGAAGATAGCAATTGTGAAAATTGTATTCTCAAATTCGATTATGGTTACGACATCCCTTTCCACAATTCGAATTGTGAGATTTGGCAATTAGTCTAACATTTGGGACTTATTGATATAAGTTTTAAATTGTTTAGACACACATATGAGCTGTCTAAGGAAAAGGTGTATAAGTTTAAGAAGCTTAGATAAAGGCTTATCAAAGCATCTGGTATTAGAAATATGAATTTCAGAAATTCAATAGGCATTGTTTTCTGGAAGTTTAGCTGTTTTCTGAATACGTGTCGAAGCTAATGGGAGCATAAGTGTTATGCTTATATGATAATAATCAGCATGATAGTGGGAGCATAAGTGTTATGCTTGTATGATTATTATGGCAAGTATTGAAAGATAGCAATATTAGTTATAAAAAAACAAAGATTCAATTTGCCAAGTTGCATGGGTTGAAAAGTTGTTTTGCTATAATTAAGGGAGAGAATATTATACTTCGTTTCAAAATCTAAAGCTTAGATTGAGAAATTTTAATAAATATAGTCAAATGATACATATTGTGTTCTCAAATTTCGATTATGATTATGGCATCCCTCTTCATAGTTCGAATTGTGAGAACGTGACACATAAAATATTATGGCAGAAGATTGATAAAGTATCATATCTTTATGTAAGACATTATGCATCGTGTCCCATACGCTTCGGGATATAGGATCGATTGCAAATGCTATAATATTTGACCATTCTAAAATTTTCCAAATATCTAGCGCATTAAGAGGGAAAAAGGACTAGAATCGGTTTTGACTAAAAATAATTAAACAACTATCAAAGGACGATCCAAAGTTCGTTGAGGATTGGTTGCTTGTGAGTAGTTGGAAGTATGGTATTGGATGGACCATATCAACATTATTATGAATAGATAAGATTCTATTAAGAATGAGTTGTCATATGGAAAATATGGAAATGCATCCATATTGGGAGTTGAATATTGAGAGTCTATATTTAGATTAGAAAATTTTATGCAAGAAGGATGTTCAAAGGAATGTACTTTAAATGTGAGACTTCACGTCTATGGAATTGTCTTCTAACAATTTCCGATAGAGTACTTTGTAATTTCATTGGCCAAGTCTTAGTGACTTTTGTGCTATGACTTTGCGAAATAATCGTTGCATAAAATGTTAGAATCTAGCATATTCTAGTAGTGTCAAGAACCTTGTGTTCTAACACTAATGATAAGGATTAGGAATTATGAAATGAGCATCATTGGAAAAGTTTTTCAATTGATATACTTCACAAAGTAAGGACCATAGGAAACATAGTGTGCATGCTTTGTGCATGGGACAACTATTGTTGTAATTTGAGTAATAAGTTGATTTTCTGGAACATTAAACGATGAATAATAAGTAATCAATATGGTGTTTAAATAGAAGTGTTTTATTTACTCTCACAAGTTTGGGGCCATATACGATAAAGTATTATTGTTGTGTTTCAGTTTGCATGTTTTGACTTCCAGAATAATTGGGTTATTCGAACCTCCACAGTCGGTCATACGTTGGAAGTAGGTATGAAGCAAGACTGTCATGAAAAGTCTGTAGATTGTTTGAAGAGTTTAGACATAGCACAAGTTTGCTGCAGAGTTCATGAATGCTTTAATAAGATTAGAGTATTGGATGAAACCCACGCTCACTTGGATCGCTTCATGGATTTATCACAGATGATTAGTGAGACGATAATATTGTATATTCTTGAGACCGAGACGTGTGAGTTGTTATTTGTTGGTTGGTTGCACATTGATAATAAGTAAACGCACCAGTAACTTGGTGCTATAAAACTTATTGTTGTGTGTGATTCGATGAGTGAATGCAAGCATGCATATGAGTCGAAGTTTATCCATTCCTTTTAACCAAATTTGGATAAAAGCGATATTTGTGGGCCCCTCAATGATTTAGTGATGACACCTAAGTGATTGGCCAAGCCGGGACTAAGTTGATGTGTTCAATTGTAGTCTGTTGTCAGTCGTCATAAATCGGAAGTCGGGAAACAGTATAGAGAGAATGATCGAAATTCATGTCTTGTGTCTATACGATATCTTGAGAATGGAGGAATATATAATCCCTTATCTAAAGGACATGCATATATGATAAGATCAGAGTTGACAACGGCTTTTAAAAGCTACGATTGCTTATCAGGTTCTGAAGTCATACGGAAAATAGTTATTAGACTTATCCAAGTGGGAGACTGTTGGATTAGTGTCTAAGTCCATAACTATTTTGGTATGTACTTGACCCGATTATGAGCATGGTCCTTTTGGGTTGCCTTCACCATAGCAATATGTAGGATGAATTAAGGAGAGAAAGGTTTAATTATGATTTATTAATATATTATAAGAATAATATATTAAAGGAGAAATAATAATGTTTAATTAATATTAGTCAAAAATTAATTAAGAATTAATTTTGTGGCTAAAAGAGATTAATTAAACTTAAGGGACTTATTGTGTAATTATAAGATAATTACATAGATGGGCTTATGGACTCCATAGAAGGTGGAGTGGATGAATTCTATGGGGGGGGGGGGGGGGAACCCATTAGAAGTCGTCCAAGGCTTCTAAAGAAGGAGTCCATGGGCTGCTTAGGGCTTAAGCAGTCAAATTAGGGTTTCCTTGTTAGATAACCCTAATTGCCTAAGTATATAAGGAGCACTTAGGCACCAAAAACGTAGCTAACACTTGGATTAGGGTTTCCAGCCGTTTTTGGTGCCTCCCCTCTCTTCTCTTCTTCATCTTGTTGCTTAGTGGTGTTTGTGACTCCATTAGAGGTGCAACACTTGAGGCACTAAGCTTTCTAAAGCCAAGGATTAGATTGTTATTGCTATATAACAATCAACGGTTAGATCCAAACCCTATTTTATGTTAATATGATTAATTGTATGCTAGATCTAGGGTTTATAGCTTTGGATATTCAACTGCATGTTCATTAGACAAACTAGATCTAAAAGCTATTAGGGTTTGCATGTATACCATAGGAATGATGTTTTGCTCAAAACCCATCACTACTCTCATCCTAGGCTTGCCCTAGGGTAATCACCATCCCACTCTCTTCCGTCAGCTACATAAGAAGTCCCTGTTGTCTCCCCCTAACTAGCTCGCGAATACTATTACATATCACTAAGACTAGATAATTCTTCGAATGAGAGATCCTACCCTATAACGGTTGGACTCAAACAAGAGCTGCGAAATAGAGCTAGACCTAACCTTCTAAAAATTTTTATTCCTCGCAATATGTAACTTAACATATTCTGTTACGAGTTAGTAAAAGACAACTAGAACTCCTAAAAGCACAAAGCAACCAACATTCGAGCATTGAGTAAACATGATCAAGCATATACTAATCAGGCCATCATACTGACTAATCTGTACTAGCATGCAATTCATAAAGCTCATACATATATAACAGGCACATAAGGCATCCTTCCTAGATCCTTATTCCTAATCTAGCATACAGTTCTCATAAACATATCATAACACAACTTGTATGGGTAATTTAGGAGTACTATTTGAGCTTGGCTGATTGCATGCACCACACCATTTTCTCTTTTAAAAATTCTTTTCTCTTTTCAAAATTCTTTTTATAAAAGTGATTTTCCTTAGAAAATTTTCATACCTGTTCCTTAGTTTGATTTCAGACACACCTGAGAGTGTGCCCGAATCCCTCAAACCAAGGCTCTGATACCAACTTGAAACATCCCAAAAATACGGTCCAAAAATTTCGTTTTGATTATTTATAAAAACCATAATTATCATTTGTCACCTCATAAAAAGAACATAAGTAATGTATCTCAAAGAATCATCATAAAATATTGTATCAAAATCATGTGTCAAATATCAGAGTCTAAACATCCCAGGCTGAATCAATGGTGTGTGCACTACAATCATCCTGAGCTCTTCCCCTTGCTACCGGAAGTATTTGAATCCAAAACTGAAAATTGTAAGCTCGAAGCTTAGTGAGTCTCCCCAAATGACCACATATCATACACGCATAACATGCAACTAGGAGATACGAGCCTAGCCCACCCTCATGGAGGTACGGGCCCCGCCCACACTCCGCTGGCTATGAGATACGGGCTCCGCCCATACTCAGGTACTATGAGATACGGGCCCCACCCACACTCATCTACTATGAGATACAAGCCCCGCCCACACTCAGTTACTGATCATACATACAAGCATCATATAGACAGCAAGTATAACTAAATCTATCAATCAGTCAAAGATCCATACTCAACTATACTATGAGACATGAGCCCCGCCCACACTCGGCTACTAATCATAAATATACGGGCTGGCCTTGGTGCCTTAGACCCGTTCTACTGGAGGAAAACTCACCTCGTAAAGTTGACTGTTGAATCTCGAGTGAGGAATCTCTAACGGCTGCTCCCACGACTCCCCGACTATTATTATCACAGTAACACTTAGTTAAAACCTGATAATTCTCCTTAGGATAAAATGACCATTTTACCCATGGTCAAAGTCAACCTCCTGGTTGACCCAACTCGTCGAGTTGCTCCATCAACTTGTCGAGTCCTAGAGCCTGAAATCACGATCTAACTCGTCAAGTTCCCAGGCTACTCACAGTCGCGTTCTACCGAATCAACTAGTCGAGTCCCTTCACCGACTTGTCGAGTTCTACCTTAAGCTAAAACGGGACAAACCAACTCAACTCATCGAGTCCCTTTATGGACTCGCCGAGTTCCTCTATCTAATTGAGCCATCTCAATGGATTAAGCTCCTACCCTTCAGATCCAAACTCCATACTTCATCTACACACTGGTAATACACTTTTAAGGATAAAGTTTCCAACTTTATCCGCTGTTAGCCCTTCCTAATGGGTTTAGCTCAAACCCTAACTCTCTAGAACATAGATCGTAGTCCACAAGCCATAATACTCTAAATCAAAGCACACTATAATAGATCTAGGCCTTGGACATCAATTGGACACATAAAGTTCCTAGCTTTCCTTCCATGCATGGCCTTTTAGGGCTAAAAAGGCCATAATAACGTTTCTAAGCTTGCATGTGGCTTCCATGGCCATAAAGTTTGCACCTTAATGCCATGGAACCCCCTCTAGATCCGAGATCTGGAATGTAAGTTACTTGGGACGTCCAAATCCCAAAGACCAAGGTTCTTGAACCAAAATCCTCATAAAATGGAAGTAAATAGATCTAATGAATGAATGGTCAAGTTAGATACTTGATTACCAGAAAGTGATGAGGATGGAAGGAAATCCCTAGATCTACTATCTTCTCCTTGAACCTTTTAGTTCCTTCTTCTTTTTCTAGCTTCAAGAACACACAAAATCACTCAAGAATGGCTCACACACTCACAAAATGCTCTAGGGTTTCGTGGATTAGGGTTTAGGACTTGGAGGCTGGAAATGAGGCCAAAAGGTGGGGATTAAGATGCTTAAATAAGGTGCAAAACCCCGAAATTAGGTTTTCACTTTGGCAGACCTACTCGTCGAGTCGAGGGCTCTCGACTTATCTAGTAGATAGTTGAAAACCTGCATCCAAGACTAGATTCTACTCGACGAGCCTGGGGCTTCCAACTCATCGAGTAGCTCTATATATATGAATAATTTTATAAATAAATGCGTACCAGAAACCGGGCGTTAGAAAAATGCTTTGAGGGTGTGAGATGAAGGGAAGTAAATTAACTTTATCGGTTTTTGGGCCTGTTTGGCAAAAAATAACTAGTAACAGGTAGCTTGTAGCTGATAGCATTTTGTTAAACGCTACATGGAGTAGCATTTGGATTTGAAGCGTTTTGTTTAAACTAAACGCTAAAAGCTTATAGTGTTAAACGACACTTTTTGTTCAAAAGGGAGCATTTTGTCAAATGCTAGAATCTAGAAGCTCTTAAACACTCTCAAACGTTCTGTACCGAACACGCCCTTTATTAATGGTATGTATGTGAAAATAATCGATAAATGAATGTTACGTCTCTAAATGTGTGCGTGTAAGGTAACAATCCGAAGAGGTGTTTTATTTTGTAACTTTGTTAAAAGCAGTGGAACAGTGTTGTTGTTGTTGGGTTTTTTTTTTATTTTTTTTTTATTTTATTTTTTTATTTTTTTTATGCAATTCATGAGTCTTGTATTACACATTTGGATCTGGTTAAAATAAAAGGTATATATGGGTTTACTACCAATTTGATTATGCATGTAGTAGTGCTAGAGGGAAGTCATACCACATTATTTTTGTTTTGGATTCATCACTCTTTGTCAAATCTAATATTATATGTAGTGAACAATATTTAATTGTGGAAGTGAAATGCATTTTTCCTAAATGCAAATGTTTTATCATTAGTGTGTACGCTCCTCGAGATGAAAATAATAAGATGTTGCGGATGCAATAAAGGCTTAATTGTAGAAGGGAAATGCATTTTTTCTAAATTCAAATGTTTTATTATCAATTTGTATGTTCTTCAAGATGAGAAAAATAAGAAGATGTTGTGGAGGGATATACTTTCTTTCTGCAATGAAGGCAAGGAAGTTACAATTTGCTTGGAGGCTTCAACTCAGTCATGATACTTTAGAGAGATTTGATACAACATTTTATCCAAGTTGTTTATGTTTAGGCTTTAGCTGGATGGTTTTCATGAAGTGGTGGTACAGTAAGATTAGGATGCTGAGTTGGACTTGGGCAGACAACCATTAAACTAGAAACGTGAATGCCTAATCTTTGATTTAGACTAAAAATAATATAAAAATTATTAAACCCGCAATTGTTGAAAATTTCATATTGTAATTGCTTTGTTCTCATTAAAAACTTACAATATTGATCAATGTTTTTACTAACAGTTTTATTCCCTATATACACCTAGTGCAATGTAGTTTGTGTAACTATATAACGCACACAAATTATCTATAAAACAATTCTTAAAATGTTTTTAATAGACGTGGCAAAACCTAACAACACACTGACCCGACACAAAATAAATAACTTTGATTAATATATTTGAACCGATTTAATTAATCGGTTGATATGACATGACAAAATAATTTAAAAAAAAATAAGGGTGTGGGTTGAGAATTTCAATTTGAAAATTATATATTTATTTATATGTAAGTTTTTTAAATTCTTAAAATAAATTAGAAAGATTCAAACCAAAACCATACATAAAAATAATGACTTCATTTTCACTTTTTTTTGTTATCTTCCAAACTACTATGTCCCCATGACTAGGTCTGACAATCGTGTCGTGTTCGGGGTGGCGTGTTGTGGGTTGACGGATTGGCGGGTCAAAATATGTCAACCCAAATACGATCCATTTAAATATACAGGTCACGGGTTGACGGGTTTGGAACATAAACCCATATATGACCTGCCAACCCATTTATTTATACGGGTTTACAGGTTGGCGGGTTTGTGGGTCTAAATTTTAGACATTTAAGTCATAAACATCCAAATGAAAATTAAAAACATTTATAGAAACATGTTACAGACTTAACCTTATAGGTCACGACTTCCGACCTTAGACCATCCACCACGAGTCAAAATATCAAAACAGTCAAATTGTCTATGAATCAATGGTATATATTATATAATACTTATTAAATATTAATACTTTAAAAATAAAATAATTTTTTTATTAAGAATATAAACGGGTTGGCGGGTTAGCGGGTTGAAAAACTCAACCCAAACTCATTTATTTCGTGTCATGTCGCGTGTCGTGTCGAGAATTGTCAACCTTACCCATGACCACTCCGTCCTTCATATGAGATATCCCGCCCTCCGCCTCCGAGCTCATACTTTTTACATTTTTCCCTCTAAATTGACATTCAATTTTGTCGCTCCGCCTTCCTAAGTCATACTCTTTCAACTTGTTTAGTGTTTCAAACATGGCATGACACATTCAAGGTATTCACCTAATCCGAAACTCAAATACGAACTTAACACAAAAATAAATTGGTAGACACGATCACACAACACATTAATTAAACAGATCGGGTTAAGATCAAATTGTCTCAACCCATTTACTGTTTTGACAGGACATGACACATTTGAGAGACCTCGTTTTTAAATGAGAACCAATATTAAAAGACTCAAAAAACAATCTTTTTTACCAAAAGTTAATTAAGTCCATTTTGCTTACTTTGATTAATATTCATTCAAGCAATCATCCAACCACACATCCACAAGATACCCTTCTTTTCTGGTTCGTGAAACAGCTTTAGGGCACCATGCCTTTGTCTCTGTGTCTCTGTGTTCTCTTTTCTTCTCCTCTTTCACTTTCACTGCCACTCTTTAAAACGTGCATCAAAAGCTCACTTTTACACTTGCATGCGGGAATATATATATATATATATATATATATATATATATATATATATATATATATATATATATATGAGAGAGAGAGAGAGAGAGAGAGAGATATGACCATATAAATACTTATGACATGACACACTCATATATATAAGGGCACATACCATAAGCAGTTAACTTGTAGACAAGTAGCGGTAGCACACCCTTCAGTCCAAATGTGTTTATTAGAAGATGATAAGAGGTCAGTTGAGGGTATGTTTGTTTACGCTTGTGGGACAACAGCAGGTGAATGCTATGATCGGTGTTATGATTCCGGCAATGAACCTTGAGAAGCGTATATATGTGATGATAGTATGAAGTCGGGTATGTTTTATCATGCATCCGAGAAGGGGAATCAAGCGCTACTGGTCCGATTACTGTCTACTTATTTATTTTGTTGTTATTATTATTATTATTATTATATATCTAGTTTTAGAGTATCTATATATAATTAATTCTTTTGATCGGTTTAAAGTTTGCTTGGCAATTTTAATGTATGGCTCATTAAAAGGTAGTGTGAGGTTTAAGCATGTTCGAGATTGTAATTTGTATCATGTAATCTGTTTTTTTGGTTAATTGATGTAATAATCTTGTTTAATCCAAATAAAAATATTTGTTCATACTTATTTTTGTTTCTTCTATTTCCACTTCTACCCCTTTTCTCGATTATGATGCTTTTTTTAGAAGATGGCGTGACAGATTTACAAGATCCAAATAATTGAAATGCGATTTTGGCGACTTTTGAACAACTCGACTGGTTTGAATTTCAAGTTTAAGCAACTAAAATTTACCAATTTGAGCGGTTTCAAATGAAAATATAATCGGTTAATTTAATTGTTCTAAGTTGCCATGTTATGGTTTTGGCTTTTAACCTTAGTGTGTCAATGACATACAAAACTAATTTGTTGGAAAAATTATAGTTGATATGTGAATATATGAATAAATTATTACGGATGTGTTCAGTATAACTAGATGGTAATGGATAGTGTTTTGTTAAACGCTACGATGAGGTAGCTTTTGTATTCAAAGTGTTTTGTTTAAACTAAACAATACAAGTTTATAGTGACAAATAAGACTTTCTGTTTAAAACAGAACATTTTGTCAAACGCTAGAAACTATAAACTCCCAAACACTCCTAAACGATTCATGCCGAACACGACCTATATTTTGTTTGGGTTAAAAAAATTATATATGATAGTGAAGCAAAAAAAAAAAAAAAAAAATATATATATATATATATATATATATATATATATATATATATATATATATATATATATATATATATATATACCGACACGTATATAAAAATAAGTAAGATTTCTTTTTTAAAAGTTAACACACGGAAGTTCAAGTAATCAAAAATATATTTTACATGACCCGACTCAATGTAGGAAGCGTATATAAAAATAAACATGAAAAAGTAAAAAAAAATTTATGTTGAAACGTCGACAAACTTGAATTTATATCGACATGTACATACCAAAAGCAAATTTTTTTTTTTTTAAATTAACAATTAGAAGTTCTAAATTTATGTTGAAATATTGACCACCTCGAATTTATACTCTAACACATACATAAAAATAAACACGTAAAAATTAGTTTTTTTTTCTTCAAATTAACAAACGGAATTTATTAACGAAATTCAGATTATGTATACTACGGAAAATAAACATGAACGTTTATAAAATGGAGGGGGTGAAAGTGATATTTTATAAAGTTTGAAGTGGAGGTGGTCAAATTAACTTTTTAAATATCATTCTACAAACTATTTTAAAATGCAAAGTCGTAGAAAATATAACTTAAGAAAGTGGAAGATGCCAACGATCCATAAAAACGTAAATAACTGTAATTTATAACGACACATATAAAAAAATAAGTAAGTAAAAATTCTTTTTTCGAAATTAACGAATGAAAGTTCAAATAATCAAAAACATATTATATGTGACATAATTCATACATAGGAAGTGTACATAAAAATAAACACAAAAACGTAAAAAAATACATTGAAACGTAGACAAACTCGAATTTATAAAACTCGAATGTATAAAAAAACAAGTTTAAAAAAATTAACGAACGAAAGTTTTAAATTTACGTTAAAACGTTGACTACCTCGAATCTATACCGACACTAACATAAAATAAACATGTAAAAAGTAAGTTTTTTTTTTTTGTTTTTTTTTTTTTAAATTAATGAACGAAAGTTATTAAGAAAAATCATGTTATGTATACTAAATTAAATAGACATGAAAGTTTACAAAATGGAGTTGCAAAAATGATATTTTATATAATTCAAAGTAGATGGAGAAAGTAAAAAATGACATTTTAAAAAGGAATGAAAGAAAACACGATTTTATAAAATAAAAGGGTATAAATGTATTTTTAGAAAGTAAAGGGTGCCAATTGTCACTAGAAACATCCACCGACATTGTTTTTTAATATAGATATAAGAAAAAAACATCAACAACCTCGTCTACATGTTTGGACGAAAGATCATCCACCAGGACAAATCATTAGTAACCCATCCGCAAACGTACAAACTCGATCTTCTAATGATCTAATAGACCACTGCCACTATGTGGTCTTCATATCCGCAGTCGAGCCTCGATCCATCAAGGAAGCTCTTCTGGAGCCCGAATGGATCATCGCCATGCAAGAAGAACTAGAGTTTGAAAGAAACAAAGTGTGATAACTAGTACCGAAGCCAAAAGGTCACACTGTTGTTGGAACAAGATGGGTGTACAAAAACAAACTGGATGAATCCGGTGCGGTCGTACGAAACAAAGCAAGATTAGTTGCTAAGGGGTATAGTCAACTAGAAGGTGTTGACTATGATGAAACTTATGCCCCCGTAGCCAGTATGGAAGCAATATGCATTTTCTTAGCGTATGCGACACACAAAAATATGAAAGTACATCAAATGGATGTAAAAAGTGCCTTCCTGAAGGGTGAACTGAAAGAAGAGGTTTACTTACAACAACCTCCAGGCTTCGAAAGTCAAGATTCCCCAGATTATTGTTATAGGCTTGAGAAAGCAGTCTATGGTCTTAAGCAAGCATCGAGGGCATGGTACGAGGCTCTCTCCGAGTTTCTTGTCATGTCCGGATACAAAAGAGGTGTGAGTGACCCCACATTATTTAGAAAGGCAAATGGTAATCACCTTATGCTTGTCTAAATCTATGTGGATGATATCATATTTGGGTCAACAGATCAGGGTATGGTGGATGAATTTGCAAAGCTCATGACTAACAAGTTCCAAATGAGCATGAATAGAGAGATCAGTTTCTTTCTAGGACTCCAAGTGAAACAAGTCCCTCAAGGGATATTCATTCATCAAGAAAAGTATACCTATGAACTGCTGAAGAAATACGCAATGGATAACTATTCCTCAGCCAAGGTTCTTATGGCCTTCGGATATAAGATTTCCGCTGATCCTTCCGAAGATCAGTGGACCATAAAACTTATAGAGGAATGATTGGTTCGTTGATGTACCTCACCGCAAGTAGACCAGATATTGTCTTCGCAACAGGCTTGTGTGCCAGGTACCAAGCCGATCCTAATGTATCGCACTTGACTGCAGTTAAGCAAATCCTCAGATACTTGAAAGGAAGCAAAGCTCTAGGCCTCTGGTATCCTGCATGGAACGACTTCAGCCTTCAAGCCTTCACAGATGCGGATCCTGCCGGATGCAGACTGGATAGAAAGAATACTTACGGTGGTTGTCAATTTCTTGGAGGAAGACTGGTCAGCTGGTCCTCAAGAAAACAAAATTGTGTTTCTTTGTCCACCACAGAAGCTGAGTATGTGGCCGCAGCCAACTGCTGTTCTCAAGTCTTATGGATGAAAACCCAGCTGATAGATTACATATACATAACGTTGCAGATACCGATTTATTGTGATTCAGAGAGTGCCATAGCGATTTCTTATAATCCTATTCACCACTCAAAGACGAAACACATTGAACTCCGGTATCACTTCATCAAAGACCACATTCTCAAAGGTAACATTGAATTGATTTTTGTCAATACTCATGAAGAGATTTCTGATGTGTTTATAAAGGAACTTGATGCAACAAAACTCTATAGTTTTCTGAAAATGTTAGGTATGATGAATCCGGACCCGCAATTCTTCTTGAATTAATAGGTACCGCAGACCACTTCTGGTCTCTGTTGCGGTCCTAGAAGTTATATATGTATCATACATAGTTTCAGTATACTTTGTATACCGCAACCATATATCATACTTATATTCCTTGGGTCTTTATTGTTTGTTGTTTATGATCTTTTATCAAGTGTTCCTTTCAGATCTTGCTACCACAGTAACACTGTCTTCCACCGCAGTCATCAGAATCAATCCACAGTCACATTAAATGATCACTTCATACATTCCCTGAACTTTGTGTGCTATTTAATGGTCCTCATTTAATAAATAAACTTCTCCATTAAATAAAAATAAAAAAACATTCTTTTGTAGCATACAACGTTTTAGTCCCCTATAAAATACATCTTTTTGGTGTCAGACCTATTTTAGCTTAAATGACAAATAAATCTTTTTTCCATAAAAGAAATCTTTTAAGAAATCCTTCTTTTTCTTAACTTGTCACTTCTCATAGCCCCCAACTGTCTAATCCGTTTCAACTTCCTTTTTATTCAATGGATTTTACACCCTCACCACACGTTCTTCAAACGTGCAGTATATAGGGTAAATCCAATAAAATTTTAAAATCTAGGTCTATATAAACCCTTTTTCCCTCCCAATAAAGCTTTATGCTTTCTGAACCCTCAATGACGATCTTTCTCTTCCTCACCTTCTTGCACTCTGTTTTCTGCAAGTTCCTAAATCTTTTCAAAATGGTGAAATCTGACATCTCAAAGAAGCAATCCAAGGCGTTTGGGTCCGCAGGACCTATTGGGTTTGAATCAACAACCAAAAATCAATCCCCAACGATAGCCTCTAGCAATTTCAGAGCTGTTTTTGAGGATCATCCCTCATACAATGAAGCTATTCTTTTGATGATCAAGTACCTGTCATCTCACCCTCTATTTGGCGCATTCAATTCATTCACTAATGTTGTTCCTCTGTCTACCCTGCTCAAGTGTGATTTCTCCACTTTTCACCCCAACAACAACCCTCAAGAAGTTCACTTGACCTTGATCGATGATTCCCTGGTAGTCCTGACCAAAACCAAGTTTCTAGAAGCAATCAACCTTCGAGTTCTTCCCTCAACTCGAATTTACTCACCAAGTGCCAATGACATCACCTCAACCCTATACCAGATGGGGTATCAAAAGAAGCTGAAAAGTATTGGGGAATTCAAGACAAATCAACTCCCTACAGTATGGCAATACGTTTGCCATTTTGTGATCTGGAGTCTCTCTGGCAGAACCGGAGGCATAGACAATATGGGACTCCATCTGTTGGAGATCCTGTGGAGCATCTTCATTGGGAATGCAGTCAACTATGGACAAATTCTCTGGGATCATTTTCTATGGTATCTTCCCAAGGAGAACCCTAGAGAAGACCCAACTGAAGTCACATTTGCATGATTTTGGTCTCTTTGCATCTTGGATCTTCACAAAGATGTGAAGCTTGACATGGGTGTGGACACCAATCTCTTCATCACATGCGACTTAAAAAGGTACCCTCTTTCAAAAGATCAATCAATATTTGGACCTCTAAGAAGATTTCATGTACACATCTTGATATCTATTGGACTTGAAACCCAAGAAGTCACTGATCACATAGAGGCTACATATGGTATTGACCCATACCATTCCTCCCCACCTCATCCCATTCAGGCGATTGTTATTTCTTCAAAACCCCATGGTCCCTTAAGTACCACAGTTCCTACTGCAACCGTAGTTCCCACTTCAACCTCAGCCCCTCTTACTGAAGGACCCTATAAAACAAAATCTAAGCATGTCAAGCAAATTGTCTCTTCTAAGAAGCGCCCCCGCAACATAGTCAGGAAATATGCAAATCCTTCCAAGAAACGCAAACACATGATTGTAGAATCTCCAACTGACTCCCATCCTTCTCAATCCCCAACTCATGACGAACCAGTAAATGTTGATAAATCCACAAGTGATGAATCTGATGATCTCTTCAGACGAAAGAAACTAAAGCTTACCCCTAACCAGAGCCAAATGTGTGACCAGACAAATACCTTAGTCTCTCAAAAGACTCTGGTAGTCCTTGGAACCCCCGTAGGATTATTCACATCTACCATCTATAGTTACTCAGATGCATCAAGTGCATTTGTTTCAATTGAGCATGGAGACAACACCCCAATTGGATCCCAAGAGGATCCTATTGGTACAAATCGCCCTAAGGTCTCCAGGGCAAGTCACCTTCATTATTTTGAGCCAGAGGAGTTGCGCTCCATCCTTCATTTTGCAACCCAAACACTTCAAACAGATAACCATTTGCAGGGCACCTCTTTTGCCCATGTCAGTACCGAACAGAGGCCACACTTGACTACGAGTCAAGGAGACCAAGGAAGTTCGGGAAACCATACTCCGCCACCATTACACTCATGTGTTTTAGGCGTGGTGAGCACAATTGTGCCAGGATCCATGAACCCGGGGGACACCCCGGTGCGAACTCATGGATTTGATGGTTATTTTTCAAACGACTCCTGGACTCGGTATCAACCAAACACTGAGTCCGAAGTCAGGAAGTACGAAGCCTTCTGCAGAGCATTCCAGGCCCACAAAGATCAACAAAAAAACCAACAACAACAAAAGGAACATGAATTGCTAACCGTAGCAAAATATTGGGCAGAAGCTTTCAGCAACGCCAAGACTGTTCATGATCTCTTGCAAATTCAAGATTGGATGTCTCGCATGGAAGCCACGGTGCAAAACACTCAAAATATTCATGATATTGGTTCATCTAAACCTCCCCCCACTACTGAAACACATGGTTCAAATGACGATGGAACCGCAATTGAGATCAGTTCCGAACCAATGTTTGGTTTGGATGATCTTGATGTTGACCAAATAGATCAGCCTCCTCATTCAGATGATTTCATAATGATCTTTGATGAAGAAGAAGATTCAAGTGGCTCTCAACACTCCACCACAAAGCCAAAGAAGAAGAAGAAGAAGAAGAAGAAGAAATTGGTTGTATCCCACAAAGAATTTTTTCTCCCTGTAGTCAAAGGTCGATCAGATTCTGGCCGCAGTCACAACCCCTCAACCGCAACAAATTGAAATTTCTAGGCCGCAGTCCCAAGCAGAGCAGGTTGAACGTCTCGAAACTAGGGAAAGACTGGCTACTGAAAGAATCTCCTTAAAGGTGGAAATGGGCATTCGAGCCCTCGACAACAACAGAACTGTTGATCATAAAGAGTTGATGGCGACTGCTGAACGCCTGATCCAAGAAATATCTACAATCAAAGTTGAACTCCAATCTAGAATTGCGGATCAAACAGTCCAGTCAAAGAAGCTTGTTGAGGAAACTCACAACGCTTATGAGTCCACAATTGCGGTCCTTCAATCCACAATCAACAACTTAAGGCACTCTCTATCTGCAAGCTCCCATGGTCAAGAGATACTGAATCTTACCAAAGAAATTCATCAACTTCTCTTCAACACCAAGATTCCATATAATCAACAACTCAGTGATATTATCAAATCCCAGTTCAACAATGTCTTCTCAAAGATTGATGGCCTCAGACAATGGTTTGAGGAGCAACAGGTTGTTACTTCCTCAAAAGCGGGAAGTGAACACTCAAATCCGCAACACCATCTATCTACAGCAGCTGTTCCCATTCCAAACTTCGGTCCATCCCACTTTGTTTCATCACAACCAAGGATCGAAACTCAACAACCAACTCCACAACACTCACCGCAACACATCGCTATGGTTCAATCTCTTCAACAAACTCCAATTGCAACTACAGATACACATAAGCTCCCCTCTCCAGTGCAAACTCATCACTCTCGTCCACCACATCAAGAACAACAACACTCACCACTTCAAGAAATCCATCAATCCCTACCTCGTCAAGAAACTCCACCACATTTCAAAAATCTAGAGCCAACAATGTCTTCTGAACACTCCAATGTCTCTCTCGCAACCAAACAACGTAAAGCAGACTGGAAGGCTGCAAAGTTTGCTGAAAAATCTGGAGAGATCATGGCATTGACACGACAATGGATGAAACCCTGATTAACTCCTGGGTTAATCCTACAACAAGACTACTTGATGAAGACTACAGACCAATCTTTACATATGTTGAATCGCCTACAGATGGATATTGGGATATCCCTATTTCTCCTAATGTTAAATTCTTCACTGTCTTTGAACCCTTCGACCGCAGTCTTCCCGATAACCAAAGGCTCCCCCTTGAATTTGAACGACTGAGCTGATTCCACGCCAAGCACAGATCTGCCTTCGAAAGCATATGGTCTAACGATAGACACTCCATAGTCAAGAGTTACAAGATAAGAAGATTCATAAAAACAGAGTTCATTCAGTACACACTGAAAAGAAGAGGTGATGATTATATCCGAACTCAGGCAGATTTTCACTGTATGAATCCGAAAGAGGTATTTTTTATTGCCAGGGTGTTTCAGATCAAGTCAGAGAAACATCCCAAGATGAAAATTGCATTTGAAAAGGCTTGTGAGTACCTTAAATCCACAGTGTGTGACTTCGCCAAGATTGATGCGGATATTCATCCAGTCCTTGCTAAAAAATTCAATCTTCCTGTACTTGATCTAGCACCTGTCTTTATAGAAGGATGTCAAGATCGATCCTTAGGTGCAACCAACTTTCCGAAACTGAGAGTTGTGTTCAAAAGAGCTAACAGCAATGTCAAATACTTCATCCCCATCACTGCTATGCACCGTCTCACCCATAGAAAGCTAGAAGTCACCTTGACTTCAATGCAGAGGACGAAACACACAACTGATGAAGTAAAATTCAAGATCACAAGGAGGATCACTTGGCTAGGTGAAGTAAGAAAATTCTGGTGGTTGCTGATCAAGTTTTTGAAACTCAACAAGTGAGAAGGTTGAAGAGGTCACTTAGGGGGAAAATGTTGAATCAGAAAGTGACACTCTTAAACCTCTCAATCTGAAGTCTATTTCTCTATCGCAACGGATCTTTTGCTACCGCAACCTCAAATGAAGAAGTTATCTGCAACGACCTCATCCGTAACACAGACTAGTTATTTTGTTTCTTAACTTATATGTTTACATTGTATTAACCAATGTACCTTGCATGAACACTTTATCAGAAATTTAGTCTTTGTTTATTCTCCATGTAATTTCTCGAGACTCTATAAATAGAGATGTCAACTTTTGAATGAGAATACATCTTATTTCTCAATCACATCTCTCCATTCTCTTAATATCTGAATTCTTACCTTTTTATTCTCAAGATCTTACTGAACTACCTCTCAAATACATTAAGATCAAAATCTCATATCTCTTTCGGAGCAAGTCCTTGTGACTTCACTCACTTTAAGCTGATCACATAAATTAACTTGGTTTGAATGCAAACCTTGTTAAGAATCAGCTTAGTGTTTACTTGATATATAACTTGTTGTCATTTACATTTTCTTTACATTTCGTAATTATATTTCTGCAACTAACAACTCTAACAATCCTAACTTCTTATTATTGTTGAGCTTAATGATCCTTTGAGATTAACTTCATTCCGCAACATATAACTTGTACTAATTTTTGTTCAATATCTCAAAAGTTTTTCTCTCAACAACCTGCATATGAGCTGGAACCAGAACCAGAACCAGAACCTCCTTCCTGAGTGCTCATCACCAAACTGAAATACAACATGCAAATGATCAGAACATACCCAAGAATCCTCATTCTACAAGCTTCCTAGATTCTCCAAGACTCTCTGTAATTCAAGTATGGATCATATGCTTTCAGTAGTATGGGCCCAATACTACCTTCCACACTTATCCATACTTTCCTCAAGAATCATCCTGAATCCTCTAAGTCACCCTCTTAAACTAGTGCACCCTTTGATCGCTAAACAACATAACTAACCCGCTGAAGCACTTCCTAGGCTCTCATAGGTTCCCGACCTCACCTTGCCGTCAACTGCTAAAAGATTCTCACTGATGTCAACAAACTGCATCATGAATATAGTCACAGGCAATAGAGATCAGATAATCCTTCGAGTAAAAGACTCAACCTTATAACGGTTGGACTCAAACAAAAGTTGCACAATATGGTCAAATCTATCACTCTGATATTATTTAACATGTGCAACATGTGACTTAGCATATTCACTTAGTAGTTGATCCACATCACTAAGAGTCCCATAAAGCACAAAGCAAACAACATTCGTGCAACAGAAAATCTAACCAGCATATCCCTACTCAAGCCATTCTATCCACAAATCTGAAAATCACACTAGCATGCAATTCTTAAAAGCTCATACAATCAGGCATATAAAGGCATCTCTCCTATCATAGAATCCTAAGCAGATCCTTAGCCCTAATCTAGCATGCAATTCTCATAATCATATCATATATCATAATAAACATGTGTTGGTATTCTGGGAACCACTTACTTAAGCTCAACCGATTGCATGCATCATACCCCTTTCTTTGATTAGAAACCCTTTTAATAAAACATTTATTTTATGAAAATTTTCACCAAACCCTCAGTTTGAGTCCATGCATACCCGAGAGTATACCTGAATCCCTTAAACCAAGGCTCTAATACCAACGTGTAACATCCCAAAATATGAAGGTAAAAAAATTCATTTTTAAAACAACCAAAACACTCATTTATCATTTATCAGACTATTATCCCAAAATCTCAAGGTTGCAGAAAATATAGGTGTATACGTTGTGATCAAGTCGGGTCCTTCCCTTTCGAATCGGAAGTACCTGAAACCACAAACAACAACTATAAGAAAAAGCTTAGTGAGTTCCCAAAATATCACATAACATGCCACCATAGAATACCATGCCACATACATAAGGTTGCCATGGGCTACCCCCATGGTCTTTACCTGGAATACCATGGACTACCCCCATGTTCTGATATCCAAGTGCCATGGGCTACCCCCATGGTCTTCACAAAAGTGCCACGGGCTATCCCTAGGGTCTTTAGAAAATTACTTTCATAACAACTACCAATCCACATGTCAGATAATGGGTCGACATTGGTGCCTTCGACTCATTGGTATAATGAGGAAACTCACCTCAATCCAAGATAACCAAATACTCGAACTGCTTCTACCAGAAACCTCGCGCTGACATTAACAATTAAGATTTCATCAATAATTGATTCCCATTAAACCAAGAATTCTACTCCAATAACCGATCCTTCAAGGTAAAAGTCCATTTTACCCTTTTCCTTACTTTCCCAAAATCCAAAGACCAAACCACTAGCATCGAAAGCCCAAAACCCTTAAATGACACCACAAGGCCCAATAAGGCCCAAATATCTAAATTGGACCCAAACCCATCATGGACCTAGCTCGAGAAGGCCCAAAATCCTAAAAGACCCAAAATATCCAAAGGTCAACCCTGGTCAAACTTTTGGTCAATGGTCCATAGCCAACAAGTCAACGAATCAAGAGAAGCTCATCAGACTGAGTACGCCCCACGTACTCAATGGGTACGCTTAGCGTACACCCAAGAAAGTCAGTATGCCCCGCGTACAAGGAGGTACGCCCCGTGTACTAACCCTGCCCACAACCAACCTAGAAAATCTCTTAATCCCTTAAGCCAAGATGTCCAAAGCTTAGATATAGTTCCAAAACATGGCTTAATCCATAAAGATGTTAGCTTTGACTTTTTTCATGGCTCAATGGGTCTCAAATCCAAGTTTTTTACTTTCCAAATTCATCAAAAAGAGGCTAAACCACATGCATGAGTTGATATTAACTATCAAGATCACATTTTTATGCATTTGGGACACCTAAAACATCCAGATATAGTGTCCAAACTCTTGGGGCAAGCTCAAACTCACAAATACAAACCAAAGGGACCGAAACAACCCCAAAAAATATCTAACCAAGGATATGCCAATGTGAGAGATTTTTACCTTCAATAGATGGCAGAGGATGAGATACTTTTAGATCTATAAGCCCTACTCTAAAAGATGATCCTTTAACAACCTTCAACCTCTTCAAATGCTCAAGAACACTCCAAAATCACACATAAAAGATTGAGAACTCCAATATGGTGGCTAAGGGTCGAATATTAGGGTGTAGGAGGCTTGGAGGTTGATAAGGGTCAAGACTTAAGAAGATAAGATGCTTAAATAGTGGTAAAACCCTAAAAATGGGGGTTTATAGCTGAAGGGAGTACGCCCTGTGTACCCCTTAGTGCGCTTGGCATACTCAAAGAAGGTTCACGATCACTTTAGTCTCTATGCCCAGCGTACTTGTTGAGTATGCCCCGCGTACTCGACCAAGCTCCAATTCTTATGATCTTCAATTGGCTATAACTCCTTCGTCTTAAGTCTGTTTCCAACGAACTTTATATCCACGGAAAGGTAACATGAAGCCCTACACTTCTATCAACTCATCTTCTCCTAATAACTTCCTGAATAAAAACCCAAAATTCATAAAGAACCGAGTTATCAAATTACGATTACACCTTTAGGCTCCGAAACACAAACTGACACTCAGATCACTTAATCTATAACCCCCCCTCAATCCAAAAAGGGCCAAAACTCTCCTTCCCAAGGCCCTAAACCTTATGATAATTGGGCCACAACCCTGAATAATGAAACGATTCGAAATCGAGCGTTACACGAAGTAAGAAAATATGCCTAAATCAAAAGGCAAATCAATAAAAAAATTACAAAGTTCATAAAGATACACCTGAATATGTTGGCTACCACTGGCCTCATGCTTTATCTTCTTCTTGTTCCTCCCCATGTATATGTAATCTATCCCTTACTATTAGAACCTAAAAATTCACAGCTCTAAAGGCAAGATGGGGTTTTGCTTAACAGACGTGGTGAGGGGATCAGCATGACATTTGGGTATGAATTTCAATTGTTTAATTTTGGGAAATTTGGGTGGCCACGACGTGGTGAGGGGATCAGCATGACATGGCAATCCTGCATCAAATGTGTGTTTCATTTAGACAGCATGACGTGATCATGCAATGGTCATGAAGTGGTGACGATAGATGTGCAAAACCTTTATCTTCGGGCTCAAGACCCTATTTAAAGGAAGTGATGGCTAGGGTTTCCTCCACCCCCAGCCTCCATCACCTCCAAAAGTGTTCTTGATCAAACCATATCCTCTTTGCAAGCTTTGAGCTCATTTTGGTGTTTTGGTGCACTGTGAAGGAGGAAGAAAAAGAGTTTAGTGTAAGGATCAAGAAAGAAACTCCCCCTTATCTTTGGGATCACTATATTGACCATTTGTAAGACTTCAAGACTTGATCTTTTTGGTCCCTTCTTAGTAGATCTAGGGTTATTTACATATTTGAGTTCATAGTTATGAATCGAATGGTTCAATAAGATAAAGTTTGCAACTTTATGACTCACCAAGGCCCCTTGAGCATTATACCTTCTGGATCTAGAAGTTGGTTGAGTTTGTAGAGTCATACTTATGGTTTAGGTCATATTTCTCATATTATAACCTAGTTGGATGAAGGACATGCATGGGTTATGCATGTCCATAAAGTTTGGGTTTTTATGGACCATAAGGGTGCTAATAAGTTTCCTGAATAGTGAGAGATGAAGACTTAGTGGGTTAAGAGATTAATCCCTTAAGTTGTCTTTGTGTAGTTGCTACGACGTGGAGACTTGCTTGTTGCGATGTGGTGGTTGGTCTAGTCGCAACTATTTTGTCATGAAGCTTCCACGACATAACCAATGCGTGGCGACGACGTGGAGGTCAACTAGCATTAACTTTGACTGTTGACTTTTTGACATGGTTGATTTTTAGTCATATTGTTATTTTTAGAAAGTAAAAGGTTTACCTTTTATTATTCATTAGGAGGTATGTAGCACCCACTTTTCGACTGTGTGAGCTCGTTAGCTGTCGACTACATTTTTTCAGTGAGTTTTATCACTATATTATATAGGATGCTAGTTGTATTAGTGAATCTTACATGTATGTTGGGTGGGGCCAGTTTTGTATGCTGCGCGGGACCCCTTTAAATTTTTAGTGGGGCCCGTTATATGAATTGGGCGGGCCGGTTATGCATATTTGGTGGGGTCCTGTACGAGAGCTGGGCGGGGGTCGTTAAGCTAATTGGGTGAGGGCTATTATGTTTGTGGGTGGGGCCCATATGGTTATTGGATTAGGAGTCTAAGCCCATAAGTATAATTGGTATGTACTTGAATTGATAGTAGCATGTCCTTTTGGGTTGCCTTCAAACCTGGCAATCGAATAGGATAATTGTTGGAGAGAGAAGAATGGTTTATTAATTTATTACTAGGTTAATAGATTAATTTGAAATCAAGATAAATGATTTATAAATGTATTATGGATATAATATATTAAATAGAAATCATATTGTCTAATTAATATTTAATCAGAAATTATTTTGGAATTAATTATGGGATTAAAAGAATTAGTTGAAACTGCAGGAACTAAAGGTGACAATGTTCAAATGTTGAGCATTGAAGCATTCTAGAATCTCCCTTAGAGGTAGGGAACTAAATCTAGAGTGTCTTAGGGTTTCCTTGGGCTATAAGGGTGCCTTGGAAGGCTTAGGGAGGATGTTAAGGGATTAGGGTTATCTAAGATACACCTGCCTTATCTTAAACCTTCCTTATAACCTATATAAACCCCTATAAGGTTGGATTTCGTCCTGTGCACTCCAAGAAAGGGTTAGAGCCTAATTTTTCACTTCCCTTCTCTCTCTCTCCATAGTCATCCTTGGTTGCTAGGTTTGTTTGTGAGCCATTAAAAGCGCGACACTTGTGGCGCTTGCTACCAAAGTTCAAGATCTTCAAGGATTTGATTGTTATTAAAATATAACAATAAATGTATGTATCCTAACCCTAATTATATGTTAATTTCAAAAATTACATGTGCCTCCTAGGGTTTCTATTTTTTGTGCTCAATGCTTGTATGTCAAATAGTGAAAACATAGATCCTCAAATTAGGGTTGCATGCATACATAGGATTGTTTGCTATGTGTAAAACCTATCAGTGGTATCAGAGCTTTTGGTTGTTGATTTTAGTTAGATTTCATACTAAAGTATGAATTTGACAAATTAGGGTTTATGGCAAATAAACCCTAGGGCTTGGATTTTCGAAATTAGGGTTTCAAAACCCTAGTTTTCGAAATTTGTTAGGGTTTTGTGAACCCTTTCCTTTGGCCTCATATTTTCGTTTTTTAAGGGTTGGTTAACCCTAGGGTTTTCGAAAATAACTACCTTCCCATGATTAGATTTCAAAATTTTAGGATTAGGATAATCTTTGGTAATTATCTTGTTAATTGTTTAAGTAGATAATTAAAGATTTTGTATTATCCCTTCCCAAAATTTCGAAATCTAGGGGATAAAGAGATTAGGTTAAATTAATTGTTTAATTTAATGGATAACCCATTAAGATTTAATAATTTAAATTAATTGTTTATGTTTGGATAATTATTAAATCAAGGTTTTTAATATTTAAGATTTTAAAATTAAAAGGTATTAATTTTCGAAAATTTTAAAGTATTAATTGAAAACCATAGTATTTTGAAATGTTTAAAATACACCCTTATACTATTATAATATTAAAAGCTTAATGCTTATATATGTATAAGACGAGTCAGTCTTACCGTTAGTAGGCGTCATTCACGAAGCCAGTCTATAAGGGAGGGTATAAGGTTACTGCCTTTAAAATGGTGGTTTAATGGGTGTCCACTCTCACCCACCGCTTCCTTGATTGGTGGAGGGTTGTTAGCCGAACGAGTAGGATAGGACAATTAATTCCTCATTAAAGTATAATGATTATATAAAGTAACTAATTTTTTTAATTCCCAATATTAGTTACTTTAGGAAAAATGTGAATTTGGTGCTAATCCATGAAATTGCACATTACACCTTATTGGTCGTTAGTCGAGCGTGTGTGGTTAATCGGCACACTAATATGGGACCAATGAAGGATGAAAATGGGTAGCTCGTAGATTATCATAGATCAATGGAGTGTGTGTGGTTAACCGGCACATTGATTAGGTGATACACATCCTCAACAGTACCAAGCTAATTTGCATGGTTATTCACACCTTGTTTGTGATCCTCGGCATCCCAGTCACAAACTTGAAGGGCATAATCAAGATTAAACATGCCATTGAAAATTTCAATGAATCTCAAAAGATCTAGGAGTTTCAATTCATTTAAAACCTAATTTCCTTTTTTTTTTGTTTTTCATGGTGGAAATTGGTAAATCGTCATTTACCTACCTTCAAATATTCTGCAACTGGATTACGGCATCCCTCTTCCGAGTTGTAGAATATTGTGTTGGGTCCTAGCCTTGATATTTCATTTGGGTGTTATATTAAGGACTCTTATCAACTAACTTGAACTTCTCCCTTTTGTAGATGTCTAAATCTATCAATCATGGTCTTCCTGAATCCTTTGGAAAAAGCTTTCCACATGAAGATGATGTTCCACGATTGGATCGTGGAAATGAAAATCATGCTTCACTTCCTCCACCTCTTCCAATAATTCTCCCTGACCCACGTGTTCGAAGACTTGAAAAGTTCAAGGTCATTTAAGACCTATTGGCAAGAAAAAATGAAGATGGAAAGTCTATATGTGCTCACGTCTTAGAGATGAAGTTGCATATTGAGAAGTTAAGGATGTTGGGTGTCGATGTCTCGAGGAAGCTGGCTATTGACTTGGTTCTTCAATCACTTCCTAAGTCGTATAGTGAGTTCATAAAATATTACTATATGATAGACCTCAACATGACCCTTATTGATCTAACTTATTTGCTTATTGTTGCTGAATCAACAAGGATTTGGCGCACTGGTAAAGCAAATTTGACTGGTGGATCATCCTCCCAAACTTTCATGGATAAAGGCAATGGCAACGATAGTCCAGAAAGGATTTCTTCTCCTATGGGTAAGAAATATGCCATGGTCAAAAGGTTTGACCATAAGAGAAAGGCAAATTTTGAGATTGTCCCTTGTGTCATTCCCAAAGAGTCCACTTGTTTCTACTACCATTTGAAGGGACATTGGTTGTAAAGCTGTCATGACTACCTGAGAGATATAAAAGATGAGAGAGTCAAGTTTTATGACTCTGCTTCAGGTAAAATCCACTATCTAACTCTATTAAGTTCCTATTTGTAGATTCTTAATACATGATGTGATAAGATTGCATTTTGATGTTTTGTAGGATCGAAGAAAAGAAAGGAAGCTTAAAGGAAAGAGTGAGCTGAGTCTGATCACGAAGAAATGGATTTCGATCGCATAGTTCGATGATCAAATTTTTGAGCTGCTGCTTAGAAGTTAGATAAATTTCTTACAGACATTTAGTAACATAGTTTTCATTTGTAATTGCATTGTAAGAACAAGTTTTTCCGCGTTTTCATAAATAAAATAAAATTTGATTTTTGTCTTATTTATATCTCCTTGCAATGACTTTTGTGAAAATTGATGTTTGTATGTTTCTACTGCTAGCAATATTGAAAATGGATGTGATTCTTAGTTATCTTTTTTGTGGTAATGTCAGAAATTTAACAAATAAGGAAATATTATCATCACCCAAGTTTCAATTGGACAGAAACTTGGAATCATGCAACTTGTATTGTATGATGAATCAGAACCTTCATATTTGGGAAATTAAAACTAATTCATTGTTCACGTAAGTATGTGAATCAAGTGAAGGACCAGGAGATCTAGTACACATTGTTGTGCATTGGACAACTCCACCACAAAGAACGATAAGAATATTCGTCATGATTTGCTAAAAGTTTAGTAAATATGGTTATGCTTACAAGATTAAGTGTAATTCTGAATCGTTGAAAAGTTTTCAATGTAAAGTAGAATGAATAGGAAGAATCAATTAGGCAGAAAGATAAAAGTTTCTCCAATCTGAAAAGATGGGAGAGTACTTAAGTATCGTGTTTTATGATTAACTTAGTGATTATAAAACCGTGTCACAATTGATCCTCTAAGGACACCTTAGTACACTAGTATGGCTAAGAAGAGGAATCAGAAATTGTTGAAATGGTTAAGTCAAAAGGTGAATCATACTTCGTTCCAAAATCAAGTCTTAGAGTCATACTCCGAGATTGTGACTTGAGTAACATCATCTCAAAAAGGTTTATAACACTCATCAAATGTAGAGTAGAAAAGTATCTTACTCCTGCACGTTTGAAATTGGTAAGTTGTGATGTTTAGGATAAGACAAAGACCGACTAGGACCAATTGTGTGAAGTGCTTGTCTTGATAAGAACCCGCACTAACTCTTGAATATTAGTTTGTCAAGGAATGTTTCTTGACAAGAGAATTTTATATGTCAAGAGGTCAGTGGGAGTCTAAATGATCTTGAAAAGTTTAAAGAACTAATCAAGAGTAAACCTATTGTTAAACATTAGCACACGACTTAAGGTTTATAACCTATCGTGTTAACATATTCTTGTTTCTGTGCCCATTCCATTTAAAGTTGAATATGCATGTGAGTCCTATGAGTTCTCATTTGAATGCATAAAAGCAAAGCACCTTAATTAATGAAAGTTCATTGATCTGTATGGGTGAGCTGCAAAACTACTTGGAAGACATGGTAGGCCCTTGTACTGCCAGGTGGCAAGAAATTAAGATTGAACAAGTTCACTCCATATGAGTTTGGATTTGTCACAAACATTGTCTTATGATTATGGTTATGACAAATTCGCATGGATACACTACTAGAAAAACAGCCTTTTACGACGCTCATTGCGCGTCGTAAAAGGCTCAAACGACGCGCAAATGCGCGTCAAGGAAGGCCCTGTCATAAAGAGAGACGACGCGCTTTTGCGCGTCGTCTATAGACGACGCACATTTACGACGCGCGTTTACGACACGCAATGCGTATCAAGGAAGGCCCTGTCATAAAGGAAGACGACACGCATTCGCGTGTCGTAACCTTACGACGTGCGTGTTAATGACACGCAATGCGTATCAAGAAAGCCCCTGTCAAGAAAGGTCATGTCATAAATGAAGATGACACACATTTTTGCGTATCGTAAATTTAAATGTTTAAAAAAATAAATTTATATATTTATTAATTTTTAAATTAAATTTTCATTTAATTTATTATAATAGAAATAAAATACCATATACAAAAAATACAATCCATTGCATAATATAAAATAAAATTTCATACTCAAAAAATAAAATAAATTGCACAAATTATAATGTTATACAAAGAATCATTCAAATGTTAAACAAAAATAATACATTGCTAACATGTGTTATACATTCCTATAAAACTAACAAATAATCATACAACTCTGTTTCTTACTGGAAAGGAATGCTAAACATGATTACAAGTCTCCCTTAATCTTGATTACTCATGTGCTTAAGTAGAATGTTGTTGTTGAAAAGGTTACCTAGCAACAGAGAAAAACACAACACCTCTCCCACAATCACAACATCATTTACAGAAAAAGGGTTGTCAATTACTTTCATCATCACAACCCGTTTTTTATTAAATAAAAAAGGAAAGATTAATTAATCACTTACAAAAAAGTTTTGACACTCAAACAAATCTGCCCGTTGAGATTCAGCCTGCCCGATTTCATTAGAACACAAACACAACCCGGACAAGAATTACTCTCACTGCCCTCAAAAAACCCTGAAGTGAATAAAATGTTCCAAAATTATTCAAAAATATCATATTTTCTCAAAATGAGGTTTTCCACATTAACCAACTCCTAACATTTTCTCAAAAATATTATTTAAACATCATTTACATTTTTTCTTTTTAAAAAAGAAAAAACATAAGGTACCTCAGTTAAACACAAAACTTTAGTTGGAATCTCATTAGGTAATCTAGGTAATCCGAGAAGATTAAACCCTCCAACTTGTAAGGCCATTTTCGACAAATAAAAACATGAAGTTTCAAAGCATTGAAAGTACAAAAATAATAATAATAATAATAATAATAATAATAATAATAATAATAATAAACTCTGTAGTACCTGCATAGCTATATCTTGTTGAGCCTGGGCCATAATGGTCTCCTGTTCAGATTTCATCTGCCCGCTGTAGTAAAATAAAGAGCACCAAAAACATCAGATTTATCATAAACTTGTTCATAATAATAAAGCCCACATGGATTGAGAAAAATTTAAATTAATAATAATAATAATAATAATAATAATAATAATAATAATAATAATAATAATAATAATAATAATAATAATAATAAAGGATATTTTAAATAAAAACCTGATGGTTGCACCTGGCATTGATCTATCAGAACCTTAGTCTCTGGTCTCAGGTTTGCATCAAACCTGAATCCAAAATAAGTGATTGGAAAAGCAAAATCTCAGCTATCGGAAGCTATACACGTAAAAACACAACTGATAAAATATCATCTTGTTTATAAATAGAATGAGCTTGTAAATATTTGTATGTAAAGTTGGTTTATACTTCACTTCTTGTAGATTGGTAACAGGAGGGCATATACCTACAAAATCATTGTTTTAAAGGTCAAAATACCATTAAATGTTTGAAAGACCTCAACATTGAAGAACCTTCTACTTAACTCTCAGTTGGCTCATTCAGCCTTCAAATTGTGCTCCTAATTGTAACAGCACTTGCAGTACTATCATCATTCATACACAAACAAACAAAAAATATATATATCAGTAAATTAAAAACATTAAAATATCATAAGAAAATTTAAAAATTAAATATTATTACTTCAATGTGTATGGACCCCCTGCTTTCACTTTCCCACAGTCCTTGCAACTCTAGATTCCAATCTCCCTCTGTTGGTGACTCCATTGATTCCCACAGCCACTGCCAAGTGTTAGCAGCTTCTCCACGTGTTCGAATACAACACATAGCCGTTTTACATCTTGGATTATTTCCATATCACCCGGTAGCTTGTTTGCTGCCAATGCAATAAGTCAAATTAAAAAAATGACTATTTTACCCTTGTGTCTAAAAATTGTAAATGAGACATTACACATACCTTGTAAAGGCTTCAATGCAGAAGCAATGGTGAAGTATAATTGGTCGATTTTTATTGTCATGTTCTTTAACCCACCAAAATCTAGTCTGGTTAAGAGTGTCAGCTGCAGCTCTGAAAGCAGTACACACCATTTGCTCTAGTAATTGATGTGGTCTTACTGTTTCCAGATTTTGAACACCTCTTATTTTTCTTGACCCACCCATCGATAGATACAAACAGTAATACTGCCATGAGAACAATATATAACTGATTATTATAACTTGATATATCTACAAGATGTATTAATGGAAAGATGTTGACAAAACGGTTATAATTTGGTCAAATGACTGTTTGTCCAATTTGTCAATACTTGAGCAAATAGTTCGCATTTTGTGAGATGGTACACCACATATCTCTAGCATTCCATCCAGTAACTTTCTATGGTTTAACTTTATCTGTGCATGGTGGAATGTCACTTAAGTAGAAGAAAAGATAAGGAAATGAAATTGAAAATGTGACTAAAACACTTACCTCATAATCACCAATGTTTAGCTCATCTAGTAGTTCAACCAAGATCCTAACCACCTCAAAGTCAGTTGCTATTGTTTCATCACCAACAATGTCAAAATCACATTGATAAAATTCACGGTGTCTTGCTTTAGATGGGTTGTCTCTTCTATACACTTTTGCAATTTGGTACCTTCTTAAAGATGTAAGACCATTCATAGCAACATATCTCGCAAATGGAACCGTCAAGTCATACCGGAGGGAACAAATCTCCCCACCCTAAAAAAACAAACAAAAACTTTGCCCAATGGCTATCAAAGGATATATCACTGCTTAAAAAAATAATAAAACAAAAATATATAACCTGGTCAGCTAGATTACAAATCAACTTTGAATCTTCACCGTATTTTCCTGTAAGAGTTTCCCTCAGTTCAAACACAGGAGTATCAAGTGCCATTGCACCGTGCCTCTTAAAGACATTGCCAACGATTGCAAATGCTTTCTCTCGTACAACCATTTGTTCTTTTGCAAAATCACGAGTCCCCTGTAAAGTTTAAAAAGTAAGATAATTATATATATATATATATATATATATATATATATATATATATATATATATATATATATATATATATATATCAATCAAGAAACAAATAAATATTTTATCAAAGATAAAACATAAGCATGCATGGTATTATTACTTTGGCAAGCTTCGGAAGCCTTCTGCTTTCATTGCTTTCATTGCTTTCAACGACTCGTTTTATTTTCGATAGTAGACTTTCAAAGTGGGAAAGGAAACATTGTGCCACTTTCTCCGGGAGAGTTGAGCATGAGTTGTCGTTTACATTGTTAGCCACAGACAAAGACAGTAAATTATCTTTTATAAACTGCATCAAAAGAGTTGTGCCTTTTCCCATAACCTTCTTTTTCTTGTCGGGTTTCTCATCAATACCCTCTTCCCCTTTCATACTCCCCTCCAGTGATATAAACGAAATTGTGGCTTCCCAAGAAAGAATCTTTCTTACAGCCTTGGAAAAAATATAAATTTCATGCAATGATTCGACATACTTGTCTTCCAACTCAAACTTTGCAGCAGCCTTAATGGAGTTATTCAACCTGTCAAGACCAGGGCATCCAACATTGAAACTATCAACCAAAGTAGGATATAAGTTATGGTTTTCGAAGCCCTTTAGACAAATATGTGCTCGGTGCCAACTACTCTTGCCAAGATTCTTAAGGGCACGAGCTAGAGAAGAGAAGAGTCCGGTCAAATCCTCACTGACACTTCCATTTCCATTTGCGAATGGGGTAGAAGAATTCACTGCAATTCGAGTTGAAGAGTGGACTGATTTGTAAAGAGACCTTAAACGACCATGAACTATAGGAATGTTATCAACTTGGTCACACTGTAGATTACCACATAATTTTGAGCCATTAAGTAAAACCTTCATAACACTAGAAACATAAGTCATGTCTTTATCAGAACAACCATCACCAGAATCTGTGAAGCTGAAGGCAGTGGAAGTGTCGGCCTTCAAGACCTTGCAAGACAAGGCAGCAACAGCATCAGCAACTGGTGCTAATGAGGAGGCGGTGTGGTCCAGGAGAGCACCTCGATCTAAAAATTGTAAGAGAGAGAGAGAGAGAGAGAGAGCATTCAAAAGGAATAAACATGGGAGTTTATTAGAGCGAGAGAGATGAGAGATGAGAGAGGAAGAGAGAAATGGAGGGGAAGAGTAGCTGCAACCCGTAAAATTTACCTTCACTGTGTCTTCAGTTGTGTTGTTGAAGTAGGCCCAGTAAATTACGTAGTCAATCCAACTTCCTTCCACACAATCTTCTTTTCTCAATCCCAATTCCGGGAAGTTTTTGGTCATTAGAGCAAACCATCTTCTCCCCAAATCACTCCAAACCCTAACCCTTAATTCACTAATCCAACAGTGCGATTAATTTTGTATTTACGGGAAGATAGAGAGGAAGAAGATGAATACGAAAGTAAATACGCCAGAGCAGTCAACCATGTTATGTAATTGCTGCACCGTTGGGCCCCATCGTGAGTTGCAGCAGGGCGTTGTCAACATGAAGAGTCGCAGACCTCCAATCGCCGGTTCTATGAAAGATTTTGTGAGGGACAAGAAGTGGTGATAGAAACTAGGGTTTTTGTGGGAGACAGAAAAGCAAAATAAGAAGCGAGCCTGATTCTTTGGTCGCCGATTTTATTATATGGAGCACGAAGAAGATAACGGCGGGGGAGAAGAAGATAGATCCGACGAAGGTAAAAAATATGGAGCAAGGAAGAAGGAACGTGAATGGCCAGTGATTGTGTCTAGGGTTAGAGAGAGAGAGAGAGGGGGGGGGGAGGGAGAGAATGGCTCTGTACGAGAGATAAGGCGACCCATAGGATCAGAGTGAGAAGCGGGGTATTCAAAGTTTTAGAATTTTAGATCCCTCTTTAAAAATGTGCGTTTAGTTAAAAAAATATAAATCGACATTTGTAGACGACACACACTTAAAATAAGCGCCCTCCGTGTTTTTAATTTTTTTTTTATTTGACACCAATTGTAGGGCACGCACAAATGCGTGTCCTCTATCCTTCAAATTTTGGAAAACTGACATCGATTTTTACGGCACGCACAAATGCGTATCGTCTATTAGCGCGTGTCATTGATTGCGCGTCGTAAAAGGCTGTTTTTCTAGTAGTGATAGGGACACATACACCATAAAATCTAAGTGACAATGTTTCTCTCCATTTCATGAAAATGATTGTGAGGAAACGCTTTCACTAAGAAGATTTCAAGGAGATAGCAATTGTGATATTTGCATTCTCGAATTCGATTATGATTACAACATCCCTCTTCATAGTTCGAATTGTGAGAAAAGGCAAATAGTTTGAACATTTAAGACTTATTGCTATAAGTTCTAGAATTATTTAGACACACATATGAATTATCTAAGGAAAGGCGTATGAGTTTGAGAAGCTTAGATAAAGTCTTATAGAAGCATCACGTATCAGAAATATGAACTTTGGTAAGAAAGTCAATAAGTATTGATTTCTAGAAGCCCAGGTGATTTCTGAATAAATGTAAAAGCTAGTGGAAGCATAAGTGTTATGTTGGTAAGGATATAATCATCATGTTAGTGGGAGCATGATTATTATGTTAAGTATTGTGAGTTAGCAATATTAATTATAGAAAACAAAAATTTCAATTCGCAAAGTTGCAAAGGTTGAAAAGTTGTTTTGCTATAATTAAGGAGAGGTACTTATACTTCATTTCAAAATCTAAAAGCTTAGATTCAGAATTTTTAATCAAATTTAGTCAAAGGACATATATGAATGGTATGTTGAAAAGATTCAACATAAGGGAATTCTATATATAGCAATATTATAACGAGAGACTAGTAAAGTATCATGTCTTTATGGAAGACATTATGTATCGTATCCCATACGCTTCGGGTATAGGATCGTTTACATATGATGTAATATTTAACCGTTCTGTCTATTCCAAATGCCTAGAGTGTTAAGAGGGAAAAAGGACAAGAATCAGATATGACTAAAGTAAGTCAAACAACTGTCAAGTACAATCTAAGGTTCGCCAAGGATTGGTCACTTGTAGGCAGTTGGAAGTATAGTAATGGATGGACCATATTGACATTATTATGAATAGATAGGATTCTATTTAGAATATGTTGTCATATGGAAAATATGGAAATGTTTCCACAATGGGAGTTGGATATTAAGGATTTATGTAGATTATAAACTTTTATACAAGAAGGATGTTCAAAGGAATGTACTTTGAATATGAGACTTCATAATTATGGAGTTGTTTTGTAACAATCTCCAAAAGAACACTTTGTAATTTCATGGGCAAAGTCTTGGTGACTTTGGTGCTGTGACATTACGAAAGGATCATTGCATAAAATGTTAGAATCTAAAATATTCTAATAATTGCAAGAACTTGGTATTCTTACACTTATAATAAGGATTGGGGATTGTGAAATGAGCATTAATTGGAAATGTGTTCAATTGATCTATTTCACAAAGTAAGGATCATTATAGTATGCATGCTTGGAGCATGGGATAACTATTGTTATGATTCAAGTATTAAGTTGATTATCCAAAACGTTATACAATGAATAATGTGTAATCGATATGGTGATTAAATAATAGGTGTTTTATTTATACTCGAAGTGTTGAGGCCACATTGGATTCGATTATTCTTGTGTTTCACTTTGCATGTTTTGACTTCCTGAATAATAAGATTATTCAAACCATCCACAGTCGATCATACTTTGGAAGTAGGTATTGAGGCAAGACTGTCATGAACTCGACTGTAGATTGTCTGAAGCGTTTTAGACATAGCAAAAGTCAGCTGCAGTGTTCATGAGTGCTCATGAAATAAGATTTGAGTATTGGATTAAACCCACGCTCACGTGAATCACTTCATGGATTTTATCACGGGTGATTGTGAGACGATAATATCTTATATTCTTGAAACGAAGACATGTGAGTTGTAGTTTACAAGTTGGATGCACATTGACATATGTAAATGCACCAGTAACTTCGTGTTATAAAACATATTGTTGTGTGTTATTTGATGAGTAAGTACAAGAGATCATTTGAGTCGAATTTTATCCGTTCCTTTTACCCTAAGAGGGATAAAATCGATATATGTGGACCCCTCGATGATTTAGTGATGCCACCCTAAGTGCTTGGCCAAGCCTGGACTGATTTGATTTGTTCAATTAGTCAGTCGTCATAAATCAGAAATCGGGAAAAAACTATTGGATAGAGATTGATTATAATGAATGTCTTATTTCCATACGATATATTGTAGAATGGAAGAATATTTGATCCCTTATCTAAGGACACGTCACTGACTAGGTCAGAGTTCAACAGCGACTTTTGGTAGCTAAAATTTGATAGTCAATTTTTGAAATTATACTTGCAACTATAGTTATTAGACTTATCCAAGTGGGAGACTGTTGGATTAGGTGTCTAAGCTCATAACTATAATTGGTATGTACTTGAATTGATAGTAACAATGTTCTTTTGGGTTGCCTTCAAACCTGACAATTGAATAGGATAACTGTTGAAGAGAGAAGAATGATTTATTAATTTATTTCTAGGTTAATAAATTAATTTGAAATCAAGATAAATGATTTATAAATGTATTGTGGATATAATATATTAAATAGAAATCATTTAATTAATATTTAATCAGAAATTATTTTGGAATTAATTATGGGATTAAAAGAATTAGTTGAAACTGCAGGGACTAAAGGTGACAATGTTCAAATGTTGAGCATTGAAGCATTCTAGAATCTCCTTTAGAGGTAGGGGACTAAATCTAGAGTGTCCTAGGGTTTCCTTGGGCTCTAAGGGTGCCTTGGAAGGCTTAGGGAGGAAGTTAAGGGATTAGGGTTATCTAAGATACACCTGTCTTATCCTAAACATTCCTTATCACCTAGATAAACCCATATATGGTTGAATTTCATCCCATGCACTCCAAGAAAGGCTTAGATCCGATTTTTCACTTCCCTTCTCTCTCTCTCTCTCTCTCTCTCTCTCCATAGTAATCCTTGGTTGCTAGGTTTGTTTGTGAACCATTATAGGCGCGACACTTGTGGCACTTGCTACCAAAGTTCAAGATATTCAAGGATTTGATTGTAATTACAATATAATAATAAATGTGTGTATCCTAACCCTAATTATATATTAATTTTGAAAATTACATATGCCTCCTAGGGTTTCTAGTTTTTGTGTTCAATGCTTGTATGTCTAATAGTGAAAACATAGATCCTCAAATTAGGGTTGCATGCACACATATGATTGTTTGCTATGTATAAAACCTATCAATGGTTATGTGGTATTTTGGGGAAACTCACTAAACTTTGTGCTTACAGTTTTATATCTAAATGTTTCAATTACTTCTGGTCCAAAGGGAAGGGTCCGGCTTGATCACACAACATCCCCTAGAGTTTTATTCTGCATTATCTATTTTGATTTACTTTAGTGTTTGACATTGGTTGACTTTTGAGCAAATGATTATATGGTTTTTGGTGGTTTAAAAGTGAAATTTTTACTAGTATTTTTGGGACATTAAATCAATCTTTTGCTTTACTCCTATGAAACCGAATTTGGTTCCTTGTACTTGATTATGAGAAGAATCGGAAAGCAACAGGGCAATATCCCTAAGGGGAGGTGTCGTATGTTCCTAATGTGGCTTCAAAGAATACACCATTCATCTGTGGGCGAGGATTCGATTGAAAAGAAACGATGATGGTTATGTGATTGGTAGATGGAAGGGTAAGCCAGTGACATTGAAAAAAGAAGTTGTATTTTCAAACCCTAAGCCGACTTATGGATGATAGTTACTAAGCCCTTGGAATTTCAACCAATACATATTAACCCTTTATGTTTTCCTAATATCTTCCAAGGCTTTGAAAATTCCCTCAACTTTTATTAAGCCCTTTGATTTTCAACAAATATCTATCAAGCCCTTCTATTTGTCAAATATGTACCAAGCCCTTTGAAGTTACACCTCATATTAACTTAGGCCTTGAAATCTACCCAATACTAAGAGAGTGTTTGGGATTTCATCTCAAAACAACTTATTGACTTATTGACTTTTTGAAAAGTTAATAAGTCAAAAAAAAAAGTGTTTAGCAAATAGAAAAAGATTTTTAAAACTTCTCTTTAACCCTTCAAAAAATGAGATTTTAAGCCGTTAGAATTTATAGCTTTTCTAAACTCTATGACTTTTTGAGTTGCAAAAAGAAAAAGATTTTTAAAACAACTTCTCATTACCTTAAAATACTCTTAAGCTTAGACAAACAGTTTTTTTTGAAAACAACTTATTGTTTATTGACTTTCCCCATCTCAAAAACAAATCAAAACATTTTTTTAACTTATTTCCTAACACAATAAGTCAATAAGGGATTTTGTCTAACACAATAAGTCAATAAGGGATTTTGTCTAAAAAATCCTTTTAAAAATCAAAATGAAATCCCAACACCCTCTGAACTCTAAAAAAAACACCAAAATCTACAAGCCCTAGAGTTTCAATAAAGAATAAACCCTTAAAAAGATACCCTAAATATCTACCAAGACCTTCAAGTTTCAACAATTATCTACTACGCCGTAAAAAAATCTTCAAATATCTATAAAACCCTTGAAATCTCACCTAATATCTGCTATGCCCTTGAAATTCCCCCCAATACCCACCAAGCCCTTGAAAATTGAAGCCAATACCTGTTAACCCCTTCAAATTTCCACTAATATCTACCAAGCCATTGAAACTTCAAACCAAATGCAACATGTACTTAAACAACTCAATACAACATTCACCCAATATCCATCTACAAAGTCCTTCAAATTTCACAACTTAACTCAACTACTCAAACATAAATCAAACCTCTTCGTGTTAACAAATAATCATATATACAATTCCCTCCAACACAACAAATCTTTATTCAAAATGTTTCCAACCCTCAAATGTCATGAATTCGCACTATCGTTTCTCAAAATTACAGCAATGCCCCTGCTTGGCCTCGTATACTCTACCCTGGTCTTGAACTTCTGCTTGAACAAACGTCCCGGACTATGCTTTCCATTTCCTCCTTCCTCATCTCCATCTTCCCCTTTTCTGCAAACATTTTGAAATCTTTTAAAATTATATGAATTAAGGCCTATTTTAAAGTTAAAAGGAGACTTACATATCAGAATCTTCTTTTGAGATCTCGACTTTACACATGGTAACAACTTCTTGTCGAGTTTCGGGAGAAAGTTTCATCAAAATTTTTGATACAATTAATCCATGTTTCTTTTTAAGCTCATCCAACTCTTTTTGTTGCTCAACCATTATTTGTTCAATTTTCTCCACAATCATATTCACATCATCATCACCATCATTATTTTCATCATCATCATTTGGAAATGGTTGGGTGTTTTCTTCTTCATCGATATCTGAAGGAACGGGTTTAAGTGGAGAGCAACCAGTTTTGGGTGCATCGCTCCAGTATCTCCTACCAGAAGGCAATCGTTCAAGAGATAAATGTCCAGGAGAAGCACCGGATTTATTGGTGGATGGGGAAGGAGAATCGTATTGAGGATCAAGTTCATTGCCGTCATTGGAATATTCCGTTAGTGCCCAGTCAGGAAAACATGAACGGATTTCTGCTTCAATCATTTCGGCAATTACAGACACGTCTTGATCTGTTAAATCCAACTCTTCCACCATTTCTCTTGCAACTGCAGTTGGTGTGTCAGCTTCGATATCAAACGGGAAGTGGATATTCCGAACATTACCTAATTAAAAAAAAAAAAGTACATAATATAATCATTTGTTAAAATATAAAGGAATCTAAATGTTTTATTAATTACCTGTTACATCTTCTATACGTAGTTTCAAGAATACTGTATTTGGATCTCTGACTTGAGCCATCACTGTGAAATCCCTAGCAGTATCAGGCATAGAGTTTGGAGTTTCAACGTTCTCAGTGTCGCCACCTATACAAAACCATCACAATTACGTGCACAACAAGAGAAAATCAAATTTAGCCTCTTTTTTTTAGTTATTTTACAAAACATTAGCCAAAAAATAACTAAATTCCACAGTGAGGTTATTGCCAAATGCACTACTGCGAAATTAGTTCCTATATTTAAGGGATTTTTTTAATTTACTTATTTCACACCAGATTTTTTTTTGTACAATATCTCAACCTAAGACTTCGTTTTTTGCAATGTATACTAATTTTTTTAGTGGGGACAATACAAATAGTGCATTTCGCAACAAGCCATTGTGAAATTGGTGGATTTTTTAAGGAAAATGTGAAACGTTGATTGATTTTTTGGTAATTGGCTTGTATTTGTCAATTTCTGGCAGAAAAATATAAATTTAAGGCAAAATTGTAACCTGGATCAGGATCAGAGTGTTTTTGTTTATTTATGTTATTATAATCCTCATCAGCATAAAGAAAATTGTCCATTAACAGTTCCTTGGCGCTCAATCTATAAGACACTTTTGCAAGACATTTTTCGATAAATGATTTGATTTCAGGATCCTTCACTGTTGCTAATGAAGCCGGCTTCACACCCTAAAAAAAAAATCTCGAATCATCTTTGTAATTTTCAAAGATAAGAAAGAACATATTTGCAAGTAGAAGGTAAAAATTATTGATTTATGTGTAATCTCTGCAAACATTTTAATGAAACAATGTTTTATACCTCTATTCATTTAAGGGATAATTGCAAGAAATAACTTTTACTTATTTGTATATTATAGATAAAATGAATCACTTACAGATGTGACTTTCTTATATATTTGAGCAGCATTGGTGCATTCAACATATGGATACTCAAATGTCACCAATTCAAGTAAGCACATCCCAAATGCATAAATATCCACAAGTTCATTGTAATCCTCCTCATAAAGCTCTGGTGCCATGAACTCCGGAGTTCCTAAACACAAAACAATATTAGCTCTTCTGTAAACATAATAGGTCAGAAGGAAGCATGAAAATTACAAAAATGCCCTGGCCTCACCAATGACACTGTGAGCAGAACGAGCTTGGCGAAGAATGGCAGCTAATCCAAGGTCACCAATCTTTACCTCTCCTTGATTTCCATTGACAAAAATGTTGTCACACTTGAGGTCTCGATGAATAACTGGAGGATCATGACTATGAAGATAAACTAACCCCTCCAGTATCTGTTTAGACCATTTCTTCAATGCTCTCAAATCTACATGCTTATGTTTATTTCGGTACCTACCAAAAATTTCTAGCATGATCTTATAACTACATGCTTATGAAAACCATAAATAATGGAAGCTCAGAAATGAATCAAAACATACTGTCTTAATGTCCCAGATGTGAAGATCTCAGTGATGAAGTTGACATGGTCGTTCTTTGTATCAACCCAAGAGTTGTAGAATTTGATGATGTTCTTGTGTCGAAGTGTTTTAAGCAAATGAACTTCGGAGTATAGACGCTCCAACTCCTCAGGGTTCCTCAAGAAATCAGAAATCCTTATTTGATTCCAAGCTACTTCGATTCCTTCCAATTCATCAAATGCTCTATATCTAAATATCCCATATGCGATCAAGGATTTTACCATATAATCTATTTTATAGCTAGTAAATACTTTTAAACTTGAAAAATAGATAATTTTTGAGCCATGATATTTGGCTTCTGTCACAAACAAACCACAATTCTTGCAGAAATTCGAAGGTAAACGCAATGATTTTCAACAATGAGCTAATTTAGTGATTTGTTAATGGAACTAAGTTAGCACCAACAATGCTATATTTGTACTGCTTTACAAAGTTCAATCTAGTTCGCAATATTTCTTGTAATTAGGTGTAAAATTCATAGCAATTATGAAGTTGAGATATAAGTGGTTTGAGTTTGACATTGAATATCAAAAGGCAGCCTATAGCTAGCTTTTATTTGGAACGAAAGCGAGTGAAAAAGGATACACCTTTTTGCAAGCCCCCTTTCCTAGCACTTCCTTATACTGCAAATTACATCAATATAGTCATCCGAAATAACAACCAATATATCTAACAAACGTCAATAAAAACGATAAATTCTTTGTATGAAACGTGCTAACCCGTCCATAACGACCGGAGGGATCGATCTCAACGAACTCAGCATCGGAATCGTCCGCTTCGTAGTCTGAAGACGATTCCAATGGCATTTCTGTAAGATTCGTCGAAACCCTAACTGTTACGCACACGAAACCAGATCAATTCCAAAACTTGTGTAATTCCTTGGCTCCTTGTTTGGCGAACAATTCTGATTGGCAAAAGCTGCCTCCGGTGACTTGAAAATGAACCGAAGGTTTTCGATATAGAGATAAATGATGAAATGCATGCGCGAACGTTTCTATAGAAGACGTGAAGAGGTTGAAGACGACGTGAAGGAGGAGGAGGGAGTCGTTAGAGAGAACCAGAACCGGCGGAGGGACTCAACGGAAATAATATTCTTCTTCTTCACCGTATAATAAGAAAAACGACGGTTAAGTGACTTGTTTATTTAAGGAAGTTACTTAATTTTGTCAAAATATATAAGAAAATCATTTTTTTTTTAACTTATAATTATATTATAAGTTGTTATAAAAATATTATATATCTAGGAAAGATGATAACATATCTCATGCACCATCAGAAGGGACATACAAAGTCTATTTTGTTATACAACTTGATGACAATGTCCTTACATAAATAATTCTAACTCTCCTAATAATTTGAAATCGGCATACTATATACTTAATCAAATAGACAGGTAGACGAATCACTTTTGAAAAATAAAAAGAACAAAGAAATAAGAAAAAAAATGTGTACATAAAACACCTTAATTAAACCGGTTGATTGGTTAAATTTACAACAAACTTGTAAGCTTGTGACTTAATTAAGAAAAAAATATATCATCAAAATTGAAATCTTACGTAAACTTAATGTTTTTTATTCGATTTATCTTATAAATAACTAATGGGTGTTATTAAACTACAATATTATTATAACAAAGTAAATTACATGAATTGTTCCTGCGGTTAAGATAATCTTTGCGTCTAGTTTTAGGGGTTTTTTTTTCACTTGGATTTATGTATTTAGCTTATGGTCTTTTTAGTTTTAATCTATTTGTTATACATGTCTCTACAAACAATAAGATTTTTGCTTATTGTTATTTACGAAAGCTATGTCCCAACAATGTAAATATACATTATTAAAAAAAATTGTGTACTTAAATAACGTTATATATACTTACCAGTAAATACTAAATAGTTATCTAGAACATATTTATTGGTTGTTTGTTGTTAACAATGCATTTATATTATACGTGTGTTGATGTCTTACAATTTAATATGTTTGCATCTACCTAATACGAATCATTTGTAAATCATTGTTCCTTAATGATAGATTGCATGCCAAAATAAATTATTTTTTAATTAATTGGTTTCCATATTAAACAATGTAGTTATTAGTAACTTTATAGTTTTTTTTAGTACGGATCATCCTAAGGTTGAAAGATATAGGATTCAAACTCTTTTTAAAATGATTAATTATCAAATAGCTTGGGTTCCGATTAAAATTAATTGTTTTGTTTGGTATGTGATTTCCAATAAAGTTCCGGTGGCTAAAAATCTTAATAATAGAAGTGTTAATTTGAAGTCGGCGACTTGTAATTTAGACACTTGAATGGAGGAGGTTGATCATACTTTTTTCAAGTGCAACTTTTCAACACAGATATGTAGTTGGTTTATCACCTAGAGTGGGTTGTTAGCAGGGGCGGAGCTACTATATAGCCCCGGGTAGTCTGGGCTACCTCTTCAATTTTCCCGTCAAATGTAAATTTCGTGTTTTTTTTTATCGAAAATGCGTCACAAATCCGTCAATAATCCATCACAAAGTTTGTTAATTATAAATTTAGTGTAAATTCATCGGTTTAGTGATGATTTTGTAATGGAAACTTCCTTTGGAAATAATTTTTTTTTTCTAGTAGTGCAACCCCTAAAGAATTTGTACAACCCCTACTTTTTTTTTATGGATTTGTCATTTGTTGTTAGCTTCGATTCCTGGGGATAGATTGGAATTGTTTACGATGTTGGCAACCCTGAGTTCTGATAAGAAGAAAAAATTCAAACTTACCATCGTCTGCTCTCTGGTTTGGTTAATCTAGAAGGCATGAAATTCTTTGATGTTTAACATTAAAAGATATTCTCCCTTAAAGTTAGCAGATGATATCCAATTAGTGTCGTTTAATTGAATTAAACATAGATCTTCTTTTAATTTCATTAGTTGGTTTGAGTGGTGTATTAATACTTGTAATGCACGGAGTATTTAATTTTATATAGCCTCTTGCTAGTTTTTCATACATCTGCCATTAAAAAAAAAACAAACTAAGATTAACGTATCTAAATGACTAAATAGCTCAATAAACTAAATATTTATAATACATAATCATTAGAAAAACAAACTGAGATGTTGATGCATGCCCTTTGGTTCGAATCAATGGATACATTTACTTTCTCAAAGTTTATATTAATTAATGCACTTCACAATCTATTTTTATATTCTTTCATCCACACGCCCTTTTTTCGTGCAAAAGCGATACAAGACTTTTAAGTTTTACATATTTAAATAAAAAGGTAAATTGTATTTTTAAAAGTCAACGATTAAGATTGGTTGTTATTTATAACAAATTCCACCTGTCGTAAACGAACCAACGACCAGTCGATCAATTATTCCGTGCAAAATACGTCTATGTTTACTATTTCTTGGAACCAACAATTGCAAATAGAAAATAATCAATTTTGAATTTCATAACCAAACGACCAAATAAAGTTACAGTGTTGGGTTTCTTAGTAACCAAAGATTGAAAATCTTATACAAAACCGTATAATCCCTTCGCTTTTGGGTCTCAAAGACCAACACATTCCACCCAAATAGAAAAACACACACACACACATACATACACACATCGTCATCCGAGCATTAGTGTTGCAGAGTAGTGATACCCGATAACTCGACGTGTCGACCCAAGAAATTCATTATTCATTCGAACCAACCGAGGGAAATTAGATGTCCCACCAATGGCTAATAAGACTTCGTGAAAGAAGCCACATCGGAATTTAGAAACAAATGACCAGTTGCCTCCATAAACCTATCAAACAAATGGCATCTAATCGAATACATATTAACATCCTGATTAACCAAATTGTTATGAATAGGATCCTCCAACCCAAGATATTAATTTTTACATGGGTCACTCTATTCCACATTGTCTCTTGCCTTTCATGTCCACGATATATGAGAATTAATAGAACTTCTGGTCGAACCAACCAACTGTGTACTCTAAATTAGAATCAAGATCCTAACACCAAATGTTTTGTTGATAGGAGAGAGCAAAGGAATGAAGGGCCTCTTGAAGCTCTATTATCTGAGAAGATTTGACACCCATCCTTAATCTGGAAACGTCAATTCCAAGACTAACCACCATTTATGAATCGAATACTAACTATACAGTTTTATTAACTTCCAACAAAAACAATCTAGAAATTTTAACACATAGTTTTTATATGAATTGTGGTTTTATTTGCTAGCGATGAATTTGATATATATATATATATATATATATATATATATATATATATATATATATATATATATATATATATATATATATATATGTTCTTTTACAAGCAAAGATATGATAATCCCGTGGGTATGTTATGCTTTGACTAAAGTATTAGAATCATACTAATTTAAGTAAGAAGTGTGTTTAATTATGCATTATGTAGAACTTAAATTTTAGTACCTTGTCTAAAATGGCACTTTAACAAAGTATCATAGTATCATGTCGCAAACCATTAAGTACGTGTGTAAACTACTGGTTAGGGTGTGTTCCCCAACATGAGAATAATAACTCATGAGGTATATATAGAGGTGGCAATCGTGTCGTGTCGTGTCGGGTTCGTGTCGTGTCGAAACACTAAACGGGTTGAAAGTGCTTGACCCTAACCCAACCCATTTAATTAACGTGTCGTGTCGTGTCAACCCGTTTATTTTCGTGTCGAGTTCGTGTCGGGTTTCGGGTTAGGGCTATACCTTGAAATATGTCGTGTCATGTGAGGTTAAAAGATTGAGCATGCTAAAAGAGTAGGAGTTGGGTAGGCGGGGAGGAAAAACTAATAGTTTGGAGGCACAATAGATGAAGTCATAGCAATTTCAGGTGACAAAATTAAAAGAGTGGGAGTTGGGGAGGCGGATGAAAATGTCGCGAGGATGTGAGAGTGGTGAAAGAGAGTGTGTAGTTTGTGAGAGAATGGAAAAACTGAAATTAAGTCTTGATCTAGACGGCTAAGTCATTTCAACATTACAAAACGACTCGAAGGTTTTCTTTTACTTATGGTTTTGGTTTTGTATCTTTCTAGTTTATTTAAATAATTCAAAAAATTTGCATATAAATAAACGGGTCATTTTCGAGTCATATTCGAGTTGAAATTCTCAACCCTAACCTTACCCGTTTAATTTTCGTGTCGTGTCGTGTCAACCCGTTTATTTAAACGGGTTGAAATATCTTACCCAAACCCGTTTATTTCGTGTCGGGTTCGTGTCGGGTTTCGTGTCGTGTCAATTTTTGCCACCTCTAGGTATATATGTCTCATAAGAATTTGAAATGATTATATGACGTTATACATGTGTACAGGTGGTACAGCTTTTGGGTGGAAGTAATTACACCCAAAATGGTGACTTTCAACTTCTAGTAAAATTGATACAACTGTACAAATGAATTTCAAAAGCATACAAATATGTGTTGTAAATCATGGTACCAAATGACTTCTTATTTAAGTGACTAAAAGACGATTTTTGGCTATTTCGTCCCATTTCACTCGTGGATATGTATGCGTGTTTATGGATTTGGAGCTAATAATATGTCTAGATGATGTGGAGAGGATATTTAACATATTATAGGTGGATTAACATCCCCAAATCAATGCATAATCTTTAACTCGCCTTATTATGATGTTAAAAGCTAAGTTTTTTCAAATTAGAGGTTTTGGGGTGATAGACTAAAGAGGTGGGTAATACCAAATGCATGTGAAATGTATGAGCTATTGATGTATAATAATAAAGATAAATTGGGATTTTGAGTTGTAATCATTATTTTGGAGTGCATCTATGATTACAATCCCAAATTAGAAAGGTTATGAGTAAACATTTGGGTGTACGAGGTGAAATAAATAATTCACCATGGACAAAGCGATAAATAGAATATGATGTGTTTAATTAAAAATAATATAACACATATTTAGAATATAATGGATAATGATGAAGATTTTTGGTATTATTTTCCCATGAAACGAAATATTTCATTAATAAGAAATAGAGACATGATATAATGGGCTACAGTGGGCTATGAATACAAAATAAATATATAACACAATATATACACTAGCATGCCCACATAGTTTGAGTGGGAGGTCTAGAGTGAAAACTCAAACTAGATCGAAAGCTAGTAGCCTTTTTGCAAAAAATATATGCATACTGAAGGGAAGAGGGAACATGGAGAACTGATATGGCCAATTGCAACTTTATCTCAAACAAAGTGAATGTCAATTTCAATATGTTTTGTGTATTGATGTTGCATTGAAGTTGTAGACATATAAACCACACTGACATTATCACAATACACGATAGTAGCTTCGCCGAGAGGTGAGTGAAGTTCCCGTAGTAAGTTTTGAAGCCAACAAGTATTTGTCATTGCATTGGCAACACCATGATATTCAGCTTAGGTACTCAATTTAGAAATAGTGTTTTTTCGTTTTGATGAGCATGATAGAAGATTTTCACCCAGAAAGACACAGTAACCACTAGTGAAGCGTCGTGTAACTGGCCACCCGCCACACTCTGCGTCAAAATAAGCAATTAGCCCTGATGTCGTGGAGCGGTGTAACTAAAGTCCATGATCTAAAGTGCCCTTAACATATCGCAATATGCATTTGAGAGCATGTAAGTGAGGTCTTGGGGATCATGCATGAACAGGCATATCTGATGGACAACATACGAAGGATCTGGTCGTGTGAAGGTTAGGTACTGAAGACTGCCAACAAGACTGCGGTATAGTGTAGGGTCGACAATGGGTGGACTCGAGAGATCGAGTTTGGACTGGGTGTCTATTAGTGTACGATAAGGATTGCAACTTTACATATTCACACACTCTAACAATTCCATCGCATATTGCCAATAAGAGAGAAACATGTTGTTTTTATCTCTAGTTACTGCAATGCCCAAAAACATGATAAGTCACCACAGTCTCCCATAGCAAACTCAGTATCCAACAATGGATGGTAAGTTTGAGAAGTTGAGAAGAAGAGGTTGTCAAGATGATATTGTCAACATATAGTAATAAGTATGCTAAATCCTGCCCATGCTTGGAAATAAAAAGTGAAGATTCACAAAGACTATACATAAAGCCAATAGAGGTGATATAGGTGGCAAAGCAATGGAACCAATCCCCAAGGGATTGTTTGAAACCATATATGGATTTGTGAAGTTGGTAGGCATAGTTCGGGCGTTGCGCATCTCAAAAACCAGGTGGTTGGTTCATGTATAATGTCTTATTTATCTAACTACGCAAGAAATCATTCTTGACAACAAGCTGGTGAATGGGTTAATTCTGTGATACCATAAGGCTAAGGACAATGTGTATGGTAGTTGGTTTGACAACAAGACTGAAGGTCTCATCACTGTCAATGGTCGATCTTTGGTTTTTTCCATTAGCGACCAAACGTTCTTTGTATCGATCCAAAGAACCATCTACACTACTTCTTTCTGAACAACCACAATGACCTAACAATATTAGCCCCATGAGCCCAAGGAACAAGTACCCAAGTTCTGTTAGAAATAAGAGTATTATATTCATCTTGCATGGCATTGGTCCAATTTATGTCCTAGGACGCTTAAATATGAGAACGAGGTAATAAGGATTCAGTTGTGATGTAAAGGTTTAGGCATTAGATTGGTTTGGTGATGTCATGTTCGCCACGGGTGAGGATAGGGTGAAAGGATGAGATATTATAAAAATAGGAGGGGGATATGGAGGAACACTGGGATGGTAAAGGGTGCCCTTGGTTGTGGAGGGCTTGGGGTGAGAGGTGGTCTTGGTTTGGCTACTTGATTTGGGAAGGGGATTTGGTGGTGATTGAAGTTTGAAGGAAATTTCTAGATATGAAAACGTCGGTTGTGGAGCTGTCTAGGAAGGTGTAGGAAGGAGATTGAGTGAGTGTCATGGAGTGGAAGGGAAAAGAGGTTTCATCAAAGTGCACGTGGAGGGAGATGATAATTTTGCGTGTATCAAGGTTGAAACATCTAGGATGTCGATGGTTTGTGGGGTAACCTAGAAAAACGCATGGTGTAACATCCGGACTTTCAGGTATATTATTATTGTGTTTAATTTTGAGATTTATGGAGTGACTCAACGAGTTATGAGTCCAACTCGTCGAGAAGAGTCGAGTTGCCTGCGTGAAATTAATGAATGGACTCGATGATTCAGAGAGCCGACTCGTCGAGTAGGTGTTGGGCAGAGAAACCCTAATTTCCCGGGGTTGGGGCCTATATAAGGGAACTTATGCCCCCATTTCTGCCTCACCAACTACCTAACCCTTCTGTGTGAAACCCTAAATGAGTGTAGTGAGCTAAAAGAGTCTCCAAGCTAACCTTGAAGGATGCTAGTGCATCTTTGAGGAGGAATAGGAGTATATTCAACAAGAAAAAAGAAGGAGTTGTTGGGGTTCAGGCCATTTCGTCAAGAGCTTCAATAGGAAGGTAAAAAGCTTGAATCTTTCCCCTTTATTTGGTTAGATCTCATGAGTTGAGAAGTTAGGGTTTTCATCACATATTATTTGGGACTTCGAGAATACTAAGTTATCTAGAGGTTTAAACCTCAGATCTGGACCTTGTGAGGTCCCTAGAGCCTAAAAGTCCCAACTTTATTCATTTGTATGAGGAGTATGGTGTTTAACACCTTATGAGAACATGTATTGGTAGATTAGAGCAAAACCACCATGCATGAGTGTAAAGATCGAAGCTTTACGTGACAATCGAGCCTTAGGATGGTAGATCTAGTGTTTGGAGTGATAGATTTGCCTTAAATCGTCTGAATGAGAAATCAAATCGAAGGGACTCGCCGAGTCCATGGCCTGACTCGACGAGTCGATGAGGGTTTGTCCTGATGAGCTTGATCATGCGATAACCAAAGCCCACCCCAAAATGCATAGAAAGCTCAAAACCAAAAATGGCAATCCAAAGCCCAAGACAAAACCAACAAAAGCCCAATATGGCCCAACTTACAAATTGGGGCTAAAATTCTCAAGGGACCTATACCAAGAAAGTCCTCAGTCTAACCATGGCCCAAAAACAGAAGCCCAATGGACCAACAAGGCCCAAAATCAAAAAGGCCTAATAATGTTGAATTGGGTATTACACCTCGCGTACTCAAGATGTAGCCCCACGTACACAGCCTCAAAGCACAAAGTACAATTCATTTATGCACAAACTCTGCATTATGCTAAGCGTACACTTACGTACACCCAACGTACTCCTTAGACCCCTTTTTCACTCCAATAAGCCCTTAATTGTTTAAGACAAAGTGCCAAACTCTCATATCTGGTTCTATAAGACTACTTATCACGTAAATTTGGCAACTTTACGTGCTTGCATGGCAAAAAGGGACTCAAAAGCTCAATAAGGACTTAACAAAGTTCTTAATGCTTGCATAGACCAAAATACACTATAAAGCTTGCATTTTTATGAACCTAGGGACTAAATGGAGCTAAGATCTAGCATCCATTGCTTCTGGAGTAGATCAAAAACCCATCTTTAACACAAAGACTCCAAAAAGCACAAAATACTCCATGAACTAGATCTAGCATATAAGATCACCAAGGTATACACTTTATACCTTCAAGATGTAGATCAAGATGCAACAAGTCTGGATCCAAAAGCATTAAGTAATTCCACACTTCTCCAAGAAGCTCCTTCTTCTTCTATGAACACCAAAAACATGAAATAACACCCAAAAAATCAAAAACCACTCAAATGGGGGCTAGGGTTTCATTTATAGGGTTTAGAGGAATGAAGGTTGAAGATATTAGGGTTAGGTGATGATATAAGGAGTTTAAATAAGGTCCAAGACCCTAAAATAGGGTTTGGGACTGACTGGAGTACGCCAAACGTACTTCTTGTACGCCATGCGTACTCAAAAGGATAATCACGACCATTTGGCCTAGTATGCCATGCGTACACTCGTGTATGCTCCACGTACCTGATGAAACCCTAATTTTACTAATCTTTCGAAGGCCACAACTTATTCATTACAAATCCATTTCCGACATTCCTTATATCCACAAAAAGGTAACGAGAAGCTCTACAATTTTGTCAACTTATACCAGCTTTAAGACCTTCCAAACAAAAATCCAATTTCCATTAAAGCCCGAACCGAAACTTTACTGAAATACCCCTAGGCTCCAAAACACAAACCGAACACCCGGATCACCTCAGTTACATTACTCTCACCCAAATGGGTATAGATCTCACCTTTCCAAAGGCCCTAAGCCTTATGAGGACCGATCTTCGGGCCATATCCTCGAATTAGGAATCAATTCGGAATAGGGTGTTACATTAGTCGATTGATGTGATGTGGTAGAGTGTGTTGTGTTAAATAATGCTCCAAAAAAATACACAGTTGAAATGTAGTGATATGTAGGAAGATATTATGCAAGAATCTATCATAACTCCTAAGTAGTAGCTCAATAATCCAATCTTCGAACCATCCGATTGAAATCCATCTTCGCGATTAGATTCAACATACTCTTTCTTTAAGTTTCCTTCCCTTTGTTTGATCCTGCCAAACACCAAATGTAACCGAGTCACATTTTGTATTAAGAATCATCAATAAGGAGCTTAACAGAGTTAGATAGTGGACTTACCTGAAGCAGAGTCAAACCTTTTTTATTTTTCCTTTTCTCTTAGATCTTTCAGGTAGTTAGGGCAGTTTCGCAACCAATGCCCCTTCTCTTGACAATGAAAACATATAGACTCTTTGGGAATGGTACACGGGACTATCATAGACTTAGCTTTTCCCTTTACCTTTTGGTCAACCGGGTTGACCAAGGCCGATCCTTTTCTATTGGGAAGAGAAAGGTTTTCTAGACTTCCAATGTTACCATTGTCAATGTCCATGGAAGTTTGAGAAATAGACCTTCCACCCATATTTGCTTGACCATTGTGCCACATCATTTCTGACTCAGCAGCAACAAGCAAATAAGATAGATCTATTAGGTTCATGTCGTGATCTGTCACGTAGTAGTTCTTAATAAACTCACTATATTACTCAGGAAGTGACTGAAGAACCCAGTCAATAGCCAACGTCCTTGGGATAACGACACCCATCATTCTCAACCTGTCAATGTGTGACTTCATTCCTAAGACATGAGTGCACACAGGTCTTTTATCTTTATGTTTCATTGCTAGTAGGGCTTGAGTGACCTTGAATTTTTCTAGTCTTCGAGCATGTGGGTCATGGAAAATAAATGGAGGAGGTGGAGGTAGAGAAGTATGATTTCCATGAGACTTGGGAAGATCATAGTTGTCTAAACCAGACATCTACAATGGGAGATATTCAAGTTAGTTGATTTAAGTCCTTAATATAACACCAAATATGAAATATTAAGGCTAGGACCCAACACAATATTTTATAACTTAGAAAGGGATGTCGTAATCCAAGCTATAAAATATTTGAAGGTAGGTGAATGACGATTCACCAATTTCCACCATGAAAAATGAAATAAATTATTAGGTTTTAATTGGTTTTGAAACTCCTAGATTCTTTGAGATTCATTGAATTTTTCAATGGCATGTTTCAATCTCGAGTGTGCCCTTCAGGTTTTGTGACTGGGATGTCGAGGATCACAAAACAAGGTGTGAAGTAACCATGCAAATTACTTGGTACCCTTAATGTTTACCCCTCAATCGATGTGTCAGTTAACCACACGCGCTCCATCGATACTATGATAAACATTAAGTTACCCTTTGCCTACCTTGTTAAGTCCAGCTAGTGTGTCGGTTAGCCATACATGCTCCACTAACTGACTTAAGCAAAGTGTAAAGTGTAATTTCATGGGTTAGCAAATTATTCACATTTTTCCTAAAGTAACTAAGATTGGTAATTTATAAAAACATTTAGTGACTTTATATTCATCATACTTTTAATGAAGATTTAAAGTCCTTGTCTTACCCGTTCGGCTAACGGCCCTCCACCGATTAAGGAAGCGGTGGGTGAGAGTGGACACCTATTAAGCTGTTATTTTATAGGCAACAACCTTATACCCCCCCCCCCCCTTATAGGCCGACTTCGTGAATGAGGCATACTAACGGTAAAACGACTTATTCTTATACATATATAATTACTATTAAACTATAATATTATAAAGTATAAGGGTTGAATTTGAACTTTTAAAATTCTAGGGGTTGGAACTAAAGTTTTTAAAGTGACTTTACATGCTCCAAAACTTGAGGGCAAGTTTTGTAACTTTCAAAACTTTTCATCTTTCATAAATTATGAGTTAAATGGTTTCTTAAAATGAGAGACTTTTCATTTTATGTAACCTATGTGTTTTTTTAATGGACTTTAAAAGGATGACTTTGGTAATCCATAACTTGAGGACAAATTATGGATTTCATTAAAACACATAATGATCAAGAATTAAATCAAGCAAGTTACAAATAATTCCTATGATCTTCTAAACTCATAAGTTCATGAACATGCATATCAATAATTTCAAGAATCATAAAATTAACCATATAAAACTTGAAATTTTGATAATAGCTATTGAAAATGGATTAGCATAACCATTACACCATCTAAAACAAGTTTTATAAGACCAAAACAGTTTAGGGTAATGTTTCTAGTCCATTTCCAGCAGCAAAACTCGAAAATTTGCATTCTGGGGCTCCTACTCGTCGAGTGCACGAACCTACTCGACGAGTAGGATGAATTTAGTCATGGACTCGTTGAGTCCCCCCATGGACTCGATGAGTTCATGTTACAGAGTGCAGAAAAACTGAGTTTTTTTCACAATTTTGCATCATGTATCAAACAAACAAGTCTAGTCTTTGATACCACTGTTGGGTTTTGAGCATTCTAACACTCCTAAGGAGTACATGCAACCCTAAAAACCTTGGATCTATGTTTTACTATGATACATGCAAAATTGATTTTCCAAGGTTCTTAACCTATTTAGCATACCATGGGGAACTTTTAAACATAAATGGTAGAAGAAGAACATACCTTTTGTAGTTTGGATTCCTTGAGAACCTTGTGAGCCTAGCACCTCAAGTGTGATGCCTCAAATGTCTCACACAACACTACAAATCTTGGAATAGACTTGAGAGAAGTTCACTTACACCTCAAAATCGGCTAGCCCTCTATCTTGTACAAGTAGTGCCAATTTTGCTAGACTAGGGGTCTTTATATAGTTGTGGCACAAGTAGGGTTACACCATGTAAACCCTAATTGTCATGGCTTTTCATATTCCATGATCCATGGGTTTGTAACCTCTATGGATTATCCATGGAGCACTTTATGGGTTTTAGCTCAATCCATACAAACCATGGATCATTAGCTCACTATATAAGAATAGATTATTTACACAATCAACCCCATATATTTAATTAGTCTCTTTTTGATCACTTAATTAATTTCAAATCAATTCTTTGATCAATACTAATTAAATAATATTATTAATATATTAGAACTTATAATATATTAATAATCCTTAAGTGTCCTTTCTCTCATTTAGTCTATCCAAGTGTTGCAATGCCATGCAACCTAAATGGACCATGCCAACCGGGTCAAGTACATCCTAGAAATAGTTATGAACTTAGACACCTAATCCAACAAAAAGATCAAAACTTTCCTAGTCCATGAGGTCCTAGTAAACATTCTAAACTGATCAAAAGGTGTGGGAGTCCAGATCTAAAACATACAATGTTCTTGGGAACTTGGAGAGTAATAAAGTTGCAAAATTTATTCCCAACTCTCACTCAAAATTCATTAAAATGGACCAAAACACTAAATACACTTAGATCCAAAGATGAATTGCAATAAAGCTTGGAACTTTATAACTTACAAAGGTCTAGAAGGTAGATGAAAGTTGAGATCTTCAATTACCAAGCTTCAAGGATCAATCTTGCATGAAAACATTACTAAAAAACCACCCAAAAAAATCAAAAAATGGATGAGAGAGGAGAAGGGAGGCTCAAATCTTTAAAATGGAGGCTAGGATTTCTCCCAAGAGGTTCTAGATATGATGGGGGCTAAGAAAATACCCTAGAATATGAATTCTTACATTTAAATACCTTGAAAACACTAAAAATTTGGTGGGCTTTGGCCTGGACAATTCTCATGTCGTGAGAATATATTCTCACCTCGTGAGGAATCTCACGTCGTGAGAATTACTTCACACCTCGTGAGAACAGGTTTTCACCGAATTTCAGTCCAACTTCAAACAGTCATAACTTCTTCGTTTCAACTTCGTTTTCGGCGATCTTTATATGCACGGAAATGTATTGACGAGCCCCACAACCATATCTAATTACTTTTGACTTAAAACACAACTAACTAAAATCCTTAATTCATGAAAGAATTTTGAAACATCACTTTTCCCGTTTTACCCTTTGACTCCAAGACACGAACCTTAATCACTTATTCAACATTGTCATCATCCAATAAGGTATAGTTGAAGCCCAAGGCCTTTAATTGATCCATTTATTGTCCAAAATCGCAGAAGAAAAGACTTCTAGAAATAGGATGTTACATAAAAATTACATTAAGGATGTACGAGAAGATAACAGATGTAATGAGTTGAAGAGCATTGGAGAACTTGCCAAAAGATGGTCGAAGAATAGAAGCATATGATATATCCTAAGGTTTATCTCCTCTTGAAACTTGCATTGATTTTACACATTGCAACAAGTGTAACATCCGGAATTTTAGGTATTATATTTATTCGTTATATTTGAAGTTTTGTGGAAGAACTCGGTGAGTTGGTGCGTAGACTCGCCGAGTAGAGACGCGAATCATTATCCGGGTGGATGGATGGACTCGGCGAGTCCACGCTGTTTAATGAAACCCTAATCCCTCGGGTTTGGGGCCTATTTAAGGGGCCTTATGGCCGTCATATGCGGCTACCAGACCCCAGGGAGAAACCCTAAGTGAGCTAGAGCGATTGTGAGAGGGAAGGAGCCATTTCTTGATCTCTTGTTGGTGTTTTTGCAAATAGAAGAGGACCAAGGCAAGAGGAGGCTGAAGAGGGTGCTAATCCAGTGACTCCAGGGCTCAAAGACTTCATTTTGAGGTATTCATTCGACCCTTATTCAGTTTATGGTGTAATTCCTAGAGTTAGGGCTTTTTAGCCCTTTTTAGAGGAAGGTTGCTGAGTAATTGGTCCCTTCTCGTGTTGGTGCTGTAGATTTGGACCCAAAGAGGTCCAGAGACCCTTTTCCCTTGAGCTTTATGAGTGTTAATGGGGGTTATGAGCTTTGGATGTCATTTTAGTGGTCATATCTTCAAATAAGGCCTTTAAGCCTTTGCATGAGCACCAAGATGTTAGCTTTACGTGATTATCATGCTTGGGGAGGCCAGATCTATGATTGTATGGGACGGATCTGACCTCAGAAGTTGTTTTGAGAGTGTGCATGGCATGAACTCGCTGAGTCCCAAGAACAGACTCGACGAGTAGTATGAAGGTTACCCATTAATCATTCAGTGAGTGGGCTGCCGAGTTGGGGGATGACTTAGTGAGTCAGAAGGGGTCAAGCGGGACAAAGAGTTAGGAGTCATGTGTGTACTCGCCGAATCACCGGAGTGCACTCGGCGAGTTGGGTCAAAGTTTGACCGTTGACTTTTGTTGACTTTTAGGGTTTGGTCAACAATGGAGTCCTTGAGTCATGAGGGGGGTAAAATAGTCTTTTACCCTTCTGAGGGTGACAATAGATGGTCGAGTCTAGCCTCGGGTGTTATATTTATGAGGATATTTACTTTGTGTGAATAGGCGGAGGCTAGGCAATACTTCTACCGAGTCAGGGATTTACGAGAGTTTGAGGTGAGTCTTCTCACTATACTTTACCTTGAGTAGGTAAGCAGAGTTATGTGATACAGTGTTGTATGCTATATATGTGTTATGTGTTGCACTGCGTTATTCTATGTGATTTATGTCGTGCATGTTACAGAGTTAGAACCGGAAGGTTCACAGAGATAGAACCTGAGGGTTCACAGAGTTTGGGTTCACGGACCCACAGAGTTATAGCCTCGAGTGGCTAATATGTGTTATATATGGTATTTTGGGGAACTCACTAAGCTTCGTGCTTACAGTGTTATGTGTTATGTGTTTCAGGTACTAGTGAGGATCGCGGGAAGGCGCCGGCTTGATCAGTACACACACGAGATTTTTATGCTATGAGATCTTGGGATTGATATATGTTATGAATTGAGTTTTAGACAATAATGTTTTTATGAGTAATGAATGAATTATGTTTTTATAAAATGCGAAAAATTGTTTTGAAATTTACGGTGTTACAACAAGTGTGAAACGTTCATTTTTGGCAATGAAGTTGGTCAACACTGATGTACACAACAAAATGGGTGATCAATTTAAGTTATACTTCGGTGTCATATATTGAAAAAAATGTTTTAGAAAATATTAGTAATGATATACTTGTAAAAATATATCAAAATATAAGACCTCATCAGATACAATTGTAAGAACTTTAGATCTTTTTTGGTTTATATGACTCGACCTGATCCGAACTCGCAACTAGTAGTATTGTTTATTTTTATTTTTTTTTATTTTCTATTTGTTTCACTTAAATAGTGAACCACATGGTTTTATGTTTTACACTCGCCACTGTTTGAACCAACAACAAATTGAAAAATATCTTTTGAAAGTGTCGTCCCTTGATACAAAACTCAGCATGGCAAGCTTAACTAGGTTTTGAATTTCATTTAGTAATAAAATGCTAAGATATTTTGAAAATTTAAACTAATAATTTAACATTTGGCATATTTATATGACTACCATATATCTATTATTTAATGAACACACAAAGTCTTTATAGTAAAGGGATAAAGAGAATTTAACAAGTTCATATACTTAAGAAATAATTAAAAAAGTTCGTAAAACAATAATTAAAATTTTTGGGCCCTATTTCGGGTCAAGCCCATATATAGACATAAAGAAAACATCCTTTTGTCATACATAATACTTTACAATCTATAAATAATGGCCCAAAAACAAACACACATCGTCCAAACAACAAAATAATGTCATTTTAATTATTATTAAATGACATTTTTTTCCTTTATAATCACGTAAATGTCATCTGTAATATTCCAAATTGTTAAACATGATTTTGAGTGAAACTGTTCAAAATCCAATTAATAATAAGTTTTGTAAAGATTTCCATTTCAATTCGTTAAATATGATTTGGTAAATAAGTGTCGACAATATGTTAAAACCAATTATAACTTATCAAATATGATTTGCTACAATTATAACTTATCAAATATGATTTGTTAATTTGTAGCGAACCTCACCTAAACTAGACCTCACAACAAGATTTCGACGCTCAACCCCCGCCTTCCAGGGTCGGAGTGGATGAATAATTCCAAAACTCTGCTACACAGATATAACACTCAGCTTTAGTAGGCTCTCAACCCTATAAATTTCGTTCATCACCAAGGTTCCATGAAAGCTATTCATTCAAAACTTTCAATCCTATATTCACCTCTCAATCATTACTCATACTAACTTAAGAAATCCATATAGACAAAGGTAATTAAGATCCAACAAACAAAAAGAAGTAAACCTACTTGAAAGTGATGCACATGGTTCTGGTCCCTGACTCCACCATACACACAAACACACACAATGCACCATGTGGACAAACCTGGTTGCAAGCATATTATTAGTATTTATGAATGTAGTTCGTACCCAAAAAGAATTATTGATATGATAGTTTGGCTATCTTCGCTTTCAACTTTGTCCAATGCCTTTAATGCCCTAACATTGGGTGAATACATGTCCTCATCAAACCACTAGCTTAATCCATTATCAGAAAACACCACGATATCACAAACGACAATACCAATAAATGACATGACAATCTACCACTATTTGAATTATGCCACAAAGCGACACCGAATGGTTTGTTTTTCAGTGAGTTGAACTTTAATTCACATTTTTATTGTATAAAAATTAATTGTGTGAGTTTGAACGTAATTTTATTTTTGCATCTATCCAGACGAAACTTTAAAATTGATTATGATTGTTTGGATCGGAAATTATTTAATATATGATTTTATAAACACACTGAACAATTTTTGATGAGTTCCAAATGTTTATTCGTAAGGTGTTTGATGATGTAGAAAAACTATGAGATTAAATAAGAAATCCTACATCTAATGATTTAAATAACGACAGAACTGATTGAAACCATATATGAAGCTTGATTTGTCATGGAAAAAATAACAAAAAAAAGAAAAGCCGATAACTGATCGATGAAGAAAGTTGGATAAGGATATACCTAAACATGTGAAGGATGTAGCAACGACAATAGGAGCAAATCAAACCATATGTGGCACAGAATCAAAAACCAGATGGCATTTAATGGCATTCTTGAGGACTACTTTAATGACATTTCTAATATATTTTAAATTTAATTTAATTCACTCACATAACACATTTATTTTATTTATTTATTTATTCTTTTTTCGGATCAGCTTATCCGAAAGGTTAAGCCTCAACGTTCGGCGTCTCCTTTAGAAACAAGAAGGTACCCAAAACTCCAAAACCCTTGTTGGACATGAAAGAAAGATTCTAGAGGTATTGACCTAGTCAACAAAAATAAGAATAATAAATAAATAAATAAAGTAAAAATTGTCTCATATAATAACCATATCTATCAAAAATACCATAACACGACAGTGTTCTTTAAAAATCCTAATTTTTAAAAATATATTATATTTTTTGAAAAGGGAAAATGACATAAATGCCCTACGAACTTTATAGGGTTTATCTTTTTAGTCCCTAAACAATTTTTGTGGCCTTATAAGGGAACGCAGTTGTGTTTGTCGGGTCGATTACATCATTTTGGCCAAAATGAAGGAGTCACCCGGTTACTTCTTTGAACATTGACATTTGTTGACTAATTTTCTTATATCGCCTTTGAATTTTCCCCACTCTCGGACTCACTCACTCACTCTCTCTCTCTCTCTTGGACTTTGTGAAAGTCAACTTTTCCCTCCCTCCCACTGAATTACTGCCAAGGAATGAAGGAGGAACAAGAGCGGTCAAGGATTGTCACCCTCGACCACCCACTGCCATCGGGAACCACCAAGAGTCGCCGCCAGCACCCACCATCGTGTTCTCTTGGGCTACCAACACAACCCACACCCACCCATTATCACCGTTGTTGCCGTGGATGGAGGTCGATATACTGTATGCCAAAACGACCCGCTTTCAAAGGATCAGCTCCAATCAATCTCTCGGATCGTCTAAACCAAGTCCTCCGATGGGCCCTAGGCTTAGTCGAGATATTTTTCAGTCGGCACAGCCCTATTTGGTATGGCTACAAAGGCGGTAACCTAAAATGGCTCGAGCGGTTATCCTATGTCAACACCACCGTCTACCCCTTCACCTCCCTCCCCTTCCTCGCATACTGCACCCTCCCTGTCGTCTGCCTCCTCACCGGAAAGTTCATCATGCCGGAGATTGACACCTTAGCAAGTCTCTTCTTCATTTCTCTTTTTCTCTCCATTTTCACCACCGGAATCCTCGAGCTCCGGTGGAGCGGTGTCAGCATTGAGGAGTGGTGGAGGAACGAGCAATTTTGGGTGATCGGGTACCAATCGTGGGGCTCACTATTTGGGAAGTTGTTCTTTGCGTTTTGGGTGATTGCTCATCTTTATCCGTTTCTTAAAGGTCTCATGGGAAAGCAGAATAGGACCCCGACTATTGTGGTTATATGGTCTATACTTCTTGCTTTGATCTTCTCGTTGCTTTGGGTCAGGATTGACCCGTTTGTGTTGAAAACTAAAGGACTCGATGTCTGTATTCAGAACAAAGAAGATGAAAGCCGACCTGATGTCCGTATTCAGAACAAAGAAGATGAAAGGGGAGAGAGACCTATGATTGATTCAGATGGAGACATCAGGTGGGTGTCGGTTGACTGTGAAGAAAATATGGAGACTGTCGATCGATTATGAGAAGAATAGAGGATGTGATTCATAGTGTATGTGTTATAATGAGATGCATAATGGATTTGGGGATTTAAGGGTTTAAAGAAGAGGAGAGAGAGAGAGAGAGAGAGAGAGAGAGAGAGAGAGAGAGAGAGAGAGAGAGAGGCCCTAAGTTTTGTCTATATGTCCCTTAAACCGGCTAAAACAAGTAAAGGGGACTAAAAAGACAAGTTGCCCACAACTTGGTTCCCTCATAAATCCACGAAAAAACTTAAATGACTAAAAGGGTCAACCCTAGAAACTTATAGGGTGTGTGTGTCATTTTCCCTTTTGAAAATACTAAAATGACGAATATTTTTGAACATTTTCATTTTCTTCCAAAGTGACACATATATTTAATATTGATCTGGTACGAAAATCATCAACATGTTTGAAAATCTTATGTTCGAAAATAATGAACACGATTCGAAAATCTAATGCTTGAAAATACTTATCTAATTCGAAAATCATAATCCTGTCAGAAAATAACAATCCTATAAAATACTCTCAAGTTCACGTTTAGCCAAGGATGTAAACCTGCTATCAACATTGTCCATTTTCAACAACTTTTGTTGGGTTAAATATTCTCACATGTATGTTAAACACAAATACACATAAACTTCATCCCAACTTTTATGAAATTGTCCCTATAAGATTGAATGTACCAGATTGAATGTACCGTACTATATTAATGTCAATGGGACAAAATTATAATTTTTTTTGTATGTACAAAAGACAAACACTCTACTCATCTCCATCATAATAAAATGGTCCAAAGAGTGCAATTTTATTATATATTCTAGATGAGTTTGATCTAGGATTCTCTTAAGGAAACCAATAAAACGATAACAAGTCGTAAACCCTACAAAATGAAAGAAGACGAGATGATAAATCAATAATTACCTACGATATATGCATTGTACATAGTATATTTTATTCTCAAGTATTAACTCTATCCAAATAATTAACTTTTAATATATATATATATATATATATATATATATATATATATATATATATATATATATATATATATATATATATATATATATATTCAAATAGACAAAATAACCGGCATACACTACAATACATTATCGTAAACAAATTTCGTACTTAAAGGTTACGCGTTTTCTTATAGGGATTTGAATGAAATTTTGAACCAGCAAATGGATCATTTCTTAATTAACTTTAAAAAAATATAAATCAAATTAAACATTTTTAAAAATTTCGTTAATATTACGTTTCCCATGCTCTGCTTTGAAACTAACGATGGCCCAACGTGAATAAAAGATGATAAAGACTTGTATCCTTCTTCATTGAAACATTTCATCAAGCAGGTCACATGCATAGGGTTCGCAAAGTGGTGCCTTTTTATGGCTTTTGTTCACTCACTTCCATTCATGTAACTGCCAGTTTGAAGCCCCTTTTTTTATTTCTTCAACTCCATTACAACTGCCAAGAAAACCCATCTGGCATATCGTATATATTCCATAATAGTTCCATATTCTGATTATCTCTAAAACTTCTCTCCCAAAGTTGCTCATCGGAGTTGAAAACACTCAAAAAACTAGAGCATACCCAAGAAGACATGCAAGACCCAATTGGAATCCCAGCTTGTTTTTCCGCCGGAGACAAGACGGAAGATTCTGCAACAGTCACGAAAACCGGCCAGAGCGTTTTCATGTCCGTTTACAAGACCAACATCGCCGATCAGTGTCGTCTGATTACTGTCACTTGGTGCAAAAACCTGCTGCTTCACGGCTTATCAGTGTCCGTTGATGGACCGGAAACGGAGTACACATGCAAAGTCGAACTAAAGCCATGGAACTTCTGGAGAAAACAAGGGTCTAAAAGCTTTGTAGTCGATGGTAAGCCTCTCGACATTTTCTGGGACCTCAAAGCTGCCAAGTTTCACGGCGAAACAGAACCAATCTCGGAGTATTACGTCGCGGTGGTTTCCGGCGAAGAGGTGGTGCTTGTTCTTGGGGATATGAGGAAAGATGCTTATAGAAAAACAGGTTGCAGGCCTGCTTTAATCGATCCCATTTTAGTTTCGAGACGAGAACATGTTTTTGGGAAGAAAAAGTTCCACACACGAGTTAAATTCGATGAAAAAGGAGGATTTCACGAGATTTCAATCGAATGCAAGAACAGAAATAATGGAAATGGGGATGATGATTCAGAAATGGAGATAAAAATCGATGGTGACTTGATGGTTCATGTGAAGCATCTTCAATGGAAATTTAGAGGTAATGAATCGATTCTTTTCAAGAAAGTAAAGATCGAAGTTTATTGGGATGTTCATGATTGGCTTTTTAGTCCTGGTTTAAGGCATGCATTGTTCATCATAAAACCGTCGTCTCCGGCGACATCACCCCCACCACCGCCGCCGACTTCACCTTCTCCGGCAGGGATTTGTGGTTCAGTTGAAGGGTTTAATCCAATTTGTTCGTACGAGTTTTGCCTCTTTCTCTATGCTTGGAAGGTCGACTCATACAAAGTATTTTAAATTTTGAGGTGCTTCTTTTTAATTACAATTGAAATATAAAGTAATTTGTGTTATTTTGTTTTTGGCATTGTATTTTCATATATATTTTACATTTGTTTTTTTATTTAAGGGATGAACTATATAGTGTATTATTTGTACTCTTGTAAATGGAAAATTATACAATAAAACTAACATACTTTTGGTATTCTATTGTACGAAAACATACTTTTAAAATTAAAATTCAATATTATATGTTATAAATTTATAATAACTAGGATATTTGGTTATTACTCTTCAATTACTAAACCTATAATATTGTTTTCTAAAAGTTGATTTTGAATGATATTCTTTAGAATAGAAATTTACTAAAACGAGACACTTTTGAAAACAATGCCATGAAATTTTTTAATGCCTTAAATAGAAACAAAATAAAATACAATATTTTACTTCATATTTGAAAAGTTATAACATGTGATCATCGGTTGATCCGATAATATGGTCCCCAAACACAAATTCAAAATAAAATATGCTTTTTATTTATGATTTTTCAGAATATAAGACCTTAAATTAAGCATAAACTACGTTATATATTTTGATATAATTTAACATTTTCACGATTTCTTTAAGGGGAATATTCTTTCGGTTCAGATTACTTATATCTCATATATCATAAAATATACTTCTAGCTTTTAAAAACAAAGAATCTTTGGTACGTCAAGATTAAAAAATTCTATAAAGAATTTATGTTAACGATTCACTTTTAAAATTTATATATTTGAATGTAGATACATTTAGATATATCTATCGATGCCAAATGGGCCAATTGCCAAGATGGATGCACATGGAGAGAGGTAGAAAAGGGACCAATTCAATTTGATATCACAGACTGGATCATATTTTTGGTCAATAATTTCATCATTTTCAGGGTTTTTCTTAGTGTATCTTTCTGGATCTGACCTTGACAAATGAGCCAACTCCACAGAAATATAATATATTTTTATGTTCGTTATGTTTAACTAATATAATATAAAAGCGTATAGTCAAAAAAGATAAATAAATAACAGATGTTTTGAGGCAAAAAATGATTTTTTGTTCTATAATGTGTGTGATATATATATTTATAGGGTAAGGAAAAAGTTGACGTAATGCTTATTGTTTAAGATGTTCAAATGAATGTTTGTATCCAGCAACGATGTACGCATTTAATGGTTGTTTTCCCCCATTTTGACTTAAAAATAAATAATACATTGTGTTATTGGTATGGTTACCACATGAATAATAGAATATAAAACGTAACACCACTCATCGTTTATATATTTTGAAATAGAATACTTTTTAGAACATTTTATGACATAAAATCATTTTTTTTAAATTGGTCCCAACTTTTCTTTTTGAAAATGATAGTCTAACTTGGGGGTTACAATTTCATATAAATACAACCATAATGAAGCCAAATTAGATGCATACAAAAGCATAGTCAAAAGTAAGTAGTCCAACTAAATATGTTTCATTTCTTCTAACATCAAAAGTCTATCTTCAAGTAATCCATAAAAATCATATTCTAAGTACTAAGTTCTTTTATTTTTTGGTACCCTAAGCACGAAGATATGATCTTAAAAATAGAATGTATTGGACGTTCACTCTACGGTAGAATTCAATATAATAGTTTGTTTATAAAATTTGAAGTAGAAATACATTACTTTTTAGCTAAAATAATCATCATAAACATGTAGTAGACGTCAATATAATTTTCATAGATATAAAGAACATTTAAATATGACTTCGTATGAAAAAATGTTGCATTTATTCCTATATGACAAAACGTGTCGTAAAAAGTGAAGCGAAGATAGGTTGCTTATTAGTCTAAGTAACCTAAACAAAATTCGTAGTAATCGTTAAAGCGAAAACATGTATATAAAGAACGTCCAAATCTGACTTATGATTTTTTGAAAATTCGATGCGACACAGAAATCAAAATTTAAATCGGTTAATTGTTAGCCAAAACAATGTAAACTGAGTTAAAGATCTCGTAAATACGAACTCGTCGATATAGAGACAGTCGAGAACGGAGTTCTTATGAAGGAGTTATGATTTTCGCACAAACTTTAACAGTCTAATCTCTATAAAATAATGAATTTAAAATAGAGTGAGAATTAGTTGTTGAGATGTAAAGGAAAGTTGTAGTACTCGAAATTACCTAGGCGTGAATATAAAGAACGTAAAAAACAGAGTTCATATGCGAAAGTTATGGCTATTCGAAGATTCGGGAAAATTACCAATTATGGTGATGTGGCAGCACCATAGTGCCCCACGTGGCAAGCTGAAGGCGGATCCTTATGACTGACATGATGACGTGGCCTCACCACGAGATGACATGTGGCAAGGCTGGAGTGATGAGAGACAAGGCGACGTGACACCACAACATTGTGACACGTGACACCCTTAAACCTAAGCATTCGTCGACGACGTGGCGCGACATGCCTATGTGTTGACGTGGCATGCCTCCCTGTATCCCTATATATAGATATGAAATTCTTCATTTTCACTCACATTTCCAACCAGATTTCTCTCTAGCTTTTCCATCCTTTTTGGTCCAACTTTTCCCTCATTTTTAGAGTGTTTTATCGGGGCTTTGAGTCATTGGAGAGTCCAACAAATAGAAGATTCGGGTTGAAGTTTTGCTCGCACGGTTTCCGATTTTTGCTAGAAATTTCTGTAAGTTAAGCTACACTTACTACGCTTTAAGTTTAACTTATATTTATATCCATAGTCGTTATTATGAATGTATAAATACCAAATGGGCCCTACCTCCTGTATGATCTTACCTGATTGTTCCTTATTTGATAGATCTCGATGTATTCATTGGTATTGTTGAGGAATCCAGGAAATAGTATAAATACAAAGTAATACAAATACATAGTAATATTCGTACTTAGGTTGTTTAAAAAGGTATAAAATGAAGAATTAGCCTAGGAACTAGCTTTTCGAGGATCTTCCACCTCAATCAGGTGATTTATCTCATTTTACCATGTATTATAATATATGTCTATGTATGTTAGGATATAAGAGCTAGTAGAGTAGAGCCGAAAGTATAACTGGATAGTCTCTATGTGTTTAATGATATTGTACTAGGGTTATTGAGTAGAGCCAAAAGTATAGCCTCTATGTGATTAAATGTTATTATACTTGAATTGCTTGTTACAGTTAGAATAGGGGTTGACGGTGGAACATTGACAGGTCGGGAGCCTATAGACCCGTGTGTTAACAACGAAATGGAAAGTAGGCGGTAAGTATAGATACACACAAACTCGTGTTTTTTGAGACGAAATGGCAAGTAGGCCGGAAGTTTGTCACACCCCCGGTCTGGTGGTGGAAACGCCAAGGGACGCAACGTTTTGGAATGTTGGCTTATGGAAGAGGCTTTCCTATCGAGTATTGGTCTTTAATCATCATCTTCTTCGGTAGTTTGAGAGTTGTCCACACTCTTTGGTTTGAATAATCTTTTATTTCTGTTATCAGGGTCGGTCCAAACGTATATGGGGCCCGAGGTGAAAAGAAAAAAGGGTTCCTTAAAGACAAATATCATAAAGACTCAAAAAAATATCATTTATTCTTCACTATAAACGCGTACAATTAGCAATAACAAGGAAACCAAATTGTTTATCTTTTGAGCTAGTTTGAGTTTGAACCAATTTTAGGCCCTAAAAATCATTTAGGTATTAATTTTTTTTTATATATATACACTGCATAACCCAAAAATTTTGGGCCCCCTAGAGACGTGGGCCCTGGGCGGTCGCACGGGTTGCCCACCGTCTGGACCGGCCCTGTCTGTTATTGACCTAGGAATACATATGATTTTTAGAGATTCAACATAATGTTGGTGAATTCACAGGTTTGGTAAACGTGAAAAATACTTTGTCTAAGTTCTTACGTTATCACTCGTTGTATTCTTATCCTGAGTCAGCATGTTAGCAAAATTCCTTGTGTTTTGGTAATAGGATTCAAATAGTTTAATGACTAAATTTGAATCCTAATTTAGATAGAGGATGTATACTTTAATTCATGATTAGTATTCTGATAATAGTCCCCTAATATTCCTTTTACCATATTGTAGGCACTACTTCTCAAGGCGTTCCTCAAGAATAGTGGATATCTAGTTTAGTGAGTGTATTCTGAACTCGTTTCCTCGATTTGGAGTATACTATCACTACTTTCTTAGGTTGGTTCCTAGTAGTAGTCTAAGATAGTTAGTTTTTATTTAAAAAAAGTTACAATGAGTTCCTATAATCGAGCTATGGCTGTTGATCCTGAAAATCCATGACACTTCATCGAACGTCGTTGTGTTTAGAAAGTTATGTCTGCTTGGATATGTCGCCGGGTTGTAGCTAGCAACCACAGGTGGGGGTGTCAACCCCGTTTAGATCTATACATATCCTTCCTGCTCACTTAAGATTTAATGATTATATGCCTGGTGTTAGCTGAAAATCTATCAGCGTGTTGATGAATCGTGTCTCATCTAACTCTTGTTGTAGGGGCCTCCCCTGGTCGGTGGCTTTGTTATTCACGTTGTATTTATACGGTTTTACTTATTATATATTATTTATTTGATAAACTAGCTCAAAAGATAAACAATTTGGTTTCCTTGTGCATGAATCGTACGATGCTGCCACATGTCGAACTCTCAGTGTGCAACATCACTTCGTATCTAGATGTATCAAGTGTCAGGTGTGCGCGAGCGCGCGTGATGCTAAAAATTCAACTTTGAAATTCCATAACTCTCATATACAAACTCTGTTCTCAATAACTCTTATATATCCGTGTAGGTCTGGTCATTTTCTAAAACCTTCATTTTGGTTGTTTTGTCTACTTTTGACTTTTGTTTTTCGACGTGTTTTTATTACCGTTAAAAATCATAACTATCTTATATGATGTCCGTTTTATGCATTCTTTTTTCCATCATTCCTACTTTACGTAGTACTACGATTGCCTAGTTGGTGACTTTTTCCAAAAGTCAACCAATCTCCTTGTAGTTTTCGTCGTTGTAACTTTTTACGTATGACAGACATTTATTTACTATAAATGTCATCTTATTCATACTGTGTCGGATTCATGCGAAATTTATATTTCTGGAATTACGGTAGCGTAAGGAGTCTAAATTTTCTAACATGCTCTCATAGTGACACAACTTTTTGCGCACTTATTTTTGAGCCTACGGTTTGACGTCAATAAGGGTGGTAGTTGAATTTTTAGGCGTTTGCAAGAATGTATTGTCCTATTTTGATGTTGACTATCGACGGTAGTTGAGGATGTATTTCTTAGGTTATCACAAAGTCTATGATTCACATATTATTGGTGGATCGGCGAAAGTCTTGAGCCAAATGGTGGATTGGCGAAAGGTTGTGAGTCATTATTTATATGCATGTATATGTATTGTGATATATGGAATTTTTAGCAACTCACTAAGCTTCGTGCTTACCCAGTTGATTATAAATGTTTTCAGGTACTTCTTTGGATTGTGAGAAGGGCAAGACTTGATTGTACACACGTTCATTGGCATCATGTTTTCTGCACAAATTAAGTATACTCTGATTTAATTGAATAAATAAAAAAGAAAATTTTGCTATGAAAATTGAGACATTACAAAAAGTCACATGGCCTCGATCCCTCGGTGGCTCCGCCCTGACCTGGCATCCATCTGTGATTCTCAAAGTAGTCGGGGCTGGTGCCTGCACTGGTCTGGCGGCTAGCAAGGGACAGTTGGCCTTAACATGGCCAACCTGCTCAGAATGGTAACAAATCTTGGTGCTCGCTAATGGGGTTGCTGATGACAATCCTTTGCATAATGTGTAACATCCCAATGATAAGGTACTTCTAACTTTAACCCTATAATTGAATTATATTGCATTTTGGTCCATAAGTAGAAGGAAGTATGTATTGGAAGTCCTAGTGGCATTTTCATAATTTGGGAAGTTTGGGAGTACGCCATGTATACGTGTGTGCGCTTAGCGTACTAAGGCACATCTTAGTACGTATGGCATACATAGGTACGCATGGCGTACATGCCAGGCATGCAAACCCTAAGTTTTTATTGGTTAAGTAATGGACATTCAAATTAGTAAGCAACAAATGGTTTATGTGTTTGTTTTCGTTTCACCTAAGCCATGAAAATATTTCCTCTATAATGATGATGTAAGCATTTGATATCTTTTGGACTTGGTAACTCTTAAAACTTAATGCATATCGATTTTTACAAAATTAAACGCTTCATTAAATTTGTGACTTTGATTAAGGAAATGCGTTATGAGCTTCTATAGCCATTTTAGTAACAAAGAAGAGTTGAGGTGATTTATGCTTATGAATTGCTATAACCAAGTTAAGTAAAATCACAAGTATTGCACCATACCATCTAATGATAAGTTAACTAGATATCCATGTGATGAATTCCAATGTCAACCAACTTCCTCTCATTGATTTAATCAAACCTTTTACTTGTTTACTTATAATTTCCCAACCTTAGTGTAACTTTTTTTTTTCGAGTCTCAAAAGATTAAAATCCCCAATTTCAGTTTTATCTTTATTTCAAAAGTGCTTGAATAAGGAGATTTTTCATAGAAGTAATAAATTGAACCAATCTCCATGGATACGACCCCGTTACCATTATACGCTATTTTGTGTGCAATATTAAGGGTATTTATTTCATTGGCCTCGACAACCACCACATTCATCAAACAGGACTTGAAGTCTATTGTCTCTAGTTAGCTGATGAACATACATGAGATTAACATCAAAATCAGGTACACACAACACATCATACAGAGTAATAGTGTCTAATATTTTTAAATTGCCAACTTTGTTAACATTTTCGAAACTACCATTAGGATGATCAACTTCAATTTTTAAAATAGAAACATCAACCACATCCGTCAGACCAATATCACTCTTAATCATGTGCTGATTTGCACCCGAATCAATAATCCAAGTTCTAGACACATTAGATCTAGAATTTAAACAAATACCTGCCATATTAGCCGTAAATTCATCTCCAACCGTGGGTTTTTTATTTATCAAACAAAGAAGCTGTAACTTCCCAAAATTCATAAGTAAAAATTTCATTTTTAAGTTCTTCAATCCCAAACATTACATTTCTCGAAGTCATCCAAAATACAAACTATTACAAAATATCATAGTAAAAGAAATCATAAATGCAGAAATCATAAGGGGGAGAATGTTGTGTCATCAGGTCGGACCCTTCCCTTTAGTGCCGGAAGTACCTGAAACCAAAAACATAAATGTAAGTACAAAGCTTAGTGAGCTTTCCCAAAATACCACATACATCATACACATAAATATAACAACACGTGGCTGTTTTAGGTCCGTATCAACCCCTGGGTCTGTATTAACCCCAAGTAATAGCTGTGACAACCGTCAATTTTCGGTCAAGTCAAACCGGTCAACCCAATTCGCCGTGAGTACTAGAGTTTACGTTATATAACTTCTAAACAACTCTTTATTCTAATGAGAGAGCATAAATCGAAAAGTGCGTTCACCTAAATCTCCTTAACCTAAAACGGTGGTACGTAGAAAGCCAATCCGATACAACAATGTTACATACTCATCGGGAGTATGCAAGATCCCTAATCAAGGCTTAACGGGGTTTAAGGACCTTGCAGTGCGTAGCCAGACACTCAAAAAGGTCACTAGTGAAATCTCTCTCACATATCTCTTTGTATGTGAAATCTCTCCAAGTATGTCAAATCTCTCCCAAATCTCTCTAAGTATGCAAAATCTCTCTCACATATCTCTTTGGATGTGAAATCTCTCCAAGTATGTCAAATCTCTCCCAAATCTCTCTAAGTATGCGAAATCTCTCTCACATATCTCTTTGTATGTGAAATCTCTCCAAGTATGTCAAATCTCTCCCAAATCTCCCTAAGTATGCGAAATCTCTCTCACATATCTCTTTGTATGTGAAATCTCTCCAAGTATGTCAAATCTCTCCCAAATCTCCCTAAGTATGCGAAATCTCTCTCACATATCTCTTTGTATGTGAAATCTCTCCAAGTATGTCAAATCTCTCCCAAATCTCTCTGAGAACGAGGAATCTCTCTCAAATCTCTCTCGAAATCTCTCCCAATTTTCTATAATCACTCGGGGCATCCCGACCCTCGAATTTGGCAAAAATAGCCCAAGAACGGAAGTCTACGCGAAAAACGGGCTTAAGGGAACGAACCCTCCGAACCGAAAGTACTATTCATGAACCGAACCGAAAGCACTATTCATGAGGGTCCGAACCGAAAGTACTGTTCATGAGCTCAACCGAAAGTACTGTTCATCCGAACCGAACCCGGCCATGAAAGAGATCCGAACCGAACCCTGCTAAGAAGAAAGGTCTGAACCGAACCTCACATGGAAGGAAGGTCCGAACCGAAGTTACTGTTCACTACTATTCACAACAGTAGCTTCGGTTCTAGCCACCCTTCGGACCGAACTCTACCTTCGCGTCGGATAGCCTGCCTCGGACCGAACCCGCTTTCGCTTCTCGCCTTCACTTCGGACCGAGCCTCGGACCAGCTTCGCTTCGTTTCTTCCCTCCGGCTCGCGCCTTCACTTCCGAGACCAACCACCCGCGTCCGAACCCAAGCGCCGCCTGACCAGACTTCGGCCTAGGGACCGAGCCTCGGCCTAGGTCCGAAGAAACTTGCTGGAAATTACATTTTTTCGCCCGTTTTTGCATATTTTTGCGTTTTAAACCCATTTTTAATTATTTTAACATGGGATTTTCACCCAAAACTTTATTTTTAAATATAAGGCCCCTAAATTAGTGATTTAATCACATTTTAAGGATAAAATCTTATTAAAAAGGAGTTGGTAAAGTACAAAAAGAAGAGTGCTGACTTTACTTGATTTTATGACACAAGCAACCCCATACCCACTCCATGATCAACCCACACTCCTCCCCACCATACCTTGTACTTTTTACCTCCCTCACAAGCCACCTCCATGCTTTGAGAGCTGGATATTCACCCTCTTTCCTCATTTTCTCTCATTTGTTCTCATTTTCACAAGAAGATCAAACTCCTTTCTCTCTCTCTCTCTCTCTCTCTCTAGAAATCCGAGATTCAAGGGCTGATCTTGAGAGTTTCCTCCACCTTTGGTAAGCATAATCCATTTCCTTTATGATTATCTCAGTTAATTCCACTCAAATCATGGGTATCTTACACAAATTCCATTATATATGTGTTAGAGCTTCAAATCTTCAAGCGGTTCTTCTAGTGTTCTTGGGTTGAACACTTCTCTTCTTCATCACTTATCTACTGAAATCACACAAGGTGAGTTCATACACCTACATTTTCACGTTTTCTCAAGTTTTTAGGGGGGGAATACAAGTTAAAATGCTTAGAACATAACTACATTTTTTTCTAACAGCTTTCATCAGAAAAGTTTCACTCCATTCACGGACTGTTTTGGGCATCTTAAATATTTTTGTTTTCAAAACTGTTTTAGGTGCATGTAGTTCCACTTCTTAGCTTTAAAATGACTACTTGCACATCTCCATACGATTTTTCTATAATTTATGGTGATTTTTACAAAACTGCCTATCATTTCAAACATCAATCCGGACCAGTCTGTGATTATGGACTTTTTCACCCAAGTTAGAGATCATTAAAAATTATAATAAAAATTATGAACAAACTAGACTCATTTTCCAAACTCTCAGAAGTTACAGAATCTGATTTGGACATTTTATGATTTTTCTACAATTTTTCCAATATCAGTTACAGAAAAGGTTATTAACAGAAAAACGCAATAAATTTCTTTTCACCTTGTAACATGTTGAGCAAGGTATACATCGTTAGTTGATTATGTGTAGTTGCAATATATGACAAATTTTGTATTCCTACATAGACATACATCAGAAAACACATGGATTTACATCTTCACAAGTATGACAAATATATATATATATATATATATATATATATATATATATATATATATATATATAAATACGATATTACGAGGCTATATCTATTAAAATATAAACATTGATAAATTATGACAAGTAAGGCCTATGCTCTTTTCCCACGAAATCAACCGATAAACTATAATAGGTATAGTTTAGGGTCTTTCATATAACAAACACAATATTAAAGGTCTCACACTTACATAAGAGTTATTGCCGCTATGGACGATTAATATAAACTATAATAAGTATAGTTAAGCCATTATACCCCCACAAACGAACTCGTTAGTTATAATTGGTATAGTTATGGTAAATACATATTACAAACAAAGTAATAAACTATGATAGGTATAGTTTATGTTTCATCTACTCTAGGAACTTAATTACAAGAAAGGAATTCACCATCACTTCGATAGGCTATCCATATGCATAGTTCAGGTTCACTAATCTCTATTACTCCCCGGTGAACTATGGTATGTATAGGCTACACTCACCATCACCATCACTTCGATAGGCTATCCATATGCATAGTTCAGGTTCACTAATCTCTATTACTCCCCGGTGAACTATGATATGTATAGGTTACACTCACCATCACCATCACTTCGATAGGCTATCCACATGCATAGTTCAGGTTCACTAATCTCTATTACTCCCCGGTGAACTATGGTATGTATAGGCTACACTCACCATCACCATCACTTTGATAGGCTATCCATATGCATAGTTCAGGTTCACTAATCTCTATTACTCCCCGGTGAACTATGATATGTATAGGTTACACTCACCATCACCATCACTTTGATAAGCTATCATATGCATAGTTCAGGTTCACTAATCCCTATTACTCCCCGGTGAACTATGATATGTATAGGTTATAATCACAATAGATTTTCATATGGTTAGACTTCAACTATAATCGTTGAGCGTATATGCTTGAGTCATACAAGAATTTAGTCTGGATTGGCTTGGAATTGGTGGTGCCCGCCTTATCTCTTGTTCCTTGTTTGGTTGTGGACCTAGGGCGGACCCATTACATTCGACGTTTTATCTAACCTAAATCTTATATAACTTATATAGGCTGGACAATTATAGGGGAAATCTACGGGTAAATCTAGAATACATCAACGTATCATTTAGGATTATTCTGTTTACACTTAACTAAGAAAATATTGGATTTTCTGGAAATCAAACTTCATCGATTTTAAGAAGGAAAACGGTTTCTACTCCAAACAAAACTCTTATGAACTCACCAACTTAATTGTTGACACTCTTTTTCAAAACTACTTGTATTCTCAGGAAATTAGTGAAACAGGAAAACTTCAGCGCTTTGAGGATGGGACGTTAAACCGTCAACAATTTATTTTTGTCATCATATTGTAATTGATTTTGAAACATGTAAACATATACTTTGATGTAACTTTTTCAATTATATTTATGATGGTTGTATTTACTTTGAGCACTATTATACACGTTGTTGTGATACTGTACATGAAGTCCTCCACCCCTGGACGTTTCCGCCATCCTTGGTTTGGGGGTGTGACAGATTGGTATCAGAGCATTGTTTATAGTGAACTCAGTATATCGAACCACATAAGATATACAAACTATAAATACATTGGGACCGAAAGTCTCTGATTTAAAGTTTTCAGAACAACTATACTTTTAGAAACAAATAATCCCTCGGTAAAAGTAGGAGCATGTGCACACACACTAGGGTCAGTATCACGATGGGATGGGACAAAAGTATTAATTGTTGAACAATACGAGTAGGTCTGGGGATGTATAGTCAGGACTGCGAATGACATAGCCTGATCAACTATGTCTCACCCAGAAATGATTACCATATGCCCAGGAATGGTCGTAAGAGTTGCAACAAGTCTAAAAACTTACCAACGCTACCACAATGAAATACCATAGGGGTATTTGGAATTACTAAAATTACTTATTTGAGAGCTAAATAGATTTTTATCAATAGGTCAATAACTGCCTAGAGGATACAATAAAACTATATGTATCCAGGACGTCATAGGCTTAGAATCTGTGAATCTTTGCTTTACTTCCTGTTCTCGTTGGATTGGGGATTTAGAGTTAGGATCGCTTATTCGAAGGCCTATCCTGTCCCAAATACATGTGACTAGTTTACCCTAATTAATATATTGAAGTACCTGATGAAGATCACCTTATAATTATCTAATTGGTACGTCTACTTAGTTATTTCTCATATTCCTTCTCCACGACGACCCGTCCTACCCTAACCACGGCAATACTGAATGGCTCGGAGAGGAGCCACAGAGTGAGTACCAAATCCCTTTGGATGATCACCAAGCTGAAGGCTTTGCTGATGGTCCCGACCCCAACCCTGAAGTGGTGAACCTACCCAACGCCTCCTTGGGTAGAGTGCTTGGAAACCTGGAAAGAAGAACACGACCGACCTAGGTTGTTAAGTGGAGACATTCGAATCCTTCAGAATCCGGAGACTACACTATTCAAGGGAACCGTAGCATTGCCCAAAATCTTCCTTACGTTAATGAGATGTAGACCTATTATCCTCGAACCCTATACTACAAACAATATACATGTGGTAACTCTAAGAAATTCTTATTATATATCAAGTAATTTTAAAAAGGGATCAGGCGAAACAAATCACTAGTTGCATTTGAGTCACTACCACTAAAATTCATTCACGAGGACTTTGTTGCAAAATACATACAAAATAACTTTTAAGACAGAACATGATACAGACAAGTCTGGCTTGATAACTTCTGACTTGTCTCTATTATTAAAAACTTATCGTTTGTACGTCTCTACCAACTTATGACAGGACTATGCCGCCAAAGAAAAAGTCCAGACCCTCCGGGAGCACAGCACCGCCCCCTCCGCAGTTTGATCCCATAATGTTTCAAGCTGCCGTAACAGCAGCAGTGGCGGCAGCAATGTCGCAAATGGGTACAAATGGATCCGGCGGATTCGGATCCGGGAATACTAACTCGAATCACGGGGACAGCACAGGACGCACTAAGGAGTGTTCTTACAAAGACTTCACAAATGGCAAACCCGATTCTTTCGACGGAAGCGGGGGCGTCATCGCGCTGATGCAATGGTTTGAAAGGACCGAAGCAGTCTTTGAAATCTACGCTTGTCCCGAAGCGAGCAAAGTCAAGTATGCGGCATTCACTTTTACAAGAAAAGCTCTTACTTGGTGGAATAGCCGAGTTAAGTCACTTACTCCTGCAGTTGCTAACTCTATAAGATGGGAGGATCTAAAAGCTTTAATGCTAAAAGAGTATTGCCCAAGAGGCGAAGTGCAAAAACTAGAAGAGGAACTCTGGAACCTCAAAATGTCGGGAATGGATCTCGAAGCTTATACTGCCCGATTCAATGACCTAGCACTCCTCTGTCCTGTAATGGTCACCCCAGAGGAGAAGAAGATAGAACGATACCTTTGGGGGCTATCATCCCAGATTCATGATAGTGTATTGGCCTCAAGACCAACTACCTTCGACAGCGCCAAGGAGTTGGCACAACAACTGATCGACCATCGAGCCAGCCGTGACACTTCGACAACCACGCCAATTGTCGCGATTCATGCTGCCACAACCCTCACCACACCCACTCCCATAAAGCAATATGCTGGAAACCTCCCGAAATGTAACAAGTGTAGCTTCCATCACACTGGGGCTTGTAGAGAATTGCATTGCATGAACTGCAATAGAAAAGGGCACACTACCCGTTTCTGTAAGGCACCGGTACGACCCATCAACCAGTTCCCCGGCTCTGGAGTAAGCCCAGCCTATTACAAATGTGGAGAAACAGGCCACTTTAAAAGGAACTGCCCAAGAGCAAGGGATGCCAGTGGTGGTGGAAGGGTACTTGCGATCACCGAAGGAGAGACCACCCCGGAACTGCCTGCAAATATTAGTACGTGTTCCTAACACCGACGTTTAAATTCCAAAATTCTTTATTTAATTAAGTCTAACATCGATTTAAGCATGCATAGTAGTAATGCCAAAGATTAAACTGGGAGCATAAGCAATAGGGAATTCCAAGGTCGTTATAAGACCATTCTATGAATTTGCTTCGACTCCGCAACGGGACTGCATCATAGGGATGTAGGTCAGACTTTCGAGAACATGTTTCTACTTTATAGGAGAGCGGTTAAAATACATCTAGGTTCAATGTTAGCCCTGACTAGGAACTCTAATTCATTAAGAAGAATTACTAAGTTATTTGTTATGATTTCCTCGCTTATACATTCCCCGGTTATATATAACAAATGCCGGGTAGATAATAAAATGTGAGAATTCTGACTTAGTTTCTTTTCCTCGTTGGGATGTGAAACTGAAATAGAATCACACATTTTACTATCCGCCCAGTATTGGTCATATCATAATGTGTATAAGCTAAGTTTCATGTATGATAACTCGTCCCTTAGTCAGAATCAAAATAATGTAGAGCCGACCTTAGTCATTTACAAACTCCTTGCCTATATTCGAATTTCGGGACAAAATTCCCTCTAACGGGGGGATGATGTGACAACCGTCAATTTTCGGTCAAGTCAAACCGGTCAACCCAATTCGCCGTGAGTACTAGAGTTTACGTTATATAACTTCTAAACAACTCTCTATTCTAATGAGAGAGCATAAATCGAAAAGTGCGTTCACCTAAATCTCCTTAACCTAAAACGGTGGTACGTAGAAAGCCAATCCGATACAACAATGTTACATACTCATCGGGAGTATGCAAGATCCCTAATCAAGGCTTAACGGGGTTTAAGGACCTTGCAGTGCGTAGCCGGACACTCAAAAAGGTCACTAGTGAAATCTCTCTCACATATCTCTTTGTATGTGAAATCTCTCCAAGTATGTCAAATCTCTCCCAAATCTCTCTAAGTATGCAAAATCTCTCTCACATATCTCTTTGGATGTGAAATCTCTCCAAGTATGTCAAATCTCTCCCAAATCTCTCTAAGTATGCGAAATCTCTCTCACATATCTCTTTGTATGTGAAATCTCTCCAAGTATGTCAAATCTCTCCCAAATCTCCCTAAGTATGCGAAATCTCTCTCACATATCTCTTTGTATGTGAAATCTCTCCAAGTATGTCAAATCTCTCCCAAATCTCCCTAAGTATGCGAAATCTCTCTCACATATCTCTTTGTATGTGAAATCTCTCCAAGTATGTCAAATCTCTCCCAAATCTCTCTGAGAACGAGGAATCTCTCTCAAATCTCTCTCGAAATCTCTCCCAATTTTCTATAATCACTCGGAGCATCCCGACCCTCGAATTTGGCGAAAATAGCCCAAGAACGGAAGTCTACGTGAAAAACGGGCTTAAGGGAACGAACCCTCCGAACCGAAAGTACTATTCATGAACCGAACCGAAAGCACTATTCATGAGGGTCCGAACCGAAAGTACTGTTCATGAGCTCAACCGAAAGTACTGTTCATCCGAACCGAAACCGGCCATGAAAGAGATCCGAACCGAACCCTGCTAAGAAGAAAGGTCCGAACCGAACCTCACATGGAAGGAAGGTCCGAACCGAAGTTACTGTTCACTACTGTTCACAACAGTAGCTTCGGTTCTAGCCACCCTTCGGACCGAACTCTACCTTCGCGTCGGATAGCCTGCCTCGGACCGAACCCGCTTTCGCTTCTCGCCTTCACTTCGGACCGAGCCTCGGACCAGCTTCGCTTCGTTTCTTCCCTCCGGCTCGCGCCTTCACTTCCGAGACCAACCACCCGCGTCCGAACCCAAGCGCCGCCTGACCAGACTTCGGCCTAGGGACCGAGCCTCGGCCTAGGTCCGAAGAAACTTGCTGGAAATTACATTTTTTCGCCCGTTTTTGCATATTTTTGCGTTTTAAACCCATTTTTAATTATTTTAACATGGGATTTTCACCCAAAACTTTATTTTTAAATATAAGGCCCCTAAATTAGTGATTTAATCACATTTTAAGGATAAAATCTTATTAAAAAGGAGTTGGTAAAGTACAAAAAGAAGAGTGCTGACTTTACTTGATTTTATGACACAAGCAACCCCATACCCACTCCATGATCAACCCACACTCCTCCCCACCATACCTTGTACTTTTTACCTCCCTCACAAGCCACCTCCATGCTTTGAGAGCTGGATATTCACCCTCTCTCCTCATTTTCTCTCATTTGTTCTCATTTTCACAAGAAGATCAAACTCCTTTCTCTCTCTCTCTCTCTCTCTCTCTCTCTCTCTCTAGAAATCCGAGATTCAAGGGCTGATCTTGAGAGTTTCCTCCACCTTTGGTAAGCATAATCCATTTCCTTTATGATTATCTCAGTTAATTCCACTCAAATCATGGGTATCTTACACAAATTCCATTATATATGTGTTAGAGCTTCAAATCTTCAAGCGGTTCTTCTAGTGTTCTTGGGTTGAACACTTCTCTTCTTCATCACTTATCTACTGAAATCACACAAGGTGAGTTCATACCCCTACATTTTCACGTTTTCTCAAGTTTTTAGGGGGGGAATACAAGTTAAAATGCTTAGAACATAACTACATTTTTTTCTAACAGCTTTCATCAGAAAAGTTTCACTCCATTCACGGACTGTTTTGGGCATCTTAAATATTTTTGTTTTCAAAACTGTTTTAGGTGCATGTAGTTCCACTTCTTAGCTTTAAAATGACTACTTGCACATCTCCATACGATTTTTCTATAATTTATGGTGATTTTTACAAAACCGCCTATCATTTCAAACATCAATCCGGACCAGTCTGTGATTATGGACTTTTTCACCCAAGTTAGAGATCATTAAAAATTATAATAAAAATTATGAACAAACTAGACTCATTTTCCAAACTCTCAGAAGTTACAGAATCTGATTTGGACATTTTATGATTTTTCTACAATTTTTCCAATATCAGTTACAGAAAAGGTTATTAACAGAAAAACGCAATAAATTTCTTTTCACCCTGTAACATGTTGAGCAAGGTATACATCGTTAGTTGATTATGTGTAGTTGCAATATATGACAAATTTTGTATTCCTACATAGACATACATCAGAAAACACATGGATTTACATCTTCACAAGTATGACAAATATATATATATATATATATATATATATATATATATATATATATATATATATATATATAAATACGATATTACGAGGCTATATCTATTAAAATATAAACATTGATAAATTATGACAAGTAAGGCCTATGCTCTTTTCCCACGAAATCAACCGATAAACTATAATAGGTATAGTTTAGGGTCTTTCATATAACAAACACAATATTAAAGGTCTCACACTTACATAAGAGTTATTGCCGCTATGGACGATTAATATAAACTATAATAAGTATAGTTAAGCCATTATACCCCCACAAACGAACTCGTTAGTTATAATTGGTATAGTTATGGTAAATACATATTACAAACAAAGTAATAAACTATGATAGGTATAGTTTATGTTTCATCTACTCTAGGAACTTAATTACAAGAAAGGAATTCACCATCACTTCGATAGGCTATCCATATGCATAGTTCAGGTTCACTAATCTCTATTACTCCCCGGTGAACTATGGTATGTATAGGCTACACTCACCATCACCATCACTTCGATAGGCTATCCATATGCATAGTTCAGGTTCACTAATCTCTATTACTCCCCGGTGAACTATGATATGTATAGGTTACACTCACCATCACCATCACTTCGATAGGCTATCCACATGCATAGTTCAGGTTCACTAATCTCTATTACTCCCCGGTGAACTATGGTATGTATAGGCTACACTCACCATCACCATCACTTTGATAGGCTATCCATATGCATAGTTCAGGTTCACTAATCTCTATTACTCCCCAGTGAACTATGATATGTATAGGTTACACTCACCATCACCATCACTTTGATAAGCTATCATATGCATAGTTCAGGTTCACTAATCCCTATTACTCCCCGGTGAACTATGATATGTATAGGTTATAATCACAATAGATTTTCATATGGTTAGACTTCAACTATAATCGTTGAGCGTATATGCTTGAGTCATACAAGAATTTAGTCTGGATTGGCTTGGAATTGGTGGTGCCCGCCTTATCTCCTGTTCCTTGTTTGGTTGTGGACCTAGGGCGGACCCATTACATTCGACGTTTTATCTAACCTAAATCTTATATAACTTATATAGGCTGGACAATTATAGGGGAAATCTACGGGTAAATCTAGAATACATCAACGTATCATTTAGGATTATTCTGTTTACACTTAACTAAGAAAATATTGGATTTTCTGGAAATCAAACTTCATCGATTTTAAGAAGGAAAACGGTTTCTACTCCAAACAAAACTCTTATGAACTCACCAACTTAATTGTTGACACTCTTTTTCAAAACTACTTGTATTCTCAGGAAATCAGTGAAACAGGAAAACTTCAGCGCTTTGAGGATGGGACGTTAAACCGTCAACAATTTATTTTTGTCATCATATTGTAATTGATTTTGAAACATGTAAACATATACTTTGATGTAACTTTTTCAATTATATTTATGATGGTTGTATTTACTTTGAGCACTATTATACACGTTGTTGTGATACTGTACATGAAGTCCTCCACCCCTGGACGTTTCCGCCATCCTTGGTTTGGGGGTGTGACAATAGCAAATAGTTGTGTCAGGTCCGTATCAACTCCCAGGATCGTATCGACCCCGAGACCATAATGACTCCGAGCCCATATTGGATGCATGCATATATCATACAATCACATCAGTAATAGTCACATAATCTCACACATTCTACACATACGAATCAGTGGGCCGACCTTGGTGCCTTCGACCCACTAGCGTGGTAAGAAGACTCACCTCTAACTGAAGATAACTGAATCTCACACTCGAGCTGCTGCTATCACGACTCCTCACACTAATAAAAACCGAAGACAACCCTAATTAATAATCAGGGTCTTAACCCAAAATGAAAGGTCCAAAACCTATTTAATCTTACCAAGGGCAAAAGACCATTTTCCCCTACCATGCATGACCCAAAACGAAAGGCCAAAAACCCCTAATGACTCAAGGCCTAAAAATGGCCTAATGGGTTTTCTGGGAGTATGCCCTACGTACTCCATGTTACGCCCAATGTACGACTTTAGGCTTGGAAGGTATACAGGGCAACAACCTAGTACGCTCGGCATACCTAGGGTTACGCCCAATGTACCCTTCACATGCCTAAACTTTCTTTTAAGGTCTTAATGCTTTAAGACTTAACATCCAAACTTTAGATCTAACCCTAATGAACGTCTAGAATCATAAAGTTGCAACCTTTAAGCCTTTGCATGGCTACAGGGAGTCCAAAATCCAACCCTAAGTCTTATTTATGACCTAAAAGCTTAATAGATCAACCATGCATGATTATGAAAGGCCAAGATCCCATTTTTATGAACCACAAAGCTCTTAAATGAAAGGAAACACTCCTCATCAGGTCTGGAGTTTCTCAAACTACCAAGATCCAAGGCCATGGGACCAATAAGGAACAGATCTTACTATATAGCTAGACCTAAAAGAAATATGCATCAAGACTAGATATTTATACCTTTTAGAGGTTGCTAGAGGTGTGCTAATCCCAAATCTATAAATGTTTAAAGCTTCCAAGAGCACTCTAAAGATCTCATTCCTTCAAGAACGAACATACAACACTTAAAAAACTCAAAATGTCACCAAGGGAGGTTAGGATTTGCAAGGAGGGTCGTTTAGAAAATGGAGGTTGAAGGTAGGGGAGGGTCTAAGGTCATAATATTCTTTAAATATGGTCCAAACCCTAAAAATTAGGGGTTGGGATCTTTGTGAGTATGCTCAACATACTCTTGTGTATGTCCAGCGTATGTATAAGAGTCCCTGCCATTCATTAAAGGGCTACGCTCAGCGTACCCAGAAGGTACGCCCTGCATAAGGGTTGATTTTGCAAAAAAAAAAATCTATACTTAAGGCCAGAAATGGAAAGTACCTAGAACATGGGCGTTACAGAAGCTTTGACAACTGATCACTAGCGAGCTGTGATTTACTAGAAGAATCAGTTAGAGAAGACATAGAAAGATCACTAGCAGAATTACCACCAAAATGTTTGTTTTCATACTGACTCTCATTCCTTGATTTGAAAATTTTAAGATATCCAAGTAGCTTATAACAGCATTCATTTGTATAACCTTTTAACTAGGGGTGTTGATCGGGTAAATTTTTCGGGTTTCGGGTAATTCGGGTTTTTCATGTTAAAAAAAGTACCCGTTACCCGACCCAAAATAAATTCGGGTAATACGGGTTTGGGTAACTCGGGTATTACCCGATTTTTTTTTTAATTTTAAATGGCACCTAAAAATAAATATGTCGTATTGAAACTTTGAACATTGATGTTTTTTAGTCAATAATACTTGAAATATCAAGGCTTAACAATTTTAATCTAATCTAATAAGATGTTAAAAAAACAAATACTTAAAAATCTTAGTTTAAATGTTGAATCTCATAATAGAATAAAAAAAGAGTTTAATATATAGACTAGATTTAGTACTCATTGTTTTAGATGGAAGATTTGTAAATTAAAACACTAGAAATAAGCCAAAATCGAAAGATAAAGAAAAGTATACATGAATGCATTTTGATGAAATAATAACAACCAAAGTCAACCATTTAAATTACTTGATAACATCATAACAATGTATATGCATGTATTTTGCATTTACCAAAAAAACTCACGTCTTAAATTTAGAAAACATAGAAAACCATTACATATTATGAAAATAATAACATGTCAAGTTCCAAAAGACATTCATAATATACTCTTTCTTCTTGCACCTTCACTACATCATCTTGCTCAAATCTATATAAAAAAAAGTCAAATAATGTTAGTATTAAAAGGAAAATATATTAAATTTACAATCATCAAGATAATAAACAATAAACAATTACTTTTGTCAATTTGTTGATTTTCTTCCCAATCTTTTTCATAATCGAGTGTGTCACTTATACTACACCGAATCCAATCTTGTGTACAAATTAAACTTTCAACAATCTTAGGAGTCAAAGAACTCCTAAATGGATCCAAAACCCTTCCACTAGTGCTAAAAACGGATTCTGAAACCACCGTTGAGACGGGAATGGCGAACACATCTCTTGCCATCAATGATAGAATTGGAAATCTTGGACTATTCACTTTCCACCAATCTAGAATATTAAACATTTCCGAGTTGTCTTCAACACTTTCTTGCAAATACTTTTTTAACTCCCCAATTGATTCAACTATGTTCGTCTTCATTTTTTCTCTTAGTTTATTTCTCAATGGGGGTTAGGTGCCATAAAATCCGGATTTTGACGTTTCCCTAATATCGATGATGAAGTGGTAGACTCGGCAGTACTTGAAGTAGAACTTGGAGAATGAATTCTAATATAATCATTATATAATTCATACATAGAATCCATGATATATTTCTTTTTGGCCTCCAACCTCTTTTCTCCATAATGATCTTCAAGTAGTATAACCAAATACTTTACTTTGTTCCTCGGATCAAGAATCAAAGCAAAGTAGAGCAATAAATTCATTTTTTCTACGTCGCCAAAATACTTATCAAACTTTATTTTCATGGCCAATGCAATATCACAAAGACTGGAATTGGAAATAGCATCATCCAAGAGCGTACAAATGAAATACATATCTTCAATGCATGTGTTTGATGTCACATAAAGTGTCCTGGAAATCCTCAAAGTAACATCATGAAAAGGTTTTAAAAAATGACATACATTCCTAACCCTTTTCCTAATCGCTTGATGAAGGTATCGACAAACCCGCCTTTTCAATTTCGTACCGAAAATCAAATTCCTCAAGATCATATCTCTCAAAAAAAAAATGTAAGCTTGTGTAATTTCCAACATATGGTAAGTAGAGTTCCATCTTGTTGGCACATCTCTCTTCAAGTGTTTTGTTATACCGGGATTAGCAACCTTAGCAAACTCGGTAAACTTATGAATTCTAGAAGGCGATTGCCTAATCCATTTAACCGCCCATCAAACTATCTCAACCACCTTATCAACTTTTTTTTTATGCCATCTAGCACCACTAAATTTAAAATGTGGGCAACACATCGAATATGTATCCATTTCCCATTTAGAAGACACATGTTGGAGTTTTGAAAACTTTTTTCAAGAAGTCAATTGCCACATCATTCACACTTGCATTGCCAACAGAAATTGTGAAAATATTTTCTATTTCCCACACCATTAAAAATTTCTCAACCATTTTTCCAATATCAACCCTACGGTGACTCTCTTGAGAAGAAAAACACAAAACATTTTCTTTTCAGCTTCCATTCGTTATCAATAAAGTGGGCGGTGAGACACATATAACGTGATTGTTGTTTAGAAGTCCACGTGTCGGTGGTCAAACATATTCTACCAACGTTTTTTTAATAAAGTCACGGATTTTTTTCTTTTTCATCTACAAACAATTGGTAGACATCCGTTGTGCTTGTACTTATACATGGAACTTTAAACAATGGTTGAGTAACACTATTGTAATACCTAAAGCCCGCACCTTCTACAAAGCTAAAAGGAAGTTCATCAACTACCAACATGTGGGCTAGAGCCTTACGACTCTCATTTTGATCAAATTTCCAAGTTGACAATTTGTTTTCATCACCATATTGGAAAGCTAGTTGTTTTTTCCCACCACTAAGTTTATCCAAGTAAGCTTTACATTGGGTTAAATGATAACCTAGATTTTTGGTCCCATACCCACTTGATTCGCACTTGTAATTCCCACCACCACAATGCATACATCTGCATCTTTAAACACCGCTTTCATCCTTATAGCTTTCAAATTCTTTCCAAACTTCCGATATTGGGTTGAATTCTTTAGGTTTTTTTTTTTTTTTTTTCTGTTTTTCTTGTGTAACTTGATCATTGGTTGAGTTTTCAACTTCAATTGTCTCATCTTCCACTTCAATATAGTTATCCGTATTTGACATCTAAAACAAAAAAAATCCTTTTAAAAACATAAAAGTCATGAAAAAAAATGATAAACAGAAGAAAAAAAAAAGAAAAACTGTTAATTCCAAGATAAATATCCATTCAAAGGGTTCATGACAAACTAGCTAGTGTTCTCATGACAAACTAGCTAGTGTTCTGGGATTGTATCTATGCGATAATAACATGACAAACTATCAATTATAGAACAAACATTTATAAAACAACAGAGCATAATTATAGAACAAACATTTATAAAACAACACGGCATGACAATCACTAGCTAATTAATTACCAATGAGTTAAAACACTAATTAACAATAAAGTCAAAAAAAAACTTAGTTGTTTGTTAGTGTATATTTGACTTGCTCTAGTGTCCTTGTGACAAATTTGTTTTTTTGATATTTTATATTCATATTTCATAAATTAAAATCATTAAAATTAACAAATAAAAATAAATGGACCATATTACCCTTACCTTCGAAATTAATTCATCTTCAACATCTTACACCATTCTAAACTTATGCCTCTTTCTTACCCTCTCGCCATAATATCATTTATATTGCTCTTGTTTTTAATTTTGTGCTTCTTCAAATGAAAAAACGGAAGAGATTTTGACTATCATATTGTTTTTTTTAATTTCGTTTTTCCTCATAAGTAAAAGAAAGGATTAATCGACTGTTTCATATAAATTATTGTGAGTATGCAAGTCAAAGTTTGACTTGTGTTTCATGTGTTTATATTCTAAAAAAATGAAACTTTTAACATGATTTCGTTTTGGAGGGTAAAGTTCAAGAGTTCCTTCGATTTACAAGTATGACAGATTAAGAAGATAAGGGCAATGAATAATCGTCATCTGGCACTTTAGTATCATCTAAATTGAGAAAAACAATAGCAATTATCCAATGATAATATATGAAAATTTGCAAAACATGTATTGTATACATAGAAAAATGTATAGACAAAACAGGGGACACTTAGCTAAATGTATAGACAGAGGACGGCTAGCTAAAGCCAATTACTGTATCGGAAGTGCACCTGAATACCCGATGACCCGGCGAGGTGGCAACTAGCTGATGACCGGCGAGGAGGCGGCGACGACTAGCTGAAGCTGATTGACCGGTGACGAACGATGACGAGTGGACTGTAAGGCGACTTGGATTTGGGACTAAGACTAATTTTGGACGGATAAAGGGATTTCATCTGATAAACTCATAAAGGGATTTCATCATATGTTTTGGGCCCGTTATTATTAAAGAAATTTTGGGTAATCGGGTATACCCGAATCCCAACAACCTTACCCTTTACCCGACCTGGAAAAAAACCGGGTTACCCAAATACCCAAAAAAAATTAACCTGATACCCGAATTTCCTGACCCGATTTAGCCGATACCCAAAAAAATTTGAGCGGGTAATTCGGGTAACGGGTATTTTCGACAGGGCTACTTTTAACACACAATGTTTACAAATTAAATTTGAGTTTTTATTAGAATCTCTTTGGAATTTACAAGAATCATTAGCTTTAATAACAAAAGAAGAGGTCTGCCCTTTGCTAGACGAAAAAGATCCTTTGAGTTATGGAATTAATCTTTTGATGCGGATTAAAAATTACAGACCCATCAACTTTTTCAAAAGTTTCTTTAAGTCTTCCCATAACTCAAAGGAAGTCTCAGCATAAGCTTGAGTCATATACAAGTCTTCAATGACAGCCCCTAAGATCCAATTTAAGACAACAACATCAACTAATTCCTATTGTTTAGTTTAGTTTCATCATCAGAATTTTTTTTAAGAGACCCATTAGTAGATCCTAATTTATTCTTAGCACGAAGATCACGGAGAATAGAAGCAGACCATTCATACTTTATAATTATTAATACCGGTTAGTTTAAAACCAATAAGAGTGTAACGACCCAATTTTCACGACCAAAAATTTTGTTTTAAGACATTACTTTAGAAAATATTAATAACTAAAAACATTGTTTGATCAAACCATAACACAAAGTGAACCATGTCTAAAAGCCAATTCATACACCCAATCAAAATATCATAGTACAAATCCCAGTGAAGCTCGTAAATGCGGAAACCGGAGAGTGTGTGTGTGTGACATGCTGCTACCGCGCCGGCTCCTTTCCCCTAGCTGAGGAGGTACCTGAAACCAAGACTGAAAACCGTAAGCACAAAGCTTAGTGAGTTCCCCCATCGTACCACATACCATACAAACACATAACATACATACTGCCAGGCTATTATGGGGTGCCTGACTACCCGGTACGGCCGTTCTGGGGTGCCGTCCTACCCGTGTCAAGCCATTCTGGGATGCTGACTACCCGTGTCAAGCCATTCTGGGGTGCTGACTACCCATGTCAAGCCATTCTTGGGTGCTGACTACCCATCGGTCCTAACAACCGATCCTCGGGGACTAGTCCCCTCTTACTACCTTTATCTCATATAACGTAACAAGCCAGCATGCAATCATATCATCACGTACTGTCAGACATATCTGGGGTGTCCGACCTACCCTTCGGTCCTAACAACCGAACTCTACAACTATCACATATACATATCATGCCAACATACAACATATCAGGTAGTAGCAAACCTAGATGATATCACAAAGACAATCATCTAACATACAACTCCTACTGGTGGGCCGGCATTGTGGCCGTAGACCCACCGCTACTGGAAGGTAACTCACCTCGAAGTAGCTGCTGATCTGATCGGGAACTGACTGCCTACTGCTGTTGCTGCTGCTCCGGAAATCCTCCGGCTGCAATTCCCACAACATACTCAATCAAACACTGCTCACTGACCTTTGGGTAAAATGACCATTTTACCCCTGACCATGCCCTAAGTCAAAGTCAGAGTCAACTTTCAGTTGACCTGACTCGCCGAGTTGGCTTTCCAACTCGCCGAGTCACCACCCAAACGATTGACCTGGATCCCGTTCCTACTCGTCGAGTTAGGCGACGACTCGACGAGTTCTCCTTCTAAACTGATATTCAAGTCCTTCATCCTACTCGCCGAGTTGTATGAACAACTCGTCGAGTTGTATGAACAACTCGTCGAGTTCATCTTCATTCGATGAACACTTATGCTAAGACTCGCCGAGTTGTATGAACAACTCGCCGAGTCTGTTCTTGATCTAAGGAGATTGCCTTGAACTCGCCGAGTCAGGGCATTGACTCGCCGAGTACCTCCATAGATGAGTTCAGCTTCCGACTCACTGAGTCACACCCCGTGACTCACTGCTCACTCGACACTACGAAAAGGGGACAAACTCGGAGACTCGCGAACAGACTCGCCGAGTCACATGAACGACTCGCCGAGTCGTTGCCATGCACCCACTAAATACACAGATTTTCTCGATTCCAGTCCATGCCATTCACAGATCTAGACTTCTAGGACACGAATCACACATAAAGTTTCCAACTTTACGTGTGGATATTCACCAATATGGATTTTAGGGCTCAAAATGCCTCAAAAGGGTAGATCTAGGGTGAACAAGCAACATGGGGCCATAAAGCTAACAGATCTGAGCTCCTGGAGCTCAATGTTGCCTAGATCTAGAGGCCAATCGACTTATTACAAACCCTCAAGCATACACAATCTTGGAAATGGCTCAAAAAGGACTTTTATGGAGCTATAAGCTTAAAGACAGAGAGGAAACGAGCTATACCTTAGGGGAAACGTTGGAGTGACACAGAGATGCTTGGCCTCCTTCTCCTCTTCCTGATTCCCTCTTCTTTTCCTTCAAAAAAAACTTCAATACACCACAAAACACTTCAAACTCACAAGAAAGCAAGACTAGAGAGAGATACAGGGCTCTGAGGGTGAATGGGGGCTGGCTTGGGGCAGTTAAGTCGTTTAAATAGGGTGCAAACCCCTGAAACTTAGGGTTTCATCCAACAGCTGTGACTCGCCGAGTCCAGGATATGGACTCGCCGAGTCGCCAACTTAAACTTGTCCCGGGTCCCGCATCCACTCGGCGAGTCGGACCTATGACTCGCCGAGTCCAAGGCTAAAAGAAGGGAAGTACTCAAATAAGATTTACGTACCAGGAACCAGGTGCTACAAAGAGTAGTCGGACCACTATCATTAGGATAGATATAAAATGGATCATTAACATCAACAACAACAGTAGTGGCCTTTTCTCCTGAACATGGTCCAGAGTCCTCAAAATCGATCATGACTTAAGCAAATATAACAAACAAACCAGAACATTGTCAAGAAATAAAGAAAACAAGGAACTATAAAGACAAAAGAAAAAAAAGATAACTCTCAATATGATAAGAGTCCAAGATCTATCAACCATAACCCTAAAAAACAACAATGAACAAATAACATATGAGATGATTGTGCCCAAACACGAAAAATAACAAGAAATGAAAGGCAACACAATATCAGAAGTAAACATCAAAACGACCTAGATAGAGTCCTGAACATATAGGAACAAAGAATAAGATTAGGATGGCTTACAAAAGTCCTATAGTCACTTATGGAGTTTCGATCACAATTTGTGACTAGAAATTACTAGTTCAGTGAGGGGTTTTAACCGCGATACCAAGGCTTAAGCGTGGACATTTGGACCAGGATCGACGACTCTTGGACCATACCGATTTTTATAGAATTTGGTGGACTTTGAATCAGACATGTTGAGGCTTACTAGGTCCAGATCCAAGCTCAGTCCAAGTCCGGTTCCTGGTTCTTGGACGTAAGAGTGAGCATTTAGACCGAATCAGACTGGTTTTGTAGAAATTGGTGGATCTTGGATCAGACCTATTAAGGCCGCCATGTATAGGTATAGGGACATATCCGGTTCCTAGTCTGGAGGTCCAAATGCTCACCCTACAAAGGTTAAACAATGAACGTAGACGAAAGAGCGAGACACTCAGTCAACAACAGATAACACCGATCTTTAAAAATACAAGTGAAGAACCACCAGATCTAGATAGATCCACAAGGATACAGTCAGAAGCCATAAGATGAAACATGGAATGGGAAAACCCTAATTTCTCGATCGAAAAAATAAAGTTGTCTAAACACCAGAATTGATCGACGGACACTAGAACAAGATTTTAAGAGACTTAGGCTCTGATATCATGAAAATAAATGAAAAAACGCGGAACAACAACATAAGTAATCATCTTTATAAACAACCAATTTGTTTTCAAGATTACAACTCGATCCTTACTACAAAAGCCTAACACTACTCGCAAGATTTATATGAACAATACATAGAGACTAAACTCTAATATGAGAAGACGATGGTAGACAAGTGTAGATAGATATTTTCTCTAAACTCACACACACTTATGATCTGAAGTAACACTACCCGATATAACAACTATATAAAATATTACAAACAACCGTTACAAAATAGAACTCATAAGTAACACACCCTGAACTAACTAAACTTCATTACACACCAAGATTGATCCTTGTAGAATCTTTGATCTTACCAAAAATACCCTAACTAATATATTTGTACAAACCAAACCATGTTAGTCAATAAGAAACTTTCATTGTCCGATTGCCTAGTTTATGAGATTATTCCACAATATTCTATCCAAAATTAAATCAAGACAAAACTACAAATTTGGTCGCTGTGGTGTTCAAAAAACTTTGGATAGGGTCCAAAAAGTTTTCAATTTGTATGGAAGGTCCAAAATCAAAGTTTTTCTGGGTTTTTGGTCAAAAAGACTTAAAATGATAGATATGCCCTTTTGATTTCTTTTTTCCTTTTTCTATAAGTATTTTAATGCTATTTTGATTTTTAAAAAAATATTTTTTTCCACCCCACCCCCACCGTACTCTCTCTTTCTCTATCACCCTCTCTCTCTCTTGACTCTTTCTCTCTCATTTCACTGGTTACTCCACCAATTTCTGATGAACATACATACACACGACAATCTCTATCACAAAAGAAAACCCACAAAATCCAATCTACAATCGATTTATGTATGTGTGTACGTGTAGGTTTCCTTTTGGAAATTGTTTCCCCCATAAGATCCAAATCAAAAAGCTTTGTATGCCTCTTTCTGAAACTGAAATCGAAGTCAACACCCACCTCCCATCCCCCATATCTACTTCTCATCTTACTCTGAACCGAAGGAGACTGAATCGATGTCGTCATTGAAGCATTTCAAGTGGAAAATTTCAAAGGATTTTGTTGTTGTTGTAGGTTGGTTCTTGATAAATTGAGTTTTCTAATGATTATAATTTCTTGGATATGCTGAGAAGGGCTAGAGCATCAAATTTAGGGACACTGGTTGTTGGTGATTAGGACATGACACTGGGGAGACAAGTTGATTTGTGGGTTCCATTAAATAGGGTCAAGAATAGGGAGATTACAGAAGAGTATTTGGTACTCAGAACCAGAAATGATTTCATATGGATTTTTATGTTCATACCCAGAAATCTCGAGAGATAGAGAGGCTACAGTGGGTTTAGGTAGGGTCGAGTGGGTGATGGATGTCGATGATAGGAGAGGTGGCTGGTGATTGGCAAGGTTGCTGGAGGTGGGTAATGATGGATCTGGTATGGTTTGTTCATCTACAAATTGCAGGTGAAATGTCGGTAGGAATAATAAGATAGGAGAGAGAGAGAGAGAGAGAGAGAGAGTAAAAAAAAAAGAAAAGGAGAGAGAAGGGGGAGGGGTACGATTGGAGAGGGATGGGGGTGTAGTTTTATTTTTTTTATTTTTTTAATAATTATTTAAATTCTGAAATAAATAATAAATATAAAACAAAATTAATAAGGATAAAATGGTCTTTTCATATTTATTTAGACCAAAACCACATAAAAGTTTTGATTTTGGACCTTTCATGTAAGTTAGAAACTTTTTTAACCCTATCCAAATTTTTTTGCAAACCACAAAGACTAAGGTGCTGTTTGTTTTTTCTGAGGCAAAATGTATGCAATCTACGCACCACATCTGTAGACATCTGCAGTAAAAGAGGTGGACCAAACGTCTGCAGTCTGAAAAAAGAAGACTGTTTGTTTTTTTTTTTTTAACATTTGCGTGCTACTAAAATAAACTGATTTTTTTAAACTTCAAAGTGATTTTTTAATATTTTTATGATTTTGTTATAAATAATTAACAAATCTAGATCAGCTTTTATGTATTATTGTATAAAAAATAAAAATAAAAATGGTATGAATTAACGTATATATTTGATAAAAACCAACAACTTTGGTTGCAAAATTATAACTAAACATTATAATTAGTGATCAAAGAATTTGATACATAAATGGATGGAAATAAACTTCGATTTTTTCAATTAAATCCATTAAAAACGTACTATAAATATTTTCTCGAGAAATTGACGATACTTTATAAAATAATGTTTTACAAAATTTGGCAAAAAAATATAAGAATATATTATTTTTTTTTTCATATTTATATAAAGAGTAAATTACACGAATGGTCCCTATGGTTTGGGGTAATTTGCACGCTTGGTCCCTAATTTATTTTTTTAACTCGGAACGTCCCTACTGTTTGTTTTTGTTTCGCGTTTGGTCCTTACTATTTGTTTTTGTTACACGTTTGGTCCCTATCTTACCCAAAAAGACTATTATTTAAATAGGAAAAAATGGTACGATAAATATGGTAAGGTGGGGGGTGAGGTTGATGTGTGTTTATTTAAATAAATTAAAAAATCAAGGGCATAATAGTCTTTTTTTAGGTAAGATAGGGACCAAGAGCGTAACAAAACAAACAGTAAGGACTTTCCGAGTTAAAAAAAATAAGTTAGGGACCAAGCGTGAAAATTACCCCAAACCATAGGGTCGATTCGTGTAATTTACTCTTATATAAACAAGTTCAACGACTATTATTGTAATAAATCTTTATTTATAAATTTGTCAAAAATCATGTTTGTATCGTCAAAAGTTTTTTTTTTTTTTTTTTTTTTTTTTTTTTTTTTTTTTTTTTTTTTTTTTTTTAAGTTTTGTATTCTTTTTTTTCAATTTGTTATCATTAATAAAGTTGAAAAAAATATAAATTAAAAAAAACTTGAAATATATATATATATATATATATATATATATATATATATATATATATATATATATATATATATATATATATATATATTATAGGTTAGAAGATGTCTGAAGATGTTAGAAGACTATGGTCCACATCTGCGCCAAAAGAGGGCGCGCAGACATTTTTAGGTCTGCAGTCTTCAAAAAAACAAATAGTCTGCGAAGGCCGGCACAGGCAGAAGAGACCACACAGATCTGCAGACAAAAAACAAATACTACCTAAATTTACCTAAATTTACGGTTTTGTCTAAAATCGATTACGAAAGTTGGTGGCGAATAAAGAACAAAGGTTGCAACATTAAAAAATTATTCGGTACAATTTGTGCGTAATTAGGATTTTATTTTTTTAATACACTAGTCAACCCAAAGTAATCTCCACCCCAACCCAAATAATTCCATACCAATCATTTTTATCTAATTTATTTTTGTGTTGAATAATTGGATTCATAGACTTTGGTTGGTATTATATTTTCTTACGTGTCAAAGAATAGAGAGGGTGAACCTTAACCAAAATATATTATATTCAATCAAATTATGATTAAGGTGTTGTGACTTGTGACTTGTGAATTTGAAAGCCGGCCAGTGCAGGCCCAGGCCCATTGTTAAATCAATTTAGATTTCTTAATACTTCATCTTCTTCACAATCGTCACTCTGCCAAAAACCAACAATGGCAGACTCCTTCACTTTCCTTTTCACCCTTCTCTTATTTTCACTCACAAAACCCATGATTTCTCAACAACACTACGATCATACTCCATGCAACACCACCATCCCTCTCCTCAACATCTCCACTTACTCCTGCAACTCGGCCGACACCAAAACCTGCAACACCTTCATCATCTACAGACCTCAATCCAACCAAACACTTTCCGCCATTGCCACCCTTTTCAACGTCAACGAATCCCAGCTCAACTCCACAACCCATTTCCAAGATCGTGAAGTCATAGTCCCAATCATCTGCAATTGCCCCGACTTGTCCTCTCGATCCATCATCAATTACACTAACTTTAACTCATATTCGTTTCCAGATATTGCTTGTGGAGTCTACCAAGGGCTTGTGAAGCCGTTTGTTTTAGCACAACAGAACGGAAACCTTCATGGGACACCACTTGTTAGAGTACCTGTTAAGTGTGCGTGTGTTAACACATCAAACGAGAGAAATGATACGAGGTATCTTGTTACATATCCTGTAATGGAAAATGATACGCTTGATATGATTGCATCGAAGTTTGGAGTGACAGTAGGGTCCATCGAGGAAGCAAATGAGATGGAGCCGCCACAAACCATTTTCGGGGGTACCACGTTGTTGATCCCAACAATGGGTGTCCCTCTTTTGAACTTGGATCATGCAGTTAATGATCCAAGTTCACATGGCATTGTTCCGGTTACTACTGGAATCTTGAATCGTAGCACCGGAACGAGGTTTTCGATTCTCTTTCTCATTGTATTTTCGACAATTTTTCTTTTTGTGGTACTTTTGTTTCTAGTTTTTATAAAATGGAAGCTTAGCCACCGCGAACCACCGCCGGTGTCTATAACGAGATCAGAGTTTAACCGTTGTTCGCCCGATTTACTCAGTGGCATGTTGAAATTGAAACACTCTTTAACGAGCTTTAGTATTGATGAGCTTAAACTCGCTACAAACGACTTCTCGGGATCTTCATTCATTGGGAAATCAGTGTACAAAGGTCGAATCACCAAAGATTATTTTGTGGCGATTAAGGATATGAATTCGATCAAATCCGCTAATCATGTCGTGAACATTTTGACCACAATCAACCATTTTAATGTGGTCAAAATCGAAGGGTATTGTTTTGATATGGACAAGTCTTATTTAGTCTTCGAATATACCGAAAATGGAAGTTTACGGGATTGTCTGCGTGAATCGAAAACGAGAAAACATTTAACTTGGGGGAAACGAGTGAAGATTGCATTCGATCTTGCAGAAGGTTTGCATTACATACATTATTGCACAAAGCCGATGTATGTTCACCGGAATATAAGCACCGAAAACGTGTTGATAACGACGGATTGTAGGGCGAAAATCTCGGGGTTTGACTTTGCAACACCCGTACTCTACACTGCGGAGGTGGAGGGAGGCGGAGGAATTTGGCCAAAATCAGTGTTAGTCGGTGAGACTACGGTGGATGTGTACGCTTATGGGGTTGTTTTGGTGGAGCTTTTATCCGGGAAAGGGGCGGCCATGGGGAGAAAATTGCTAGACGGTGTTGAATTTGTGGTGGATGGTGGTGGTTCGCCAGAGTCTTTGGAGAAATTTAAGATGTTTATGGATGGAGATTTGGAAGGGGAGTATGGTTTAGGGGATGCAATGTGTTTAGCACTTTTGGCTAAATGTTGCATACAAGATGACCCTCAATATAGGCCTACTATGAATGATGTTCTTAAGAATCTTTCAAGAATCCTATAACAAATGTGTTATGAAAGTGTTCATGATAACCAAAAGATATGTGTTTCATTTTAATCTCTATGTTGTATATATGGTTAAGGCTACATAACTACTTTCTACTTGATTTGGGAAATTGTGACAGAAGTTTACATTTTTTTTCCTCTAACGGTAAACATGTGAGAATCTATAAGTGAGGTCTCCCATACAAATAGCACATTGAGGATATTATGCTTTACTTCTTCCATCTTAACTTCAAGACCTATTTGATTTACTTCTTTAATGTTGGTTGTAAGAGTGGTTGATTAGGACTGCATGAGTCATGATGTCAATGCAACATTTACCTACATCTTGCAATTATTGTTTTCTATACGTTTGTTTGTTTGTTTTTTTAATTTGTTGTTTAATAATTCAACTGTATAACTTCGGAAATGAGAATGAAGTTGTAGACCACATTACTTGATTTGATTTAGGCTGTGTTTTACAGATTAATTGAAAAATTCAACTTTTAGCTTATGAAAATAGATGAAAACCAAGATTCTAGACGACTAATCTTACTACCATACTAATGAAATAGAACCTAATTTGCATGTTGTTAGTTGGTATATCCTTGTCATCCCGGAATTAAACATAGCCGTCCTTATGTGTAGGAGGAAAAAACAAAAAATGTAGTGGATATAATGCCAATTGTCGCTATATATAAAGCCCTATAATGTCAATTAAAGTGTCCTTATCAAGATTAAACAAAGTATATTAAAGCTAAAGAAGTCATGAATCATGATAAACTACAATTTTCCCTAATCTATAAGGTTACATACATACACAAAACATCTTCCAAATTTCCATAAACTTTTATTCAAATCCAAGCTTTGAAATGATTAACTTTCACCACAATCAATTTCCTTCCATCAGTAGTCCAATACTTCCCCAAATCCCCAATTCTTTAAGGCACTTCATTATAAAACTTCTTTAATCGTTTTGACACCAACTGATAATATCTCTGAGAACCTTTTGGATAGCAAAAACTTGTTTGCTTTGTAGGCATGAACTTAATTCCTTCATCACTACTAAAAGTATCTAAACCACAATCTTTACAAAAAGATTCAACATCAAATTCCTCCAATAACAAGATCTTACATATGTCCAGAAGTGGATAAGGATTTAGCTTGTATCCTCCATGATTTAAACATGCTAATCCAAGTGCACGAATCTCATTAATGTAAGGCTCAATAACATAATACTGCAAACATGATGCTTCGGTTTCTATAGCATGAAGAAAACATTTATAGTTTCCAAAACGAAAATACCTCAAAAGCTTTCGTGAAAACATCATTTCCTTTGACTTAATAATGGAATAAGGAAGACTTCTGAACCATAAAGATAATGACTCTCTTGTTGGTTGATGATCAGAACCAAGATGCAGAAGCACATAAAATGAATAAAATTCACCTTCAGTTTCATAAGTGTTACCAGATTTATGATTTGTGTCATATATGTGATATAAAGATGCTAAAGTCTTTGTAAGTTGTTCCATGTTGAGGTGATGCATTGGGGAGACGTTTGAATTTGCAGTAGCATTTATTCGAAGCTTGTAATGAGAGATGATATGAAACTTTACAATTCTTTCATACATGCTGACAGCTTGATCTCCTGTTATGATGTTTTGCATACTCAAGTCTTGTCTGATGGATCTTGTTCTATCGAATATGAAGTCATGAATAGCTTCAAAAGGGTGTTCTTTGGATTCAAAAATGGTTAGAAGGTAATTTAAGGTGTCTTCTAATACTTGAAGGGGGCGTAAATCCATATCACGAAGATCTTTTGAGGAGATTGTTCTGCAGAACTTTTTAACAGCAAGTGTAGAAGATGACTTAGATGGGTTTCCGTTTAATCTTTCAAATATGGCTAAATCTCTTAGTCTCTCACGTTGTGTCCTTTCTTCAATTGGGCACATGAAAGGGCAAGTTCCAATTAAGTTTGGGAGGATTTCCGCATCATTATGGTCTTGTTTGTTGTTAATCACAGAATTGCTAAGATTTGTTGTTGTTTTTCTAACTCGATTTGAAGGATTTGAAGGTCCAGAGTCGTTTGATTGGGAAAAAGATGAAGATGAATAGCTTCCTCTTCCTCTCCCCCTCCTTCCATGGCGAGGCTGCCACCTCTCCATAAGGTAAAACCCTAATATACAATATCAGAACCAATGTTTGAATAGACATTTCAAGCAGATTTTATCAGTAAATTGTCCTGTGTTATGAAATTCTAAGAAAAGTGATCGGAGCAATCTAACTAAAGACAAGCAAATCAAAGGTTTGAACTTTGAAGTAAGACCAATTTATTTCACAAATTCCAGAGTAACAAAGAAGCAATTTCGGAAGAAAGCAATACAAATTCACAGTTTAAAATGTTATCATATAAGCAACAATCACATGTGCAATTTACCGGGAACAATTCTCAGTTTATGAAGATGGAAGTAACTTACTTATAGTGGTTCGGGAATCAGGAATCGGAATTACCGGCAGTTTCAAATCAACATGAACATCTAGATCATATATTTATATATCCAAGATCATCCCAAGATTTTGATCATCTTTGAAGTCTTCGATTCCGAAATCAATATCAATTCTTCAAACAAGTTCAAGATCTCCTCGAACTGTATTCAATTACTTATCTGGATCAATCATTGCAAGGAATTTGAACTTTTGTTTCTAACTTAGGGTTTTTACAATTCCTGACTTCCTTAACTAAGCGTTGACACTTGTGAGTTGTGACTTACCTTGTTAACTTATTGGGCTCAATTTCAGTGTACGAGTCTATGAGATTTTGCCCAGATAATCAATAATGTATGCCTGTTTTCTTGGGCTTTTATTTTCCTTCAAGTTTTTTACTTTTTAGTTTACTTTCTTTTTAACAATTTAGGTTATAGCCTCAAGAATCAACTAAAAATAATCTTGATGCTGAGAAAAAACATATAAATAAGAAGTAATTTTATAAGGTAATAAACTATCAATATTTTTTTATGTATTTAATTTTTCTTTATATTATTTACTATTAAACTTATTTATTTACTATTAAACTTATTTTTGTTGTTTAAAAGATATAATTTTGATTTATTATCTTGGTTTATCTATTAAAAACATCATTAAAACCACATTTACTATTAAAAAACATCATTGAATTTATATTTTTATACACAATTTATCATTAAACAAAATTTTGTACACCTTTAGTTCATTTTCATCTTTTCCGAACATCATCAATTTTTCGATCATCTTCTTCCTCAAATAAAACACCATTTTTCATGTTCATTTATCAAAAATCTTGCAAAACATATAATTTCCTCTTTTCCCCTCTATGGTGAAAACGTCTTTATCCCCTCTCTTTACGATCACTAAAAACCCTACTACGGTCATTCACATCTGTTTGTTTTCTCTCTCTATATCTCATGTAAATTTATGAAAACCACTCTATTCTTACATCCTTCTCTCTTCCCATTTTCTTCTTGAATTGTGTGACACAAGTAACCACCATAGTTCAAGCATGTAAGGTGGGTTTTTTTGGTGGAGGTGGATGGTTCTTGTGGCGAATGAAAGTGATGGAAGGTAGTGTTTATTGTTGGAGGTGGATGGTGGAGGTGGGAGTGAATGGTGTTGGCATGAGAAGATGACCAAGACATAATTTATTGGTAAATCGTATATAAAAATAGTTTATTGATGAAACGTGTACAAAAAACATTCAATACCCTATCAAAATGGTAGGTTTTGAATAGCCCAATGAATTTAATGGTAAAACATGTACAAAAAAACTACTAAATGTGTACAAAAAAAAATCATTATCCTGCAAAGCCATTTCCAAAATATAAGGTGTATATTTGTTAGTGAAACGTGCATATACATGATTATAGCAAACCACATTTTTACGGCTTATTTTTATCGAAAAAAACTTTATATATCAAATTTCATAATTTTTGTTATATGTAAGTAGATATTTACATCGATATATAAAAAAAATTCTTTTTTTTTTTTTAATATTTTAGTTCGTTGACATTGCCATGTTTCCATCTTTGTTACTATATTGTGTCAAATTCATGAACATATAATAGGTTAAACGTTAGTCGATGACAAAGTACAAAGTATCTTACATTTGATTTAAATAATTCTTAGATTAAATGTTATCAAATATTCCACAAATTAACATAATTGTGTTATAGTTTAAAAGTGTATCGTACTCCAAGCATCATACTCTTCATTTACCATGAAGACGAAATACAAAAAAAACTATTAAGGAAAACTAATAACTTTTATTCAAATAAAGCAAAATATAGTACATCCTACACCTTAAATCCTAAACTCTAAAAGAAGAATAACCTTTAGCATTAGTGGATGGAGTTGGTAGTCTATAACCACCTAAAAATGACTATATAAGGCTATATAGAGTGGTCACTACAAATTCACCGAAAAAGTGACACCACCTCTGCGCCACGTCACCTTCACACTAGCCCACTCCCCTATGGAAATGATCACCACTAACAACATTCACTTTTATATTATTTTTTTTTATTTTTTTACCATTTTGTTAAATAAATAAAATATTAAATAAATAACATATGTTATAAATAACATTTTATAAATAACATATTTTATATTAATTAAAACCACATTACATAATTTAAAACATAGAAAATTAAAACTAAAATACTAAAAAAACATAATCCATACTTAGAAAATTAAACCTAAATTATTAAAAAACATCAAATCTAGTTGCGATATTGGTCGAGAACTTCTTGTTGAATTTTCATAAAGACCCTTAAATTTTCTGGGTCGAGATTTGGTTGCGGCACTGTGTTTACGATTTGAAGATTGGTGAGTGCCAATTGTCGTCGGCGTTGTTCCTCCGTTGAATCAAATTTTTTTTCTAAAAAATGTAGAGTTTTTTCGATTTTCTCCGCTAATACGTCCTCGTTGGTTGATTTCCCGCTAGACGAAGCCCCCTTTCTCGCTTTGTCCCTACCCGGTGGTCGACGAAGATGGACGTTCGATGGACCCTCCCCCTCGGCGGCGTCGAACTCATCATTGAGGTCGAGGTTAGCACTTATGTCCGACTCGGACTTTCTCGTCCTTTTGTTGGAACCGGTGGTAGATCCCGAATGTGCCGTTTCCGGATAAAGGACCCATTTTGGGCCATTGCGACAAACTTCCCATGCTTTTTGGTTACCAAAAGGTTTACCATTGTTGGTAATTTTGTATTGGTGCAACGCCGTTGACAAAATGTTGAAATCGTTGCTACCACTTCGATGCATATTTTTTAGATTGTCAAATAAGCCGTTAAATTTGGTACACGCCGCTCTAAGATCGCGCCATTTAGCATTGACTGAATCATATGTCCGGCTCGTTTGCCTTCCCAATAACGCGTGGAAGTGGTCTAAAATACGATTCCAAAAGCTTTGTCCCGATTGCGTGTTGGCGACATCCCTGTCTTGTGATATGACAATCCAAGCTTTAGCTAAAGTTGCCTCCTCCTCCTCGGTCCATTGGGTGTTTTTCTTCTTTGTTGAATCTTTTGATTTTTTTTGCCTTCTACGACTTGGTTGTGTTTCTTGAACTCGTTCGTCGTCGTCTTCATCGTCGAGGTTTACGGGTTGAGATTGCGATAATGGAACTTGAGATGGTTGTGAACTTGGTTGTGGATGTTGGAAAGTTTAGGACTGAAATCGCGGAGTAGGTTGTTGTTGAAAGGGTTGAAATTGGGTTTGAACAAATTGTGGTTGTGGTTGTTGTTGGTAGTAGTGTGGGTGGTATGAAAGATTGGTAAATAGAGGTTGTTGAACGGGGGATGATAACAATTGCATATAGTCAATGTTCGCTAACGGATCATTTGGAGTGTTTGGGGTGTTCGGGGTAGGTGGGTTATTTTGGTTTGGATCCATGGAGGAAAGTGTATTTTTTGAGTGAGAGTATATGTGTTTGTGTTCAAAGTTTGGTGTGTGTTTGAAAGGTAAAAATATGCTGATATATATAGAGAACTGTTAGTAATTAATTAATTAATTTTTTTACAAACGGTCAATAAAGCAACGGTAAAAAATTACCACCCAATCAAATCTACCGGGCTCCACGGAACAAGACACCCACCAGAAGGTGGGGCGGTGTTCACGCGTGAAGGGGGCTGACACGTCAACTCCCACGCGTCTTTTCCCCTACCACTCCTGATAGTCAGCTCCTACGCGTCTTTTCCCCTACCACTCCTGATAGACTAACCATTGGTACACAATTTAGACATAAACCATAGCCACGTTCTAACGGGTACACTAAGGTCTAGGGAGATGGGAAAGTGTAAACATCACCAACTGATACGACAAATTCTTTAGATCCCTTCCTAGTAAGTAGTGATTTTCTTATCCCTTTGCACTTTGATAATATTTGCCATGTATCAATAAAACAAAGACAAACCCATATAGAAAACTTCTTATGATCAATTTTGATTTTTTTATGGAACATGACTGAATACACATCGAAACACCTAGATCTACACTAACATAAACTTGGTATGTTTCCAAAATGAATTTAAGTAAGTCCAAAATAGGAAGAACAAGTCTAAAATTTTTCGAAGAACTTTTATGGAATACAAATTCTGGACATATGTAACGTTCTCTTGTATCTAAATATAAAAAAAACAGCATTCAGAGTCTGAAAAGAAATATTTTGATATTATTAAAAAAAAAGTAAACAAAATTATGAATTTGGCTGACACATGAGCATAAAATGGAGCCATTTTGTTATTAACCTAATGATCTTCAACATTTCGATGATTGGTGTCAAGAAATAATTTGTACTTGAAGTGTTTGGTACAAATGAAAGATAAATATTACTCCCTCCGTCCCAATATTATTGTCCACAGACAAAAAAACACACAGATTAAGGAAGCATTAATTACCACTAACTTTATACAATAAAATGACAATTTTGTCCTTACTTTGCATTTAATGTTCCAATAAATGCTTAGTTAGTTCTGTAATAATGAATGAGTATTTTGGTAAAACTGCTATTTATTTTTAAAAGTGGACTATTATTTTGGGACAAACCAAAAAGGAAAGATGGACTATAATATTGGGACGGAGGGAGTATATACTTTCTAAATTTGAAACATATTTCGACGGTGTGTGGATATATATATATATATATATATATATATATATATATATATATATATATATATATATATATATATATATATATATTAGTGTTTGGTGCAAATGAGAGATATCTGAATATCATATACCTCCAAAATCCAAGATGAGTCCATTTTGCATTTTCACTGTGACATATGTATGTTTTTATACTTTGAAAATACTCTTTATACATAACTTTGCTAAGTTGTAAAAGTATTTTGATGCTTTGATTTGAAAAATAGTGTTCTTACTTATCATGGCTACTAGGGTTTTCGTATTTCTCATTCATCCTCTATACTATTAGTGTATGCATATCTTAGGAGTATACTTAATGAAATGAGTGCTTTTAAGAGCAACTGGCGAGAGTGAACTCAATTTAGGTTAGTTGGATATAATCCAACCTTTACCTATATCACTATGTACTTATGAAGTAAATAGACTTTTGATGTTTCATTTTATCAATATAACTAATCTATAATTATTTTAAATATATATTCTTAGCAAAGCCAAACTGGCAGAGTGTCAATATAGCCATTATTAGAGTCGAGTAACGAAATAATTTTCTATTATTATCCTTTTAGATCGAGCATAGCGACGACATAATATACTACTATTATCTGTGCGTAGTGACGACCTAGTATAATACCTATTATCCGTTTGAATCGAACGTAGCAAAAAGACAATATACTACTATTATCCATGTGTAGTGACGACCTAATATATTACTTATTATCCGTTTGAAGTGAACATAGTGATGTCATAATATACAATTGTCGTTTGAATATTTGGTAGAGTAACAGTTAGATATAATGATATTCCTTTGGCCAACACTAGGTACTATGTTACCCTAGAGAAATGGCCTAGTATGATCATTATGTACAATACTATTCGGTAGATTTGACCAGCGCTAGGTACTATGTTACCCTAGAGAAATGGCTAGAGTAACGACTAGGTACTATGTTACCCTAGTGATTCAATAACCATAACAAAAAGGTATAATATTATTATAGAGTTTGGGTAGAGTATCCAATATCATCCGTTTGAGTAGTATAACGACTAGGTGTAATATTATTCCTAAGATTTTGGCAGGGTAACTATCACACCCTAGGACCGCAATTGGTGGTGTAAGGGCTTGAGATTAAGCCTAGGACCAGACATAATATCGTCCTATCGTTTCATGCATTTTATAAAATACTTATATATTACAAATAATAATATTTTGTAAAATAGATAATGTAGTATTATAACATGTATCCCCTCCCCAGTAAAACTTGTAAAAGTGGGGCTATGAACTCACCCTTGTAGCGTGCTTTAGTAGACCCTAGGATCGCGACTGGTGGTGTTGGGGCTCGAGATTAACTGGCATTGAGTGAAAGACTTTTAAATAATAATTATAACAGTAAAAGAAAATGTAGGGAGAAAAGAGAAATCAGTCGTAGGAAGCTCATTATGAATGTAAGAGGAAGTGAGGAGGGCCGAGTAGCTCTTTATAGTGCGAAAAAGTAGGAAGCGTGCCATGCTTTTTAGGAGGCGCGTCACGCACATGCGATGTGGCTACATCTGTTGCGTGGCATTTGGCTGCTTTCTGCTGGTCTGCTAACCCCCCCCCCCCCCCCTCACCCTTCTAGAAGGCGTGCGAGTTGAGAGTGCGTCGAAAATGTTGATTTTAGTAAAATTGCATAACTTCTTCATAGAAGCTTCGTTTTCAATGAATACTATAACTTTCTATCCATGCATAGCTATTAATGAATACTATAACTTTCTTTTAGGTTGTATTGACTAGTTCTGACTTTATTTTTAGCTCTTATTTTATATTTTTATATGATTTTGCAAAAATTATATCTCTCTCGTACGGACTCCGAATTTTGCATTTTTTCTAAAAGCTCTCATCTCGAGGAGTACTACGATTCTCCTCTTGGTGACTTTAGCTAAAAACCAACAATTCTCTTCGTAGCTTTTAACGTCACACATTCCTTGTGCATGGTTGATTTCTGTATCTTATAAAAATTATATCTAATTCATACGGGGTTGAATTTTTACGAAATTTATATTTTTAGGATCAGAAAGACGCTTACTTTCGGAATATGTTATTATTTCCTTGTGCGTACTTGTTTTTATAGATTTCTATCAATTTGACTGATTTTTCTTAGTTAATTTAATAGGAATTTTGTGTTTTTATCATAGATTGATAGTATTAGACAAAACTGCAAAAATGATCCATGTGGTATGCTTTTTTTTTCCGAGGTTTAATTTAAACCTCGACTTTTTTGGCTCTGTGGCCATTTAAGCTAGTTTCGTTGTGTTTTTGGTCCCTCGAAAAATTAAAAAGACTAAATTGTACTTCTAATACTTTTGTAGGTTTTTTTGTATTTAATTTAATGTTTTATTTAATTCAAATATGGGGCCCACCTCATTCTTACTCTCTCTCTCTCTCTCTCTCTCTCTATATATATATATATATATATATATATATATATATATATATATATATATATATATATATATATATATATATAGGAAATGATCAAATGAGGACACCTAAAGGGTTGAGAACGTGAGAACAGTTGTGAATCATATAAGGGCATAAAAGGAATTTTACAATATAATTAATTATGGATAATTTATGAGTAATTAATTAATTTCTAAAATCATGGGATTTAATATGATTAATAGATTTTTTTTTACCTAAATATTAGGAATTTATATAATCTATTTTTAATTAACAAAATCAATAAAATGATTTAAAAAAATGTTTTTACCATAATTTTAAAAAATAAAACGTTATTTTTTTTTTTGCTTTAAGTTATTTTTTTACCAATCACATCAAAAATATTGACGCATTAATCATTTTATCCGAATATTTATCAAGTTGTGTCATATTCATAAGTAAAGATGCCATGACTAGATTCGTTTTTTTTAATGAATTGAAAACAGAGAATGTTTAAGAATTCATCATTTCATTCGGAAAAAAATAAAAATAAACCACTAATCATAATCATAAATGAATACAACTCTAAACAAAATCATTTCATTATAAAAGAATGAACCTCTAATCATAATCATACACGAATACAACTTTAGCCATACATTTTTAACCATATATGAATATATTTTAACAAAATACAAAACACATCTAAATTTCTACATTTCCAGCCGTTATATTCATTGATAAATACACCACTAATCATGACTGAATTCAAAGAGGGTCGCCCTTGATCATGTTGTCGATTTCCTTAGTTATAGTTAGCTTTAATCAAAATATCAAGCTCTTACATTAAACCTGTTCGAAACATCAATCATTAAACACATGCAATTATAATATAGTTCTATTCATTGATGATTAAACTCAAACAACCTATTTATAAAATCTGATTTATCCGTTTTGACGTTCACTTGAGAGTCTTCTAAATAATCTTGAATGTTTCCTAAAAGTCATCTACTATTCAAAACACTTTTGATGAACTAGCCACAGCATTTTCCTGAATTTGAAAAAGCACATTTATATTACAAAATCGCAAAAAAAATCTCTATTCAGAAATGAATCATGTTACAAGCAGTAATGAAAGATATACAATCAATGGTGAATAAAATATATTACATGCCTACTCTTATAATGTTTCCTAAACTTTTCAATACATTAGCACGAAATCCATAAAAATTATACAAAAAACAAGAGAAAATTAGGCAGATGAATGGAAAAGAATAACAATATCAATAAAATAACTTTAAATTTTCATAACAAAATACAACAAACAATCAAAAATTCATAATTCATGATTAGGTTCTCCACTTGCAACCAATATTTTCACAAGGTTGATAACAACACCAAGTAAAGATGCGAGAATGAATAAAAAGGTTGAAAAAAATTGTTACCTGGTGATGCACGAATCGATTTCTTTTCCTACACAGAACTGTGGACATAGAAAAATCAATTAGAAAGCAAAGAGTGGATCGGGAATTGAGAAAAAAACCTAAACGATTTTTTATTACCTTTCTCGATCTCTCGTCGAACCCTCTCAAGCTCAGTCCTCAATTTTCCCTTTTTAGAACAAATGGAACTCAGAAAAACCAATATGAAAATACTCATATCATTGAGTTAGACACCAGATCTCTTACATACATTTTATCAAACAGCTTCCGTGCATTAGCTTTTCCTTCAAATCAGATTATAACTTTGTGTGGCTATTTTTTCCATCGATTATAAGTGTCGATATGAGATGAAGTAGAACCAATAAATAAAGGGTTGATGTGTAAATAAAGAACAAGGTTCTGTCCACTCACCAAAAAATCATCCTGGTCGTCGTCGGTAGCCCTCATTCCATCGTGCTTTGTCAATAACAATGCAGATCAGTCATCGATGAATGTGCTAATCTGAACAAACTCCTTGATTGTTTCTTCTATGTCTCGAAGCAGTCTCCCCCATTAACCCTTATTTTGCCTATTTTTTCACGATGAAGATGGCACGAGGACATAGGGCAGCAACGAGAAGATAAGAAAAGAGGGAAGCAAAAATATGCTAGTGATGAAATTTAGATGAGGGAGGAGGGACGATGATGGTTGTGACAGATTGTGTTCTGAGATAAAGATGGTGGCGTGCCCTAGATTTCAAAGAGAGATGAATAGAGTGATGGGAAATTAAAGGAAATATGTGAGTGATTGAGAGGTTATTTTCTAGAGCTATAATTACTGTAATACCCTTTCCACCATTTCAAAGATACACTTTAATACCAATAAATTTCAGAATTTACGTAAATGGCCCGCCTGATAATAGCCTTAGATTTGAATATTTAGATGATCTAGATCTGTTCTCGCGTTCTCAACCTTTTAGGTGTTCTCATTTGATCCTACTCCTATATATATATATATATATATATATATATATATATATATATATATATATATATATATATATATATATATATATATATATTGTAACATCCCGAAAATCGAGGGTAAAAATTTCATTTTTATTATAATTAAAACACCATTGTAACTTTATCCAAACATTAAAAAGTATTTCAAATTAAGACAATTATCAGAGTTCATTCCCAAAGATCACACATTGCGGAAAACACGGGTGTATGCGCTGCGATCAAGTCAGACCCTTTCCTTTCGAAACGGAAGTACCTGAAACCATAAACCACAAACTGTAAGCACAAAGCTTAGTGAGTTCCCCAAATACCACATACCACACATACCAATCGAACCATAAATAACATTCTTATCAATAAGCCATACTTAGCATACATATACCACAATCAATAAAGCTGATATGTGTCATCCATAGTCTTGCCATTATGCCACGAGCCGCCTCGTGGTCTTCTTTGCCAGGTCGGGGGCCAAAGCTCTGGGTCTTACAGACAAGTTCCAGGATCCACCTCCGGGTCTTCCTTAAAAGCATGACAAAGACAACTAGCATACAATCTACATTACTTAACTAGTTAACTACCAGAGTTCAGACTCTCATACAGTTTGCCAGGAACCGCCTCCTGGTCTTTCATACAAATGGACAAGGGTTTCCTCTGGGTCTTCCTATAATAGATAAACCAAATGTATCGGCATTAGTGCCTTCGAACCATAGAACAGTGAGGATACTCACCTTGAATACAAAAGCTCACTGAAAGAATTCCCTAGCTGCTGCCCTGACGATACCTCCGAACTACCAGATCAAAATAATACCCAATTAGCGATTGGATTCCATTTCAAGGCCCAACAAGAACCAAAACTGAGGCCCAAATCCAATAACTAAAATGCCCAAAACCAAAAGATCCACAAAGGTCCACTAATGGCCAAATTTTCCAAATTAGGCCCAACCCCATATAGTCCTTATCATAAGCCCATGATTCCACAACTACTAGTTAGATTGCCTCAACACTTATTGGGACAACATTGGACAATGACCGAAGTCAAAAATTGAAGATCCATAATCCTCAACGACCCAAAACGCCGAGTTGACCAACTTACTCGTCGTGTTTCTCCATCAAATCAGAAATGGGGAAAACCAAAACAACTCGCCGAGTTGACCCACAAAATCGCCGAGTTCGCCCGAGAACTAACAACTTAATACATTAAGCTACCTTTACCGAATCCAAGAACTCCAAAGCTCAGATCTCGACCAAAATGAGATCTGGAAGGGTAAAGTTTCCAACTTTACTCATATAAATCACCTAAATGGGTCCAAACTCAAACCCTAGACTTAAAAGAGTGAGGGCTTAACCATTAAGCACTTAATCATCAAAGACAAAACCCTAAAATACAGACCTGGTCCCCATAAGGCTAGATGGCCACACAAACTTTCCAACTTTACGCTTAAGTGTAACATCCAAAATTTCAAGCAATTTTAAACTCTTAAAAACATATCATGTTCATCAAAACATTACAAATTTAGTTTTCAAAACATTGATTATCAGAATCTTTTCCCAGAAACATAACATAGTAGGAGGAGTTATACGATCACGCCTTGGCCTTGCCGCGATCCCCTGAGGTACCTGAAACCATAAACTGAAACTGTAAGCCCGAAAGCTTAGTGAGTCACCCCAAAGTACCGATACACATACAGTCCACATAGCAATATCAACAATAGCATATCATATTAATCAAAACAGAACATCATGTACTGGGTCCACAACTTTACAAGCTGGACTACCCCTGGGCCCTCAGTACGAGTCTAGAATGCCTACCGGGCCCTCAGCTCGTATCTGGAATGCCATCGAGCCCTCAGTACGAGTCTGGAATGCCTACTGGGCCCTCAGCTTGTATCTGGAATGCTCCCGAGTCCTCAGTATGAGTCTGGAATGCCTACCGGGCCCTCAGCTCATATCTGGAATACTCTCGGGTTTGTTGGCTACCGCACGGAGCAGTACAACCTCAACCCACCCCACACAACATGTCGACATGTAACAGATAAACGCACTTACAGGTAATCAATCAGTATCACAGGCAGTCCTACAGATCTACCCGACTAGCATATCAACCAACATACATTACTAACTCAACTCAACATATCAAATACTACTAGGATATCAAATCTATTGGGTCGGACTTAGTGCCTTAGACCCCTTAGTATAGTGAGGATAACTCACCTCGAAACGTCGTCTCACAGAAATTAGTTCCAACCTTCGGGCTACTGTCACGAATCCCACCACCTATATTTTTTTTTACGAATTGCATACATAAGATTCTGATCCTCCTAGAACTGTCCTCAAAATTCAACGGATCAACTTAGGTCAATGGTTAAAGTCAACAGTCAAGGTCAATAGTCCATGTTGACCTGACTCGCCGAGTTTCCTTGGCTTCCGATGAACTCGCCGAGTCGTCGAGTGACTCGTCGAGTTTCCCTCGTTTTTTGACTGAACTCTAAAGCCACTCGTCGGGTTTCCTAAGTGAAGCTCGACGGGTGCATATGTGGGCATATCCTTGGGAAAGTTCATCTGACTCGTTGGGTTGTTCATCAACTCGCCGAGTTTCATGACGATCTTCATCTGACTCGCTGAGTTGTTCATCCAACTCGTCGAGTTTCACGGCTTCCTTCATCAGACTCGCCGAGTCCGTTTGGTCTTTTTCCTATACTGACTTATTCTAAGCCATGCAGTGGCTCCAATTCATAGATCTAGGCTTCTATGGTATACTTATTACGTAAAGTCATAAACTTTACGTACATGCATTGCATTTAAGGCTCTAAATGCCAATTCTAAGCTCTTAATGGGGCTTCATGCCCAAGAGGGACCTCATACATGATCAATTCTTGAGACTTTATGTTTCTAGAGCTTAGAGAGGGTTTAGATATGAAGTTACAACTTCAGATCCAACTCATTGTTCAACTTATCAACCTTTAAGGTCCATAGAAAACCCTAGAACTTTAATAAAAAGGAAAACTCACAGAAGAGTTGGTAATTTAGGATACCTCTGGAAGATGACAACTAAAAATAGTGCAGATTTCCCCACCTAACTTGCTCCAACCTTCTCTTCCTTCAAGCCTTCTCCTTCAAAATCTTCTATTCAAGCTTCACACACTCAACAAGCACACACACTCGAATTAGGGGCTCTCTAAGACTACAAAGAGACCCAAGGGAGGCTAAGGCTCCTTTAAATAGAGGCACAAACCCCGGAAATTAGGGTTTCACTTGCCAGATCCTACTCGCCGAGTCCCACTAGTGGACTCGCCGAGCCAGTCACTTAAGTCGCGATCCGCTCTCGCTGCTACTCGATGAGTAGGATAACCGACTGGTCGACTAGGGCCAAAACCAAGAAACTATAATTGAACAATACCTGAGAATCGGGGCGTTACATTAAGTATGACTAAGGGAGCTCAAAAGCTCAAAAAAGGCTAAATGAAAGACTTAATGAATGGACGAAGCCCTTAAATCCATAAAGTTGGCACCGTTATGCCAAAAGAGATCATGAAGACCTTAGATATGAAAGAATAATTATTTGTGACGTCCTAATCCCCAACATCCACCCAACCATGTCTAAAAGCATAAAATCTAACCCAAGAAGAGATCTAAGCAACTAATAAGCTAGGTGAGAACTTGATACCTCAAAAACTTGGCAAATGAGACAAAGATTATGGATCCAAGACTTCTTCTTCAAGCCAAGCAACTCCTAATTCCTTAGCTCCTTCAACATGCACCAAAAATGAACTCTCAAGGCTCTCCCAATGCTCTCACACTCAATAATGGAAGATAAGGCTTGATTTTAGGGTTTCTGGACAGAGGAGGCTGGTAAGGAGGCCAGCCAAAGAACTTAAGGCCTATAAATAGGGTGCAACAACCTAAAAGTTAAGGTTTCTCAATCAGTCTCCAACTTGCCGATTTCCCTTCACCAACTCGCCGTGTTGGTTCATAAAAACGCTCGTCCCAAAAGCCTCCAACACGTCGAGTTTCCCACCATCAACTCGTCGTGTTGGTCCCTAGGAAAGGGGATTTATTTCCAAAATTAATCTTCTAGATTCCGGGAGTTACATATATATATATATATATATATATATATATATATATATATATATATATATATATATATATATTGAAAGACCCTCACTTTCGTATTTCTGAAAGACCTAAACTTTCATACTTGACAATATAGTTACTCCAAAACATGCTACATGCATATTCATAAAAACAATATTTTATATTGATAAAGTGATTACAAACTATTGGATACAAACCGACTATTTCAAAGTGTTATATATTACATAACTTCTCAGGATTCTATAGTTTTATACATATGGGAGTACAAAATACAATAGTTTCAAACTATTCATAATCTTTTATCAATACAATAGTTTCAAACTATTCAAAAATCTTCTATCAATATATAACTATACTGGATGCTTATCTCTTGCAATTTGTTAAACATTGAGAGGGTAAGCGGTGATGCTTAGTGAGTTCAATAATAGATACAATATAACGTTATGTCACGTATATATACTTCAATATGACAGAAGCAAAGAGGAACAAGGAACAACAAAGGCATATGTGAATAATGTGACAAACTTTCCATATCAATCATTGATTTGATTCAAAGATATACAATCAATAAAACATAACAATTTTCATACTTGATATACATCAATAAAGCTTTGGCCCAAATGGCACAGAAGACATACAACTTCGGATTAACATTTTGGTAGATTTTAGGCTTATAGCTCTGTCTAACCTTCTGCCAATACCATAGAATAGAATTCATTCCCTTACGGAGACATGTTCTACATGGCCAGAGGCTACATACCAGTATCGATGTGAATCTAAGTCTTTTCACTGATCACATGGTCAAAGGTATTTCTTTGCTATTAAAAATAGCGAATAAAAATAACACGGGAAAATAACCCGGAATAATAACACTGAAAAGCACATAGCACACATAACACATAACATACAATTGTTCCTATATATTAAACTCACCGTGAAATAACCGGGGGTTAAAATAGTAATTTGTGCAGCACTTCGTTACTCTAAATAACTTTCTTCTATAAAAACGGGAGATATATTGAAAACTGGGCTCTGCGAAGGTAGAGCTTCAAAACCGAAAAGATAAATTTTTCGGACTTCTCGGGAACTTCGGGGCGTGTTTCGGGCGTTGGAAATAATCCTGGGGCTTCGAGGGAAGTTGATTTGCAAGAAATATTGATTTTTGGGGGTAAAAAGTGGCAATTTCCAAGGTTTACCCGGGAGATCTCGCAGCCACTATATATAGGCACGTGGCTCGGATCTTCGGCCGAAGGAAGAACACACGGCAGAAGCAGCGAAGGCCAGCGAGGCTCGGATGCGAGGGTCGGACGCCTGCTGGCTCGGCTCGGACGGCGACACACGTCGCACCTCGGACGCGTCACGACTTCGGAAGTGAGGAGTCCCTGTACACGCGTCGGCTGCTTCTTCCGGATGAGTCACGACGTTGGACACGGGGCGCCAGCTAGGACCTGATGACGTGGTCGGTCTTATCTAAGCGAAATTCCTCAGAAATTGAACGAAAATCTTCTAAAATCCATAACTTTTGCATACAGGCTCTGTTTTTGACGTTCTATATATGCACGTGTAGGCAAAATTATGCTCTACAACTTTCGTTTAGACTTCGTAGGCTAGTTTTGACATTATTATTAATATTATTATTTTTAACAGACCGGGACTGGAAAATCCGTTAAAAATTCATAACTTCTTCATCTGATATCCGTTTTCGTCAGACTTTTTACTGTTGTACTACTATTGACGAGATCTTCAATTCTCGTTTAGGTTGTGTCGGCTAAAAATCAATCGATCTAAACTTCGAGTTTTTGCTGTCTACTGGTAAGCTGAAACTTAGAAAAATCATAATTTCCTCATACGAAGTCAGATTTTGGCGTTCTTTTTATCGAACTTCTTGGTTTAACGAATACTACGACTTTCCTTTAGATTACTAAGGCTAAAAAGTAGTTTATCAAAAACTTACTTTTTACGTCATTCGACGCCGTGCAGGTTTTGTCGCCGATCTTCGATTGGTCATAACTTCTTCGTTATAACTCGGATTTTGATGAGGTTTTCGCCTAAATGTTTATAACGAGATTATCTACAACTTTCAATAATAAAATTTTACTTATTTCAAATTTTATATTTTCCTTAAATTTCATCGTTTAACATTTGATTGGAATCTCATAAGACTTCCAATACTTTATGAATGATTCTAAGAATAGTTTTACTTCATTTGTAGTAAAAACCATCTGTTAGAACTCAACATTCAAATTCACATAGTATTTCGTAATATTATTCACTTTTATAATTTACAATAACTGAACGTGTATGTTATATATATATATATATATATATATATATATATATATATATATATATATATATATATATATATGCACCAGAAAAAACCCATCTCAAAAATTTTATCTTCAGTTCATCAATTCAATAATCACTTTACAAAATTAACAAAAATAAATGCATAACATGTTGTTCGATTGTAAAGAAAACGAAGAAAAAAAAATGAATGAATCGTGACTAACCTAGCAGGACTAGCATTCTGTGGTGGATTCTGAGTCAAATGACTCGTCATCACTGACTCACAACTCGTACCTTTTGAATGACGAGTCGCTTGTAGTATGACAAAGCTTGATGAATCAATTTTATAGAACTTAAAAATGCTAATGCGAATTGTTTTCAATGAAAAATGTTTACATTCTGAGGAGTATGTTGGCGAAAAAATTCATTTTCATACACCAGATGCGACACTTTTTTCTGTAATCGATTGTTTTCTTCCATGAGGAGTTTATTCATCGCTGATAGTTTACGATTCGTGCATTGAAGGCGTGAAGCTTCTATCCTCTATTTCTCTATGCATATGCAGTACAAAACAAAATAAATGAAAACGAGCACGAACACGAACACCATAACCAAGAACACGAACACCATAACCAAAAATTAGGACATGAAAATCTTTGAAGTTGAAGAGGAAGAAGAGATAAAGGTTTGTAGGTTTCGTACCTTCGATTCTGAAACCAAACTTTGATCTGTTTAGGCTCAATGTTAGAGAGAATAAGGCATTTGCGAATGGGTTGTTGATGGATGGAACTAGGTTTTTGTTCGCAAATCCAAAAAAAAACAAAGAACAAATGATCAAATCAAAACCCACACTAATAGCAATAGTGACACATTTTAGTGTGATAAACAAAAAGAATGTTCCTTATTCCTAATTCATGATTCGCGATCCTTCAGTGACTTTAATGATAATAATTTAACACCCTTTTTTCGATATCGAATTAAACATATTCTAAGCTTTCGATTCTTCTAATACTTGATTGCTTTCAAACTAATCAATCAAAACCAACAAAACACATAGTGATCTGAATCGGTTTTACCTCCTCCAATCTTCCCTAACCTCTTAAACATCTTGAATTGTTTAACTTGAAGCAAAGAAGGAGACAAACAACATGTTAAATGCTAACCTAATATTCAAGATGGGTTTTTTTTGGTGGAGAGAGAGAGAGAAAAGATAGAGAGAGAGAGAAAGAATGTGTGTATGACTGTGTGTATATGTGTGTGTAGGGCCCTATCTTTGAATTTAATAAAACATTAAATTTAATTAAAAAACCTAAAAAAATATCAGAAGAGCAATTTAGTCTTTTCAGTTTTCCAAAGGACTAAAAACACAACAAAACTAGCTCAAAATGACTACAGAGCCAAAAAAAATATGATGTTTGGAGTAAACCTTGGAAAAAATACATAACAGGGATCATTTTTGTAGTTTTGTCTACGTATTAATTCTATTACTTGATGTTTGTCACTTTTAGCGGTTAACGACCAGTGACAATTTTCGCAATTGTTACAATATTTTTGGAGTTGTTGAAGATCTTTTTGTGTTGTTACTTGGATTGAAATTGGCTATTTAACGATGCAAATGATGGTGTGTTTTGATTAATGATTGATATGATTTCAAAATTGTTTGACAGCAAAACGAGATTTTGAGACTAGTAAATGGTGTTTCGATAATTTGAATGGAGATTAAGAGGATTGGAAATTGGACATTCTATGATTTGTGGATGGATTGAAATTAAGTAAAGGATTATTTGGATGAACGAATCTTCGTTGTTAAGCAGACTTGAATATGTGTATAAAACGTTGATGTCGAGATTCATTTCTATATAGTTTCAAAGGAAGAGGAAGATGGATTGTATGATGGGTAAAGAAGATAAAGATTTTTTTTTTGAAGAGTCGGATGTCACTTCAATTTTTTTTGAGTCTCTTTTTTAAATTTTCTTAAAATATTAGGATTTTTCTGAATATTTCTCAATTATATATCATTTATGTATATATAATATAGGCAGTAGAGACTATTTCTATAAATATTTGATAATATAAGAAGGAAAATTGTTGTAGGGGTTAAACTTGTAATTTTTCTAAGACAACAAAAATTTAAAATAAATGAAAGATGAGTAGTTTGTGAATAATGCAGAAGAGTCTAAGGAGCAGTTTGTAATTTGGATAGTGTTTGAAAATTAAAGGAAAACCCATTCGCCATTTATGTAAATTGGATATTTTAGCATGGCCTAATATAGTAATTTGCCACGTGAAAAACGACAACAATCTTTATATATAATATAATATATATACTATATAAATATATACAAAGATGCAAAATGAAAATCAAATCTGATCTTGGGGCACACAAATAAGATAAACTAATAAAAATCCTCACACAACTTGCTCTCACACTAACGGGGTGTAATTAACAACAGCTAATATTCTTAAATTAAGTCTATATATAGGCATACACCCAATCCTGTCCATACACAACCTCTTAAGCTAGAGTTAATTGCTTAGCTTGTACGATTTATTAAGAAATGATGTTTTTGTCATTTGATCTCCCTCTTTTCCCTCTTATTTTAACGCTAATTGTGCTACTGCTATTCATTCCTTATAAAATGTTTTCATCTGCTTCGAAGACTCGCAAAAACCAACCACCATCCCCAAGAAAGCTTCCAATCATTGGAAACCTTCATCAGCTAGGCTCGAACCCCCATCGTTCTCTTCAGGCCTTAACCCAAGCACATGGTCCGCTTGTGCTCATTCAACTTGGCAGTGTACCCGTGCTTGTAGCCTCAACAGCTGAAGCAGCCCGGGAAATCTTAAAAACCCATGATGTAATCTTCGCCAACAGACCCAAATTAAGTATTCCTGACACGCTTACTTATGGATCTAAGAACATAGCATTTTCTCAATATGGAGAGTATTGGAGGCAGGTGAGGAGCATTGCAGTGCTTGCGCTTCTAAGCAGTAGAAGAGTTCAGTCATTTAGAAGAGTGAGAGAAGAGGAGACTCGTCTTTTGATTGACAAGATTGGAGAAAATTGTGGTTCTTTAGTTGATTTAGGCGATTTGCTAAATTCGCTTACAAACAATATAGTTTGTAGGGTGGCTCTGGGGAGGACATATCATGGGATGAAGTTCAATGACTTGTTGGCAAGGTTTGCGTATCTGCTTGGTGCCTTTTCCGTTGGAAATTATATTGGATGGTTGTCGTGGGTGGATCGACTGAGTGGTCTAGAGGCAAGAACAAAAAAAGTCGCTGAAGAATTTGATGAGTTTCTCGAGAGTGTTCTTGAAGAACATATAAATAAGAAAAGAGCAGTGGAAGGCGATATAGGTGGTGAAAACTATGAAAACCAGGATTACGTTGATATCTTACTCGATGCTCAAAGAGAAAATACTACCAACTTTATCCTTGACAGAGATATCATTAAAGCAACTATCATTGTAAGTTTGTTCAGCCTCTCTCTTTAGTTAGTCATGGAAAGATTAAAACTATATAGCTAGCATTAATGCTCCACACATACATTATACTAATATGTTTTAGGATCATTAATATTCATGGTTAAATAATTTTTGTTTTTTGGTATATCTTGTAGGACGTATTTGCTGCTGGAACTGATACTACATTCGCAGCCATAGAGTGGGCAATCAGCGAGCTAATAAGACATCCGAGAGTAATGAAAAAGTTGCAGAAAGAGGTCAGTGAAATAGCACAAGGAAAATCTATGATCAGTGAGGAAGATTTGGAAAAAATGCATTACTTACATGCTGTCCTCAAAGAGACTCTCCGGTTGCATACTCCACTCCCTCTACTCATTTCTCGAAAATCATCAGAATATGTGAAATTAATGGGGTATGACATTCAAGCAGGTACTCAAGTGATTATTAATGCTTGGGCAATAGGAAGAGATCCTTCACTCTGGGAGGATGCTGAGGAGTTTAAGCCAGAGAGGTTTCTGAATAGTTGTATTGACTATAAAGGGGTGCACTTTGAGTTCCTTCCATTTGGTGCTGGAAGAAGAGGGTGTCCTGGTATTCAGTTTGCAATAGTTATTAAGGAGCTTGTTTTGGCTAATCTTGTGTACAAATATGATTTGGCATTGCCAGATGATGTGAGAGGGGAGGAACTCGACATGAGCGAGTACACTGGCCTTACACTCCATAGAAAGTTCCCTTTACTCGTTGTGCCCAATCCTCACTTCTAGTAGTTGCCAAATGTAATCAGGGGCAAATCTAGGATTTGAACTCACCACCGGTGTCCAATTTAAATTAGATGATAATATAACTAGATCGATTTTTATTTGGGTGGGATCGCAATAATATCATCTAAATGTAACTATAATATTAATTTTAGGGGCTATTGTCATAAAAGCCCATAAATTTTCATAAAATTATGAGTTTTATTTTTTGGTGTTTTTAGGTTTCTTGAAGCCTAAGATTTGTGTAATGGGTTCATTTATTGCATTTATGGTTTTACCTATTTTTGCAGTAACCTTCACCTGAGTTGGCTGAATTTATTATGAGTAGTTACTCTTTTTTTTGTGTTTTTTTTTTTTTTTTTAATTTATTTAATTCCTCTTTCCAAAAATTCCCAATATCTTGAGCTATTTTATGGCGCCTCTGCGAATCCTCTTCTTGTAAACCCTGCTGCATATTGAGCTATTTCATGGCGCCTCTGCGAATCCTCTTCTTGTAAACCCTGCTGCATAAAAAAAAGGACTAATATTATAAAAATCTTAAATTTTTAACGCGTAATTGGAAAAAACCCTAATATTTTTTTTTATTATTGCTCTGGCCACAGCTTTCTCGTAGAATTATCACTCTAGCCCACTTAAGTTTCATGGTTAACTTGGTTAATTTTTTTGCAAAATCAGTCCTAAAAAGTTTAAATTTAGTCTCTGGGTTTGCAAAAAAGTACACCACATAGTTTTAAGTTTATTTTTCGTTTTTTTGTAAACTTTATTTATTTTCGGTTTTTTTATAAATATATATATATATATATATATATATATATATATATATATATATATATATATATATACATTTTTTATTTCTTTTTTATATACTTTATTTATTTTCATTTTTTAACTTTATTTTTCAACAATTTTTTTTTTTTACTTTTTGTTTTCTATTTTTTTTTCTATTTTAGTTATTTATGGTTTTTCTAATGTTTTTATTTATTTTGATTAAAGTAAACGAACTTGAATTTAATTTAAATTACTATAACGAGTTTTTTTTTATAGAGACCGACTATTATTATATTTTTTTTCTTTCTTTTAGTCTATTATCAAATTGAAAGATATTATCTTGAATTTAAACTATTGATATCAGAAATATGATTTAATTTGCAAGTTATATAACACATTGAAACACTAATTCTCAATAAACAAGCTATTTTTTTAATTTTCATTTTTTCGTAACATAAATATAATAACACTAAAGAAAAAAAGAATAAAAAGAAAATAAGTTGGACCGAAATTACAAATATAAATATAACTATTTTATTTGCTTGAAAAAAAATAAAAAAACTACAAAAACTATAAATTATCAAAATTGTAATATACTCTAATATATTAATTGATTTTATATTTCTCGAAAAAGGTCAATAAAAAGGTTAAAAATACAACAAAAAAAAAACTGGAAAACAAATAAGAAAAAATATATAAATAAAAAGATGAAAAAATTAAAAATATAATACGAAAAGAAAAATGAAAAAAAACTGTAATATACTCTATATATACACTAAAAAAAATAGAAAACAAAAGGTAAAAAAAAATCAAATTGTTGAAAAGTAAAAAAAATGAAAATAAACAAGTGTATATAAAAAAATAAAATAAAAAATGTACATATATTTATAAAAAAAACCCAAAAATAAATAAAGTATACAAAAAATGAAGAATAAAGTTAAAAAATCATGTTGTGTAATTTTTTGCAAACCTCAGGAACTAAATTTGAACATTTTAGGACTGATTTTGCAAAAAAGTCAACCAAGTTAACCATGAAACTCTTTAAGTGGGCTAGATCGATAATTTTGTGAGAAAGTTGTGGCCATAGCAATAATAAAAAAAATATTATGGCTTTTTCCAATTACACGTTAAAAATTTAGGGCTTTTATAATATTAGTCCTAGAAAAAAAAACAAAGATTCAGTCATTTTAGTACCCGAAGCCAGTAAGGAACATTGTTGCAATACCCAGTTGCTAAACGAACTGAGTCGATTTCTAGAATGTCTCAATTGATGATCACGACTGAACTCTGGTGGAATCTTTTGATTCCCATGACAACTTTGATGTCCCCTAAATTGGAATGAGATGAAGCCAACAAGTGACAAGACCTACCAATAGCAATGTCTAGTCGCAAGGGTCGTGATTTCGATTCCAGACACCATCGTTCTCAGTTCGATCGAGAACCTAGGTAACAATATCATAATATTTTGTATCTATTGCACTTTTGTTATTAGTGTCATCTAAGTACAAGAACTAGATGCTTCGATTGATATTCTTTACTGTTAGACATCGTATCTAAATTTTCATGAATCTGGTTTGTGTTTATTTGATTATTGTGACCAATTATTTCCTCTTAAGCTATGAGACGTGTTGCTAATGGTTTTGGGTTGAATCAATTATAATTTTGTGGAGAATCGCAATGTTATTTGGATGCTTAATTTTTTGGTATGGGGTTAAGTAATTTTTGGATGTTTCCAATCATTCATCAGTAGGTAAATTTGCCGCACAGGTAAGGCTACACCGTGCACCATGTACCGCATACTGCGGTAAGAAGCGGTATACGGTAAACACCTTACCGAGGTGCCAAAAAATGCGAGAAGGGTTTGTTCATGTATAGGTTGGCCACACGAAAAATGGGGAAGGAGCCGTTTCTAGCCGTTGCCAATGGCTAGAAATTGGTATTATTTTTTTTTTCAAAAAACACTATAAATACAACATTTCTATTACATTTTTCATGCACAAACCACCTTCTACACAACTTTTAAAACCTTTGCATTTCAAAAATGAATCCAAAAATCCCTCAACTTACCACTCGTAGCAAATCGCGTGCAAATGTTCGTCGGGTTGAGTCGTCAGTTTATCGACCACAAATAGATTTGTCTTCAATTTCGCACCACCTCCAACTCCTACCCCAACAATTTATCTATCAAAAATACCACAACAATAGTACACGATGCAACCACTTAGCCCAACCACATTTCAAAAAAATTCCCCTTCCTCCCGGAATACGGTCAGTCATCACAGAAAGACGAATTTTTCCGGGAAACTCAACCGGATCCTGAATTGTAACGCCTTATTCCAATCATTTCCTATTTTGAGATGGTGACCAAATATTGGTTATTATCAGGCTTAGGACCTTTGATGAAATGAGATCTGGAACTATTTGGATGTGGGTGATGAAAATTTAGATGATCCGGGGATTCAGTTTGTGTTTTGGAGCCAATGGGTATATTGGTAAAGTGTCAGCTCAGACTTTTATGGAAATTGGACTTTTGTGAAGGAAATTTTGAGGCGATTACGAGATGATAAAAGTGTGGAGCTTCTTTGTAAGACTCTATTCCGAATTGACTCCTAGTATGAGGCTGTGGCTCAAAGGTCGGTCATTATAAAGATTATGGCTTTCGGGAAGGTAAGATCTAGGCTCATTTGGGTGCGGGTGATGTATTAGAAGTGATACGGGTGTTCGGTTCGTATTTTGGAGCCTAGGGGTATTTCGGTAAAGTGGCAGTTCAGGATTTTGTGGAAAATGGATTTTTGTTCGGAAGGTCTTAAGAAAGGTTTGACTTGTTAGAAGTGTAGGGCTTCTTGTCACCTTTCCATGTATATAAGGATCGTCAGAATTGGGCTTATAACAAAGAAGTTATGGCCTTCAGAAGTTTCATGGTTTTCAGGCTTAGCCGGATACACGGGGTGTACTAGTGAAGAAGGTAGTATGCTGGGCGTACCTTGGAGTACGCTTGGCGTACTAACTAGGATGGTTGCGAATGTCCATCGGAGTACGCTGGGCGTACTCCAATCAGATCAGAAACCTATTTTAAGGTCTTGGACCCTATTTAAGCTCCTTATCTCATAACCTAACCCTAATATCTTCAACCTCCACCCCTCTAAACCCTAGAAATCGTCATATATCATCCATGGATCATCCATGGTGGCATTTTGAGCTTATAGAGTCCATTTTTGGGGTGTTTGATCCATTTTCAAGAAGATGGAGTTTGATGCAAAGATGGGGATCAAAGAGGGGCTTATGGATCTGGCTTTTAGGACTCATTATCAGCTTGATGAAGGTATAAAGCTTTGAACTTGATCATTCATCTCTTAGATCTACCATCTTTGGGTTTTGGTCCCTTTTTGGTCCCAAGGATGAATCTTTATGGTTCAAATTCGATTCTTAGACTAGGGATTGCCACCCTTGATGCTATTTGAGCCCCTAAGACAGAAAGTTGCCATCTTGAAGGTCTTATTGGGTTCATGAATGAGTTAGGGTCTCTTTTATGGAAGTAGAATGCCATTTTTTGAGTTTGGGTTTGTTTCGGGCATGCAAAGTCACCAAGTCAGTGACTTTATGGTTTGGATGTTAAGTATAGCTCAGATTTGTGATTTAGACTGGTGGGGCCAAGTATTAAGCACTTAATGGATTTTGGGCATGAGTTGTTTGTATGTTGGGCGTACTATGTAGTACGATGAGCATACGGTCTATTTGCCTAGTACGCTAAGCGTATAGAAGAGGTGCGCTCTTAGGAGGTGTAACACCCAAAAAATCAGAAAGGCCAGGAAGGGAAAGAAAACTCTAAGTCAAAGGGTCAACTCGTCGAGTCCAGGGAGGAACTCAACGAGTTGGAGCGGGATCCGGGGTATCAATTAAGTAACCGACTTGGCGAGTCGGCAAAGGGGACTCGACGAGTCTGGTCTGAATGAGGAAAACCCTAAATCCGGGACTTGGAGCCTATTTAAACGTCTCATTCTCTTCCCTAGGGTTCCTTTACTACCTCTCTAACCCATAACACCAAACCCTAACCACCATATCCGTTTTTGAGCTAATTCTTGCCTTGAAGAGTGCATTAAAGCTTGGAGAAGGAAGAAGGATCTTGGAGGTGCGAGAAGGGGCTATAGATCCGGGATTGGGAAGACATTTCAGAGCATTTGGAGGTAATAAACTAGTACTTGGACTCCTTTGCATCTAGATCTATCTTGGTTATGAGTTTTGGGGCTTTTATGCCATGTCCTTGAATCATTTCGAGTTGGAGCCCAAATCTGAAGTTGCTACTTCAGATCTAAGTGTATTCTGGCCTTGAAAATCATAAAGTATCAGTCTTGAGGGTGTAGGTGAAGTATGGTTGTCTTAAACCTAAGTTTGGAGTGTTTTGGGCCTAGATTTCCTTAGCTACACGTAAAGTTTGCAACTTTACGTGAGGGATAGGATTTGGAGGTATGGATCTATGATTTGGAGCCCCTGCATGGCTCAAAACGCCACTGAATGGATTAAGAACTGGAGCAACTCGGCGAGTCACATGGGTGGACTCGAAGAGTTGGATGAAGTTGGGCAGGAACTCGGCGAGTTGGAAGAACAACTCGGCGAGTCTGTTGAAGATTGCCTTGGACTCGGCGAGTTAAGTCGCGAAACCCCAAACCCTTCGAGTTAAGACTCGGATCAGTGAGTTGAGTGGGGACTCGGTGAGTTGGACAGGTCAGGACTCAGAAATCGGTGGACTCGGCGAGTCATGGACTGACTCGGCGAGTCGAGTCGCGAATGGAAGGACTCTGAGAATATGAACTCGGCGAGTCAGTAGGCAGACTCGGCGAGTAGGGTTGACCTAGAAGGTCGACTTTGACCAGACTTGACTTAGTTTTCTTTCGGGGGACAGTTAGACTAGGTGTTGCATTGATATTGGTAGCTCGGGGAGCTAGTGGAGTAGGAGTTCGGAGAGTTGCCGGGCAGCAGCTAGAGGGGTTATCAGCAAGTTCAGCAAGTGCAGGTGAGTTTCCCTTGTGTGAATGGGTCTACCGCCACAATTCCGGCCCATGTAGTTATGAGTAGGAAGACCCGGGGGTTAGCCCTAGGCACAAGTATGCTAGTATGATATTCAGGACGAGGTCCAGTGTAGCGGGCGGGTGCCTAAGGAATGGTTTGCATGAAAGTTATACTTGTTGTCTGTGTGATGCATGTATGTGCCTGGTAGGAAGGTGAGTGTGGGTGAGGTACCGTATCTCACCACAGCAGAGTATGGACGGTGTTCCATATCTCATTAGCAGCAGAGTAAGGGCGAGGCCCAGGTTAGGGAAAGAGTGAGTGTGGGTCGGGCCAATATCTCACTATCAGTTGGAGCGTGGACGGGGTTCCATGACTCATCAGTTGTAGGACATGGGCGAGGCCCAAGATAGGCGAGGTCTTTAGAACAGGATTCGGTAGTATATGTTTAGTTTATGTGTTGTGATATGTTATGTGTTAGTATATGTTGGCGGGCGAGGCCCAGTGACAGGCGAGGCCTAAGCGAAACAGATCTGTGTCCGAGCGGGGCTCGAAGTCAGGCGGGGCCGTTGTAGTTGGCGAGGCCTGAGGTAGGGGGCGAGGCCCAGAATAGCTGGCGTGGCCTAGTATGTGCAGTATGTGGTAGGATGGGGAAATCACTAAGCTTCGTTCTTACAATTTTCAGTTTTGGTTTCAGGTACTTCCGGTAGCGGAGGGAAGAGCTCGAGGTGATCACATGGCACACACCATTGATTTGTCAACCTGGGATGTTTTACTCTGATAATGAACATATGTTTTGGAAATTATAGTCTAGATTCATGGTGTGACTTATGATATGTTTTATGAATATGGCTTTGGTAATGATTTAAAGAAAAATTTTGGTATGGGTTTTGGGATGTTACAGGAGGACTTGGGCCTTAGTGGACTTCGAACCTTTGGGCCCTAATGGTTTTGGGGTTGGATTTGTGGTTTGTTGGGTCTGAATGTAACTTGGGACAATATTGGAATAGTTGGGCCTATTGAGCTTTGTAGCCCAATCTAGAAATGGATTTCACATTTGTGGGCCTTGATTTAGGCCAATTCTTGGATTAGATTGTTGTGGGCCTTCGTGGTCCAATTGGGGACAAGTTTATTAACTAAGAAGAATATTGGGCTTTAGTATAAGGTCCATTAGAAAGGTCCGAGCCCAATTTGGAAAATTGGGCCATTAATGGTTTTATGGACATTATAATGTTGGACTTTTGTTTTAGGTTTGGGCCTTAGTTTTGGATCATACTGGGCCAGGGTTAAATTGTCATTTTACCCCATGTATGGATTAAGGATTATGGTATATGACCCAATTGCTAATTGGGTATATTGATTGGTAGCGACAGCTCGGGAAACTGGTGGGGCAGCAACTAAGGAATTCATGCGGGAAGCTTTTGTAGTATGAGGTGAGTCTTCTCACCATACCAATGGGTCTAAGGCACCAAGGTCGGCCCATTTATCTAGTTGTGATGATTGTTGCGAATGTGCTATTGATACATTATGTATTTATGTGAAGACCATGTGGGGGTTCCCTTGGAAAATAGTTATATATGTAGTATGCTAGTTGATTGTGTGGTATTTGGTATGCTAGTTGTCTTTGTGATACTTGGATGGAAGACCCCGGGGGGTTCCTGAGGTAGTCGGATATAAGACCATGTGGGGGTTCCTATGGCTTTCCAGGCTAATACCATGTGCGGGTTCCCATAGCAGTGGGCTAAGACCACGTGGGGGTTCCAGTGGCACCCGGTGTAAGACCTTGGAGGGTTTCCAGGGCATCCTTATATGTTTGTACGTTTATCTCATATGTTTGTTTGTATAGCTTGCATTATGTCTTCTTTGGCAGGGAGACCTTGTGGGGGTTCCCAAGGCAAGAAGACCATGTGGGGGTTCCCATGGCAGATAAGACCACGTGGGGGTTCCCGTGGCACTAGGTGTAAGATCCTGGAAGGTTTCTATGGCCTCATTATATGATTATATGCAGGGCTTATGTGGCAGAGATAACTTTTACAGCTAATATGATATGTGTTATGTGGATTGTGTGTGGGGTATGCTCTAGGGGACTCACTATTCTTTGTGATTACGGTTTTCGGTTTTGGATTCAGGTATCATCGATTTGGAAAAAAAAGAGCTCAGATTGATCGGAGTGCACACACTTATGATTTCCGCAATGAATGATTTTGGGATGAACTCTGATAAATGTTTTACTTTATGATGATTTGAAATGTTTGAAATAAATGGTATCAATGTTTTAGCTATATAAAAAAATGCAATTTTTATCCTTGATTTTTGGGTCGTTAGAAGTTGGTATCAGAGCCTTGTTTTGAGGGATTCAAACATAATTTCGGGTGTGTCTTAACTCAGACTTAGGACTAGTAAAGATTTCAAAAGAAAAATGTTTTAAGTAAAGAATTTCTAAGACAAGAAAGTGTGTGGTGCATGCAATCATCCGTGCTCGAGTAAATTTCCCCATAATACCCACATTTGTTATCTGTTATGATTTGATTATGAATCTGTGAATCGCATGCTAGTTGGGGCTAGGGGAGATGCATGTATATATTGTATGAGCTGGTAGAGTTGCATGCTAGTGCTGAGTAGTCAGGAATAGGTTAGCCTGATATGTGGTGCTTGTAGCTATGAGGATATTGGATGTCATGTTGGAATGAGAATGATAATTGGTATTTGTAACTGCAATGTGTATGTTTTGAAATTTGTATACTGTTAGGATCTTATAGCCTTAGAATAGCTAATTTGACCTTATTTCCTGTGGTCTTAGGGTAGAGTCTATTATTCAATAGTCTGTTAGATCATGTTCTGTGTATAATTTACATGCATAAGGCAGCCGACAGCGAGGGTGGATGTGGACTGCGTGGGTTGTGCTATATGGGCCAAATGTTCTATGATAGTTTGTGGGTTGGAGATTGCCTAGGATGAGATTAGTGACATGAGTCACCTGATTGTGAATTGGATGTATAGATAGAATTGTTTGATTGGAATATGTTGGTTAGTTTTTCGTTGTCCGAATGCTGCTTGCTTTGTGCTTTGTGGGACTTCTATTAATGTGAGCTAGATACTAAGTGAATATGCTAGGTCACATGTGGCACATGCTGGATAATCTCAGAGTAATGGATTTGGCCCTATAGCGCAGATCTCGTTTGAGTCTAACCGTTCTAGGATTGATTCTGTTACTCGAAGGATTATCTGATCTTTGTTGCATGTAGCTATATTCATAAGGTAGCTAGTTGACATTACTAGGAATCTTTCAGCAACTGAGGACTGGGTGGGTTGGGAACCTAGGGGGAATCGAGGGGGAGCCTAGGAGGTACTTCGGTGGATACTGTGTTAATGTCTAGCATGCATTTAGTACATCATGGGAGTAGCTGACTTAGAGGATTCGAGATGATTCCGAAGGAAAGTATGGATAGGTGTGGAAGGTAGTATTGGGCTCGTACTACTAAAAGCACAAGATCCATACTCGAATCGGGGAAAGTCTTGGAGAATCTAAGAAGCCTGGGAAGGACCAGGGTGATGGGTTTTAGCCATAAGAACTTTCCTATGTGCGCATGCAAAACCCTAATGCTTGGATCTAGGCTTTCTAATTAAACATGCTTTGAATCTAAGACTTCTAATGACTAATTAGGTATAAGAACAATACTAAACCAGATCTAGAATCATACCTTTGAATCTCTTGTTTGATCTTGTTGTCTTGGAGCTCTAGAGTCATAATTGTCACTCCTCTAATGGCTTACAAACACCAAATAGCAAGAAGGATGATTTGGGAGAGAGGGGAGGAATTCGGCCAGGGGTTCTCTACTTTAGATCAAGTGCCGATTTCCCTTTGCCATAGGGTCTATTTATACTTGTAGACTCCTTAAGGGTCACAACTTAAACCCTAGTTGGATAATCTTCTCTTAAAGCAATCCAAATCCATTCCTTAGATAGCCTTGGACGATTTGAAGCTATCCATAGCTTCTAGAATCCGTCCACCTCTATCCAATATGGATTTACCGTCTAAATTTTAACTATCAAACAATTGACAGTTTATACCCTCTTGTTTAATTAATCTCTTTAAGTCACCAAATTAATTCTATGACTTATATTAATCAAATAACAATATTATTATTCTTTATATTATTCTCATAATATATATTAATAATATTTATTCTCTCTTAATAAATCATCCTATCAAGTTGCTATGGTGAAGGCAACCTAAAAGGACCATGCACAACCGGGTCAATTACTTGCCTAATATAGTTACAGCCTTAGACACTATTCCAACACAGGGTTGGTCTCGACTCTGGTGGTGAGCCAGTTAGTGGAACGACTGCCAGGGTTTTGAGTTGGCCTTGGATCTCTTGTATCAGGCGGCAAGGATTGATTGTGCGATCTATTGCACTTTCGGGACCGGATAATTTGTCTTGGGATTAATTTGTAGCCCGGTTTAGAGTAGAGGTTTCTCTAGCTATTGCAGTCTAGTTGTTGACGATTGAGATGGTGAGTGTGTCAGGGTGCGAGAGCCTGAATCTTATGGATCCTAGAGCCCGAGGGCGGAAGATCGATTTGGACTACCTCGAGAAGAGAGGTTCAAGTTATGTTCATTTAGTGGAGGGTCTTGGGAAGAGAGTCAAGAGACCCAAGTAATTCGGATCAACTTTGGAGAGGTCAGCAGGTTGGGTTCAGTGTAACGCTTGTGGAAACTGCACGATGGAGGGTCATTCCAAGGGCTTGGAGTGTCATTAAGATTGGAAGGAAGTGTTACCCCATGCCGTTAGGGTGATCGAGGTAACATAGGAGGAGGGGTCATGATTCCTTCAGATGTTTGTGGAAATGCTATTTTCTGCCATTTTTAATGGATGTTGGGAATTTGTATCACTTCGAAATTGTGATAAGTTGGATCTCGGGTTGGCTCTCTGCTATAGTTTGAGTGAGCAAGGGTTGTCAGATGCCAGTCAGCATGCTGAGGAATCTTCAGACAGACGTATCTCAGGGAACGGGTTCCATGTGTACCGTGATTGCTCCGATTCGTTGTCAGAATCTGTTCAGTGATCTGGGTTGCTATAGGTGTCGTAAGTTTGGCCAGGTCATCGGGGATTACCCATAGGGGGAAAGTCCGTTCTATTTTCATTGTGATTAGGTAGGCAACAAGGAGGTCGATTTTCTGACGATCAGGGAGGAGTAGTGAGTTCACCTGCACCAGTCATTTCCAGGGTTGGTTCAAGGGCTAGTACAAGGGAGTTATGACTAGTTTTCAGTAGTCTGAGTATTTGTGTTTAAAAGAACAATCGGGATTATCGAGGAAAGAATTGTTGATGAGGTTTTAGTTAGACCAACTATCCTTTGGACAACGAAATCTGAGTGTGATATGATTTTAAGCATCTAAATTCATTGATATGGTTGGGATTCAAGAGATGCTAGTTGGTTTTTGGAAGTTGTGTAGTTTTGGGAAGGGTTACTTATGGTGCACTAGTTTGGTAAGCACCGGTCGTCGGCATATTGATTATTGGAACGTAAGAAGGATTGAGAATCACGCAGGTATTCAGGACAAGAGCAGGTATGAGATCGGGATGAGTTTCTCATCCCAACAAGGAAAATGGTGGCTCAAAGTGGTTTGGTTTGAGGGTTGTCCGAGTTGGAGTTCGGTAAAATTTCCCAACATGTGAATCGCGTCTCATTGGTGCTTGATAGCAGAATTTGGGGAATCAAGTTGGGGTTCCGGTCATGGATGGATTTCAGTTTGGGTGTTAAGTCTAGTGCGTGCTCGACTCTATATGGGATTTGAAGTGATAAGTTAGGGGCAAGGGATTGGATTGTGTTGGTGTTACGGCGGAAGTGTTGTAAGACTATGGGGGTTCCGTAGCATCCACTAGCAGCCAGATAGTGCAGAAGGTGTTGTAAGACTACGGGGGTTCCGTAGCATTCACTAGTAGCCAGATGGTGCAGGAAGTGTTGTAAAACTACGGGGGTAGCTGTAACATTCACAAGCGGCTAGATATTATGGGAAGTGTTGTAAGTCTGAGAGTGTAGCCGTAGCATTCACGAATTCGTTCAGATGAATTAGACCAGGGTGGACCAGTTCGCAAGGTTATGAGTAGGTCGCAACATAATTGGGATCAGGGAAAGGTAAGTCGAAGGAGACCATGTATGATGTAAGACTGCATTTATTCTGGTAGCATTCGCTTTTTGCGTTGAATTCAGTGGCGACAGGTTGTCAGCCTATCATGATCGTATGGATCAAATGGATGGAAGGACCCATGAGTGGCTGTATAAGTAGGACATTTATTATCAAATGAGGTATCCTTCGGAGATCATGTAAGACTGTTGTACGTGTATATTGGCTCTGTGAACCGGTAGGTGTCCGGTGTTTCGGATAGTTGGCAGACAAGTTGGGACCAGGGAGGTCCCGGTCCTTCTTCAGGTAAGCAGCTACGTGACATCAAGAGGAGTTGGAGCGACTTTAGTGATTCGGGGTCCGTGAATGGAATTGCTCGTATTCAGTAGCCACAGTTAACCGGTGATTTTATCCTTTTGGAAGCCTCAAAGTATTACGGGTGGAAAGTATTCTATTTAGACTGGTTTTCTTGTAGAATCAGTTCCGATGATAATTCAATGTGGGTAATCTGTTAGGGAGACAAACCATCTTGAAACTTCATATTTTAGATGGAGCAGATGTGATCAGGTTGTAAGGAATTCGTTCATCCTCGGGTTCTAGAACCCTACGAGGGTTGATTTCAGTTGCCTTAGGGAGGCTGTGGTACTATCAAGTTTGTGGCGGTGTTGCTCAGGTTATCTGATATGTCGGGGCTGGTGATGCGTGATTTCGAGGACAAAATCTAATTTAAGTTGGGGAGAGTTGTAATGCTCTGTTCCGAATTGACTCCTAGTCTGAGACTATGGATCGAAGGTCAGTCATTATAAAGATTATGGCTTTTGGGAAGGTAAGATCTAGGCACATTTGGGTGCGGGTGATGTATTAGAAGTGATCCGGGTGTTCGGTTCGTGTTTTGGAGCCTAGGGGTATTTCGGTAAAGTGGAAGTTCGGGCTTTTGTGGAAAATGAATTTTTGTTCAGAAGGTCTTAATAAAGGTTTGAGTTGTTATAAGTGTACAACTTCTCGTCACCATTCTGTGGATATAAGGATCGTCGGAATCAGGCTTATAACGAAGAAGTTATGGCCTTCGGAAGTTTCGTGGTTTTCAGGCATAGCTGAGTACACGGGGCGTACACAAACTGTACGTGGGCTGTACTAGTGAAGAAGGTAGTACGCTGGGCGTACTGAGCAGGATCGTTGCGAATGTTCCTCGAAGTACACTGGGTGTACCATATGTATGTTGGGCGTACTGCAGTCAGATCAGAACCTTATTTTAGGGTCTTGGACCCAATTTAAGCTCCTTATCTCATAACCTAACCCTAATATCTTCATCCTCCACCCCTCTAAACCCTATAAATCGTCATATATCATCCATGGTGGCATTTTGAGCTTATGGAGTCCATTTTTGGGGTGTTTGATCCATTTTCAAGAAGATGGAGTTTGATGCAAAGATGGGGATCAAGGAGGAGCTTATGGATCTGGCTTTTAGGACTCATTCTCAGCTTGATGAAGTTATAAAGCTTTGAACTTGATCATTGATCTCTTAGATCTACCATTTTTGGGTTTTGGTTCCTTTTTGGTCCCAAGGATGAATCTTTATGGTTCAAATTCGATTCTTAAACTTGGGGTTGCAACCTTTGATGCTATTTGAGCCCCTAAGATGGAAAGTTGCCATCTTGAAGGTCTTATTGGGTTCATGAATGAGTTAGGGTCACTTTTATGGAAGTAGAATGCCATTTTTTGAGTTTGGGTTTGTTTGGGGCATGCAAAGTCATCAAGTGAGTGACTTTATGGTTTAGACGTTAAGTATAGCTCAGATTTGTGATTTAGACTGGTGGGGCCAAGTATTTAGCACTTAATGGATTTTGGGCATGAGCTGTTTGTATGTTGGGCGTACTATGTAGTACGATGCGCGTACGGTCTATTTGCCTAGTACGCTAAGCGTACAGAAGAGGTGCGCTCTTAGGAGGACTTGGGCCTTAGTGGACTTCGGACCTTTGGGCCCTAATGGTTTTGGGCTTGGATTTGCGGTTTGTTGGGTCTGAATGTAACTTGGGCCAATATTGGAATAGTTGGGCCTATTGGGCTTTGTAGCCCAATCTAGAAGTGGATTTCACATTTGTGGGCCTCGATTTAGGCCAATTCTTGGATTAGGTTGTTGTGGGCATTCGTGGGCCAATTAGTGACAAGCTTATTAACTAAGAAGAATATTGGGCTTTAGTATAAGGTCCATTAGAAAGGTCCAGAACCAATTTGGAAAATTGGGCCATTGATGGTTTTATGGACATTATAATGTTGGACTTTTGCTTTGGATTTGGGCCTTAGTTTTGGATGATACTGGGCCAGGGGTAAATGGTCATTTTACCCCATGAATGGATTAAGGATTATGGTATGTGACCCAATTGCTAATTGGGTATATTGATTGGTAGCGATAGCTCGGGAAACTGGCGGGGCAGCAACTAAGGAATTCATGCGGGAAGCTTCTGCAGTACGAGGTGAGTCTTCTCACCATACCAATGGGTATAAGGCACCAAGGCCGGCCCATTTATCTAGTTGTGATGATTGTTGCGAATGTGCTATTGATACATTATGTATTTATGTGAAGACCATGTGGGGGTTCCCTTGGCAAATAGTTATATATGTAGTATGCTAGTTGATTGTGTGGTATTTGGTATGCTAGTTGTCTTTGTGATACTTGCATGGAAGACCCCGGGGCGTTCCTGAGGCGGTCGGATATAAGACCATGTGGGGGTTCCTATGGCTTTCCAGGCTAAGACAATGTGCGGGTTCCCATGGCAATGGGCTAAGACCACGTGGGGGTTCCAGTGGCACCCGGTGTAGGGCATCCTTATATGTTTGTATGTTTAGCTAATATGTTTATATGTATAGCTTGAATTATGTCTTGTTTGACAGGGAGACCTTGTGGGGGTTCCCAAGGCAGGAAGACCATGTGGGGGTTCCCATGACATATAAGACCATGTGGGGGTTCCCGTGGCACTAGGGGTAAGATCCTGGAGGGTTTCTATGGCCTCATTATATGATTATATGCAGGGCTTATGTGGTAGAGATAGCTTTTACAACTAATATGATATGTGTTATGTGGATTGTGTGTGGGGTATGCTCTAGGGGACTCATTATTCTTTGTGATTACGGTTTTCAGTTTTGGTTTCAGGTATCATCGATTTGGAAAATAAGAGCTCAAATTGATTGCAGTGCGCACACCTATAAAAAATAAAATTTTTATCTTTGATTTTTGGGTCGTTATATTCTTGTTACCTTTTCATGGATACAAGGATCGTCAAAATGGGATTTGTAATGAAGAAATTATGGTCTTCTGATGAAGTAAATAGAATTGCTAATAGTTTGGAAATTTATAATTCAAATTTTGAGACTCGTTTGGAGGAGAAAAAAAGATCAAGAGAGGAAAAGCAACGAGCTCGCGAGGAGAAATAAAGAAGTTGGGATATAAATTTTTTAACAAAACCTTTCGATCACCTCTACGGAGATGAGCTTGATATGGTTTTGAAGGTTAGAGCAGACATCATGAAAAAATATTACAAGCAATAATCATTTTTTTGGATTGTAATTGTTTTTATGTTTTTTTTTTCGATTTTAGGATTGTAATCGTTTGTATATATATATTTTTTGTTTTCAGGAATGTAATTGTTTCAATTAAATGAATGAAGTTTTTGTAGTTAATTGCATTTTATTCAACTAAAAGATGAAAAAAAAACCAAATGTTTTTTAACTAATTACATTTTGTTCAATTAAAAAAAAACAAAAGTGTGGTAAAGTGAGGTATGACACCCCACAGTTTTGTGGGATGTGATAAAAAATAATGTGACACTTAAAAAATGTGGTTTGACAAATATCGGTCTTAATGCTTGATGTTTTGGCATAACCAATCTTACATCTAAAATTACAATGCAGTTCCGTAGTGCATTTTTTTTTTTTTTTTTTTTTCATTTTAACCCTCAAAACTATTAACCTTCATTGGAAATTAACAATATTTCGCACATAATTACCAACACATCATATGATCTTGCGAGATTTTTGACGATAAATAAAATTAAATCAACACCTTTTATTATTTTTCAATCTTACGCTAAAGATTTGTCATCACAGTCGTCGCCAATTTTTCAGTCCTAATCTGATCCTTAATATATATATATATATATATATATATATATATATATATATATATATATATATATATATTAACAACATTTATGTGTAACTAAAAATGTAACATTAATTCCGTGCAATATTAATAAAATGAATCACAAATTTCATAAAAGGGTATAACAAAATCATAAGAAGCACAAAGTGATATTTTAACCAATCATGTATCATCAAGACTTCAAAAGAAGGGCTTTTAGCACGGTAGCACAAAAATATTTGACCAACTTGCACATTTAGTCACTCATGTTTTTTTTTGTTCAATTTGTCCTTAACGCTAATAAATACCGGATAATTAGGGGAGTAGGAGAAAATGTATCCGGTTTACATGTCACAACTAACGTGTTTTGGCTTATGTGGACTACCATTTGATCATGTCATTGTATATGGTAGAAACCTTCCTTAAATAAACATTCCTACCCCAAATTAGGTCACCCCGATACCCTCTACTTAATAGATATAACCAGAGTAATGTCTGCCTCCTTCGGTCGATCGATCAACCTCCTGCGTGTCGGAAACCATCGCGATGATGAAGCGTGTCCACCTTGTGACTATAAAGACAGAATAAACATCGAAAGGATAGTATAGATGGACGACAACATTGCTCGAAGGTTTTGGAACTGCAAAAAATCCTTGGTGATTATTCCTTCTATTTACTTACACCCTATTCGATATCTTGAGCTGAAAATGTACACCTTTTCCTTAATCGTAACCCTAATTGTCGTCTTCCCTTTTAATCAGTTAGCTGAAGGTCCAAAATGTAAGTTTTTTATGTGGAAAGACGATGTAATGGAGGAGGGGTACTACAAAAAGAAGCTTCATAAGTTGAGGTTTGAGGTGCTCGAAAAGGAAGACTTTAGTGAAGTTTCGAAGGCACAAAAGAAGGTGACACAGCTGTAGTAAGCTATGGAAGCAAAGAATGAATTTTTGAGAGACATTTAATGGATTTGATGAAGAAAAACATTGTGATGAAGACTTACCTTGGTGTTACACCCATAAAATTCAATCTAATTTTAAACTTTTTAAATCATTCAAAAACCAATATGTACATCCATAAAAATCAAGTCAATTTAAAATTTTTTAAATATCCAAAATAACATTTATTATTACAAAGTGTTTTAAAAATAGTTTAAACATCAGAGTTTCCATAAATCATAATCATAAATCGAGGAAGTGTACAGTCACGCCTACGCCTTCCCGCAGTCATCCATTGCACCTGAAAAAATAATTGATAAATGTAAGCTCGAAGGCTTAGTGAGTTACTCCCAAAATACCAACGCCATACAGATATAACCATATCATATAAACATATAAGAAACACAGAACAACCATGCATCTCGAGTCTACAGTCTGACTGGTCCGCCTGCACCGGGCCTTCAGTCCACCTGGTCCACTTTCTGAGTCTATAGTATGACTGGACCGCCCGCACCGGGCCTTCAGTCTATCTGGCCCACTCTCCGAGCCTCGAAACGTCTGGACCGCCCTCTCGGGGCCTTCAGCCTATCCGGACCGCTCGTCGGGCCTTCGACCTGACTATGTGCCCTCCTAGGCCTGTAGTGTATCCGGTCCTCCCTGGGTATGTTGGCCTACAACACGAAGCAGGACCCGCCTAAACCCAACCCCCATAAGCTTTCCAAGCCCACTAATGGCCCAATTTGCTAAATTGGTCCCAATCCCTCTAAAGGGCCTTAACCTTAGCCCAAACATCTTCTTGGCCGACATTATCTGACTTCTGATGGCCCAACAAGGCCCAAGAACCAAAATCCCCTGCATGGCCCAAACCGAGGCCCAAAACTCGCAAGGCCCATATCTGATGAGTACGTTGGGCGTATTAGCTAAATGGTGAGTACGCTGGCTGTACCTGCATTTACGCTTAGTGTACTCCCCTGTTAAGTCACTTTCCCATTAAGTGCTTAAATACTCCAATCCAGAAGCTACAATCACAGATCCAAGCCCTTTTCAACGTCTAAATACATAAAGTCACTGACTTAGTGACTTTGTATGACCCTAATAAGCCCAAACTCCAAAATAGATTTCCATTCTCATAGAAATGATCTTAACTCGTGCATGAATCCAATAAGACATTCAAGATGGCAACTTTCTGCTTTAGGGACTCATTTTGAACTGAGAGGTCACAACTCTAAGTCCAGAAATCGGATTTGAACCATAAAGTTCTATACTTGGGACCAAAATGACTTCAAAACCACACTACACTAGATCTAAGCATTCTTGAGGAAAGTTATGAACTTTATACCTCCAAAGAGTCTCAAATGATGATGCTAATCCAGATCTATGAGCTCAAACTTCCTAAGTCCTTCCTTGTTAATTTCTCCTCTCCTCTTCTAAGCTTAAAAATCACCAAGATGGGCATCTCAAGGTTAAAATTACAAAAGAATGAAGGGATGTGACGTTCTAGGGTTTTTCTGAGGTTGGGGAGGCTGATAAAGGGCTAGGGTTCAAGTCCTCATGTTCTTTATATAGTGCTTGACCCTAAAATTAAGGTTTAGTGTCACTGAGCGTATGCTTGGCGTACATCTCGTACGTTGGGCGTACGTCTCCAACACCCACGACCATTTAACCTTTTACGATGGGCGTACTAACCCAGTTGCCACCTTTTCATGCATGGTCCTTTCTTGCCACTTCCTTCCAACCAAGGGCCAAAACTAACACAATTAAAATCCTAGGGATGAATTTGAAGCTACTTGAAAAATGGGATATTACAAGTCTCCCCCACTTAAATTCGATTTCGTCCTCGAAATCATTCCTTACCATCTTCAGCAACCCGACATCCTGAGGGGCATCTCCACAACCATAACATCCGACGTCTTTAGAAGGAGACTAAACCCGATGTAAAACTTTTCGTTCCATAGAAGACAAATCCATAAACCCATGCGGCACACAACCCTACTCCACCTAAAACTTGCGATATGGAAACCTGAATTTGGTCTGGCTCCCTAACAGACCACTCATCCTAACCATTGCTAGAACTCTTCCTATTACTACTAACAGACTACCCAACCCTGGGATACTGAGGTTCCTACCCGAAAATAGAACCATGGATCATAATCTGCTGAACCCTTGTGCCTATGACTTACCATTAGCCTGCACCAGGTATCTTGGCCTACTGCATAGAGCAGGACCGCCTCAGCCCGATCAAGCACAACATGCCCCTAATATACCATCAGGATAAAATGTCCACAAAATACCGACGATAATATAACATGTCGCTCCTTTTCATCCACCACATCCATGGAATACAGATATGCCAAGTCCAGTTGATCATAGGGTCTAGTCATCCTCGGGATGGAATACCCTAGATTGGAATACCAAAATGTCGAATCAATTCAACCATCAGGGTGAAATTCTCAGGGTTTGTTAGCTTACCGTCTCAGCCCTACCGCTCCTCTTGAGCCTCCGTGCCTACGACTTCCAGTCAGCCCGCATCGGGTGTCTTGGCGTACTGCATAGAGCAGGACCACCTCAATCCTACCCACATAATGTGTCGCCATAAACGATCAGGAGAAAGATCTAACCCGGTTCTCAGTACATGAATGACAAGACATTCTAATCCCAAGCCTTCTTAAAGCTAATGAATACCCATTCGGATCTACTTCTAGTCCCCAACCGAAGTATTACCCGATCTAAGAAGCTTAATCCTCTGAGATACTCCGAACTGATGAGATCACCAAGATCCTCCGATTCTTCACAATCGAGTACAACTCACCTGAATCTCAAAAATACATCCATTTAGAACGCGCTCCTACAAGAGACATAACCAACACAATCTCTATGCACACATCCTATGACTGGAATACCCTTACATTGTCCTCAACATAGGTCTGGATTCCCTCCGAGCCCACAGCATGAGTCTGGTATGCCCCCCTCCAGCCCTCAACTCATGACTGGAATGCTCCCGATAACCTATCGACACCGTTGTCATCACTTGAGTTGCTCAACACTCCATCCTAGAGATTATCACCTCCTTCATTGACCAAGGAGGCCTAATCAATGTCCTTCACACATCAACATGTGCCACAGCTGAAACCTCACCCTACATTATCCACTTGTAGAACAAGTTGCTACCCCATAACACATATATACTCAGTACCCAATCATATAACTACCAAACCCATAAAAAGTCTTCAGCATGACTGAACCGCCTCACCAGGCCTTCAGTCTATCTGGACCACTCTCAGAACCTTCATCATGTATGGACCAACTCTCTGGGCCTTGATCCTGTCTAGATCGTTTTCCGAACGTTCAGCATGTATGGACCGCCTTTCTGGGCCTTCAGCCTGTTTGGACCAGTCTCCGAGCCTTCGTCCTGACTGGTACACCCCACCGGCCTGTTGGATTAATGTCTAAGTCCATAACTATAATTGGTAAGACTTGACCTGACCTGGCATGGTCCATTTGGGTTGCATGGCATCATGCATTTGGATAGACTATAATGAGAGAAATAACACTTAAGGTTTGTTAATATATTATAAGTTATAATATATTAATAAGATTATTTAATTAGTATTGATCAAGAATTAATCTAGAATTAATTAAGTGATCAAAAGAAGACTAATTAAATATATGGGTTGATTGTGTAAATCATCCATACTTATATAGTGGGCTAATGCTCCATGAATTATCTAGTTGGGCTAAAACCCATATGATGCTTCATGGATGCTCCATGGTGTTTTTTTACCCATGGATCATGGAAATGAAAGGCCATGACAATTAGGGTTTACATGGTGTAACCCTAACTATATAATGATCTTATTCTTGGAGAAAATCGGCCACTATGGGTAATAGGAGAAGGGCTAGCCAATTTTAGAAGTGTTCAAGTTTCTCTCAAGTTATTCCAAGTGTATTTGGTGTTGTGTGAACCATTTGAGGTGTCACACTTGGGGCACTAGGCACTCAAGCTTCATGAGAACATTTTACACCAAAGAGGTATGTATTCTATCTTGTTATATTCATTGTTTTTATATTCTAGATTAGGATAATACCTTGGATGTTCATATTTTCATGTATAATAGATAAAACATAGATCCAAGGTATATAGGGTTGCATGTACACTTAGGAGTGTTAGAATGCTCAAAACCCAACAGTGGTATTAGAGCCTAGGCTTGCTTTCTCTTATACTTGATGCAAATTGCTGAAAAAAAAATCGATTTTCTGGCTTTCTGGGCACTGGACTCGCCGAGTCCACTGATGAACTCGCCGAGTCCATGAGTAAAATCATCCTACTCGTCGAGTAGGTTCATGCACTCGATGAGTAAGAGCCCCAGACAGTATATATTCGACTTTTTTGGCTAGAAATGGACTATGAACATTACCCTAAGCTGTTTTTGGATTTATAAACTTGTTTTTGATGTGGTAATGTTCATGCTAATCCAATTTCAAAGATAATTGTCAATAGATTCATGTTTTGTATTAGTTTAAGTGTTATGCTAATTACATGAAAAAGTTTGATTCCAATTATCATGTTCATATGAGTTGCTTAGATTAATAGAAAAAGTTGATTGATTATGTGTCTTTGATCCATTTTAATCTAAGAATTGATTCTAAAATGTGTTTGTGTAACTTGTCCTCAAGTTACATGAAAAGTCACATTAAAGTTTCTTAAAACTCATAAAAGTTGGCAATGGTTACAAATATGAAGAGTCTTGTTCTCATTAAATGGTTTTATGACTCCATAACTTGTCCTCAAGTTATGGAGGTTCAAGAGTCTCTTCATTAAATAATAAAAAAAAGTGTAACCTTAATTAGTTCCATAAGTTATAAAATAAAGAAAAGGTACATTCTTTTATTAGTTTAAAGTCTTACATAACTTGTCCTCAACTTATGGAACTTAAAGAGTTTTAATTAAAACTACTTTAAACTCATAAGTTATGGAATTAATTAGTTTTGAATAGTTTCAAAACTTGCCCTCAAGTTTTGGAATTTGAAAATTTTTCTCTTATGAATACTTTAATTCCAAGTTAAGCCCTTAGAATTTTAAAAGTTAAAATTCAATCCTTATACTTTATAATATTATAAGTTAATATATATATATATATATATATATATATATATATATATATATATATGTATAAGAGTAAAACTCAGTCTTACCGTTAGTAGGCCTCATTCACGAGGCCGGTCTATAAGGGGGGGGGGGGGTATAAGGTTACTGCCTATAAAATGGCAGTTTAATGGGTGTCCACTCTCACCCACCGCTTCCTTGACTTGTGGAGGGTCGTTAGCCGAACAGGTAGGACAAAGACTATAAGTTCTCCCTTCATTAAAAGTATTAATGATAAATACTAAGTAACTAAACACTTATAATTCCCAATCTTAGTTACTTAGGAAGATGTGAATAAGGTGCTAACCCATGAAATTACACTTGGCACTTTGCTTAAGTCGGTTGGTGGAGCGTGTGTGGTTTACCGGCACACTAGCTTGATTTAACAAGGTAGGCAAAGGGTTTCTTAAAGTTTAATCATAGGCCGGTGGAGCGTGTGTGGTTTACCGGCACATCGGTTGGGTGATAAACATTTAAGAGTACCAAGTAATTTGCATGGTTACTTCACACCTTGTTTTGTGATCCTCGGCATCCCAGTCACAAAACCTGAAGGGCACACTCGAGATTGAATCATGCCATTGAAAAGTTCAATGAATCTCAAAAGAACTAGGAGTTTCAAATCCAATTAAAACTTAATTATATTTTGTTTTTCATGGTGGAAATTGGTAAATCGTCATTTACCTACCTTCAACTATTTTATAACTTGGATTACGACATCCCTCTTCCAGTTATAAATAGGTTGTTGGGTCCTAGCCTTAATATTTCAAATTGGGTGTTATATTAAGGACTTTAAATCAACTCAACTTGAATATCTCTCCCAAAAGATGTCTAGTTCAGACATCAATGATCTTCCCAAATATCTTGGAACTTCACTTCCTCCACCTCCTCCAATTGTTCTCCCTAACCCACAAGTTCAAGGTCACTCAAGCCCTATTGGCAAGGCAAGGTCTAGGTGTGATCACATCTTGGAGATGTAGTCACATATTGACAAGCCAGGAGAGTTGGGTGTCAAAGTATTGAGAAAGTTGGTGGCTCAACTACTTTCTAAGTCACATAGTGAGTCCCTTTGGGACTCCTATGAAACAGACTATGACAAGACCCTTAATAATCTTATCTATTTTCTTGGTACTGCTGAATCAACAATGATTTGGAAGGCCAATAAAGCAAATTTGATTAGAAGATCGACTTCCCAAAACTTTATGGACATTGACAATGATGACACTGGAAATCCAGAAAAAGCATTCTCTTCCCAATGGAAAGGGGTCGGCCATAGTCAACTCGGTTGACCAAATGGTAAAGAGAAAGGCTAAGTCTGAGATAGTCTCATGTACTATTACCTAAGGGTCCATATGTTTCTATTGCCAAAGGAAGGGGCTTTGGTTACGAAGCTGCCAAATTTACCTAAGGATGTTAAAGTGAATAAGTTTGACTCTACTTCAGGTAAAGTCCATTGTCTAACTCTATTAAGTTCCTATTTGGAGATTCTTATTACATGATGTAGCTGGGTCACATGTTGATGTTTTAAGAATCAAAGAAAAGTAAAGAAACTTAAAGGAAGTATATGCTGATTCTGATCGCAGAAATGGATTTCAATCGCATGGTTCGTTAATCAGAATTTTGAGCAGGTGCTTAAGAGTTATGATAGATTGCTTAGGAATAGATGACAACAAGTTTTCATATACATTTGCATTGTAAGGATTAGTTTTTCCGCAAAGTTTTAAAATAAAAGAAAAGTTTTTAATTTTATTTATTTTAAAATATCCTTACAATGGCATTTGTGGAGGAAAAAAGGATGTTGCTTATATGATTCCATTGATAGCAATATTGGAAATATGAATTTGATTCTTTCATTTGTGGTAGTGTCAAAATTTACCAGATAAGGAAAGATTCTCATCACCTAAGTTTCAGTTGGAAAGAAACTTGGAATCATGCAAGTTGTATAGTATGATGAATGAGAACTTTCAAGCATTGGAAAATTAAGACTAATTACTTGTTCACATGGATGTGTGGGTCAAGTAAAGGACTAAGGGATCGAGTACACATTCTTGTGCACTGATCAAGCCCACCACAAATAATCAATAAGACTATTCGTCATGATTTACTAAAGTTTAGTAAATATGATTATACTTACAAGCTTAAGTATAATTCTGATACATTGGAAAAATTTCGATGTATGGCAGAACGAATGAGAAGAATCAAATTAGGCAGAAGGATAAAAGTTTCTCAAATCTGAAAAGATGGGAGAGTACTTTAGTATCATGTTATATGATCATCTTAATGATTAAGAGATCTTATCACAATTCATCCTCTAAGTGCATTCTGATAGCTAAGAAGAGGAGTTATGAATTATTGAAGTGGTTAAATCAAGAAGATGAGTCATACTTCGTTCCAAAACAATTCTTAGAGTGATACTCTAAGATTGTAACTTGAGTGACATATCTTAAAGAAAGGTTTAAAAACACGTGTCAAATGTAAGAGTACAAGTGTCCTACTCTTGTACATTTGAAGTTGGTAAGTTGTGATGTTTTGGATAAAACAAAGACCAACTTAGACCAATTATGTGAAGTGTTTGTCTTGATAAAGAATCCACACTATCTCTTGAATATGTGAAAAGAGAGTCTTATATGTCAAGAGGACAGTGGGAGTCTTAAAGGTCTTGAAAGTCTCAAGAACTAATCAAGAATAAAACCTGAGGTTCTTCACTAGCACACGACTTGAGGTTTATAACCTATCGTGTTGACATATTCTGTGCCCATTCCAGTTAAAGTTGGCTTTGCATATGAGTTCTTAGAGTCCTCAATTGGTTGCACAGCTACTTGGAAGCTATGGCAGGCCCTTGTGCCGCCAAATGGCAAGAACTTAAGATTGCACAAGCTCAATCCATATGAGTTTGGATTTGTCACTAACCTTGTCTTGTGATTATGGTTCTCACAAATTCATATGGATAGGAACTCATACACCATAAAAATCTAAGTGTAGATAATAATATTTGCATTCTCAAAGTTGTTAGTAGGTACACTAACATGGACTTATGAGAAATAGCAAAGGTCTAAACAATTAAGACTATGATTACGGAATCCCTTTTCATATTTCTGAAATTGTTTAGACACACCTGTGAGCTATCTAAGATAAGGTGTATGATTTTGATAAAGTCTTATCAAAGCAATCTAGTATCAGAAATCTAAACTTTGGTAAAAAAGTCAATAGTTGATTTCTGAGTACATGTCAAAGCTAATGGTAGCATAAGTGTTATGCTAATAATCATCATGTTAGTGGGAGCATGATAGTTATGATACGTATTGCAAGTTAGCAATGTTAATTATAGAAAACAAAAGTTTCAATTCGTGAGGTTGCAGGGGTTGAAAAAGTTGTTTTGCTATAATTAAGGGAGAGGAAATTATACTTCATTTCAATTATGAAAAGCTTAGATCGAGTTTATAATCATTCTAAAGAGCTTATATTGAGATTTTAATCACCTTTAGTCAACAATATATATATATATATATATATATATATATATATATATATATATATATATATATATGAATTTCATGTTGGATTGGTTCAACTTAAGAAAATTCTATATATTGCGTTCTCAAAATTCGATTATGATTACAACATCCCTTTTCATAGTAAAATTTTGAGAATATGGCAAACAAAAATTATTATGGCAAAAGAATGGTCTAGAACCATGTCTTTATTTGAAACATCATGAATCGTGTCCCATTTACTTTGGGTACAAGATTGATTACATGTGCTATAATATTTATTCTTTATGAATTTTCCAAATGCCTTGGGGCATTAAGGAGGAAAATGTCTAGAATTGGATATGACTAAAGTGATTAGAAATTGTCGAGGACAATCTAAGGTTTACCAAAGATTGGTTGCTCAAGGACAGTTGGAAGTATATTGTTAATATTGGAAGGACCATATTGACATAGTCTGAAAAGAGGCAACTCTTGTTCAGAAGTAGTAGTCAAAATGGGAATATAGAGTTGTCTCTATAGATAGAAGCAATCTGTGTAAGATTAGAAAGAAATTAATGCAAGAAGCATGTTGAAAGCAATGCATACTTTGAATATAAGGCTTTGTGTCCATGGAGTAGGTCTTCATTGGAATACCCTGTAATGGTTGTTGACAAGTCTTTGTAACTTTGTACACAGTCATTTCAAGAGGGTAGGGCATTTAAGTTTAAATCCTAACAAGATTTCGATTTGGGAGTGTGAAATTAGAATCATTGAAAGTTTGGTCAATTGGTTTATTTCACAATGTAAGGATCATAGATAAACATAGAGTGCATACTTGGTGTATGGCAAAGCTATTGTTTAGAAAAACATAGTGTACATGCTTGAAGCATGGGACAACTAGTGTTTTTTAATTCAAGTATAAAGTTGATAAAACCGAAACAATGAATAATGAGTAATCAGTATGGTGATAAATAGAAGTGGTTAATTTATATTCATAGGGTTTGATACCATATTAGATTCATTTATTCTTGTGTTTCACTTTGCGTGTTTTGACTTCCATAATAACTAGGTTATTCTTCCAGAATAACTAAGTTATTTAAACCATCCACAGTCGGTCATATGTTGGAAGTAGATATGAATCGAGACTGTCATGGGTTGGCTTGTAGAGGTCCAAGTTGGTGGACAAAGTTGTGCTACAACGCTCATGAGTGCTCGTAAGTTCTGAGTATTGGATTCAACCCGCGCTCATTTGAATCACTTCATGTATTTTATCACGAGTGATCATGAGACGATAATATCTTATATTTTACAAACCTAGAGATATGAGTTGTTACTATGAGTTGGTTATACATTGATTGCACGAAACCGCATTGTTAACTCGATGTTATAAAACGTGTGTTTGTGTATGATTCAACAAGTAGTAGAACAAGCCATATGAGTCGAAATTTATCCATTCCTTTTACCTTCGGGATAAAAGCGATATATGTGGGCCCATCGATGATTTAATGATGATATATGTGAGTGTTTGGCCAAGCCAGGATTGATTTGATTTGTGCAATCAATCAGTCATCATGAATCGGAAATCGGGAAAAAACAAATGGACAGAGAGAATGATTTATAATCCATGTCTCAGTCCATATGATATCTAGAATGAAGGAATATATGATCCCTTATCTAATAGACAAGTCATTGACAAAGGTCAGAGATCATCGGCAAGGTCAGAGTTCGACGGAAGCTTTTGAGAGCTACGATTGCCAGTCGGTTCTTGAAGTCATACGCAATAATAGTTTTAGACTTATCCAAGTGGGAGACTGTTGGATTAATGTCTAAGTCCATAACTATAATTGGTAAGATTTGACCCGACCCGACATAGTCCATTTGGGTTGCATGGCATCATGCATTTGGATAGACTATAATGAGAGAAATAACACTTAAGGTTTGTTAATATATTATAAGTTATAATATATTAATAAGATTATTTAATTAGTATTGATCAAGAATTAATCTAGAATTAATTAAGTGATCAAAAGAAGACTAATTAAATATATGGGTTGGTTGTGTAAATCATCCATACTTATATAGTGGGCTAATGCTCCATGAATTATCTAGTTGGAATAAAACCCATATGATGCTTCATGGATGCTCCATGGTGTTTTTGTACCCATGGATCATGGAAATGAAAGGCCATGACAATTAGGGTTTACATGGTGTAACCCTAACTATATAATGATCTTATTCTTGGAGAAAATCGGCCACTATGGGTAATAGGAGAAGGGCTATCCGATTTTAGAAGTGTTCAAGTTTCTCTCAAGTTATTCCAAGTGTATTTGGTGTTGTGTGAACCATTTGAGGTGTCACACTTGGGGCACTAGGCACTCAAGCTTCATGAGAACATTTTACACCAAAGAGGTATGTATTCTATCTTGTTATATTCATTGTTTTTGTATGCTAGATTAGGATAATACCTTGGATGTTCATATTTGCATGTATAATAGAGAAAACATAGATCCAAGGTATATAGGGTTGCATGTACACTTAGGAGTGTTAGAATGCTCAAAACCCAACACGGCCTTCAGTCTATCCGGCCTAACCCTAGGCCTCATGTCGATTGTCCACCCTCTCGGAAATCCGTGGTCTGTTCCTTGACCCGCGTATCTACCACATACGCTAAATAACCCGCACACCCACTGAAAGTACTGTCGAGCCCTGACAGCTAACAAAACCCTCAATCTATCAATCCAAAAAAACCCTCAGAGTTGAGCATACCCTCGACCGAAAACTCGAGATGAACTGAACTCATGAATAAAACCCCAACATGGTTCCCCAAATTCTGCTATCAAGCAACAAGAAGACGTGTTCCTTATGTTGGGGAGTTTTACCGAACCCGCAACCAACACAACCCTCAAACCAAGCAGCCACCGGGGACTCTATTCTCCCTATCGGGTTGTGAAACTTATCCCCGTTTCAAAACCGCTCCCGCTTCTGCATCCTGAAGTAGCTCTACCCCACTTAGATTCGACTAAGCCTTCACAATACATGAAAATTGGAGGATTCCCAATCCTTCTCACTTCCCAATGATCGATCCGATGACAACCAACTCTTTCCAACTAGTGCTTCATTATTAGCCAATCCCAATTGATCACACACTTCTAAGAACCATATGAACACTTCCTAAATACCAGTGAAACGGACAGTCACTAATGCTTGAATGACCCCACACTCAAGTCCTGAAGACCAAAAGATAGATGCTCCAAATAATACCTTGGCGACGAGTTACTTCCCTTGGCGCTTTCATCCGTCAATCACTAACGGTTGTTAAAACCACTGAATCCTGAAAATACTGAATAACCCTTCTATGGGACCCTATCCGCAGACCTCCCATATAATACCCCTTTTCCAAAGGTGCTCCAAACAAGTCTCCCGCTCCCGGGATCTAGAAATCATTCCATTCAGGTTCGCACCCTGACTCACTCACTCGCTCAAACGTCCACAACTGAACTGCAGTAGCTGAAGCAACCTCTGCCCTAAACCGGGCTACAAACTACTCCCTAGACATAGTCTACAATCCCAAAAGTGCAATAGGTCGCACAATCAATCCTTACCGCCGGATACAAGAGATCCAAGGCAAACCAAACCTCACAAAATACTTATGACACGTTAACCCACCTGCGCTCACCGACGCTGAAATAATGTCGCCAATCCCTGCAACCAACTGACCCCGAGCTGGAATACAACCTGATCCTGGGGTCACAAGCCTTCTCACTCCTTCAAATTAAATTAAAAAATTGAAAGGGCACAATCCTTCCCTATAAAACGACAGTCCAATCCATCAATTAACCATGGAGGTCTTAATAGACCCAAACATCTCCCGACAATTGTCCCCGTACAATCTTGATCACCTCCTTTTGGATGATCTCACTGACACGATCCTCTGACAATACTGGCCTATCCTGGCTACCAACTTCCGATCCTAACATGGATCCGGTCTCAAGACGTCTCGGATAATCCATACAATAATAGGGAACCAACTCTCAACTAAACCCCAAGGGTTGTGACTTCCTTGCTGCGTATATGGGTCCTGTTCTTTCAGTAGTACGGGCCCATACTACCTTCCACACCTACCCATATTTGTCTCAAGTATCACCACAACACCCTAACAATATACAAAAACATAGCGACCGCTCAATCCTTACTCCTAGAGGAATGCTAAATATCTCATAACTGACCTACCGGCCTCACACAACCCACCCATCCACCAACTACCACACGACCCTCCATTGGTGCTAGTTAACTAGTGCATGAATAAAATCACATAACGCATGGCTTAAACAATATTAGACTAAAAGATTTATTCGCGCAACGGTTGGACTCATACGAGAGCTGCGCAGCAGGACCAAATCCCTTACCCCAAGACCATTTAACCCATGTAGCATGTGACTTGGAGTATTCACCCAATAATTAATTCACACACAAAAGAGTCATACAAAAATCAATGAGGGACTCAACATAAGATAAGGCATCAAAGATCAGACAATTCTATCATACGGTTCCTGAGGATCCCTATCTTATCACTAGCATGCTGTTCTAACATATCACATAATCAAATAACTACATGGTACTTTGGGGTCTACTTACTGGCTCCGGCTGATCGTACACTTCGCATCCTCTTTTACTTATTTTGAAAACCATTTAAAATCATTTTGAAAATCTTTCCTAGATTTGAGGTTGGATTCACACTATTGTTCCTCTAATTCACTCAAACCAAGTCTTTAATACCAACTTGTAACATCCATAAAAATCAAGCCAATCTAAAACTTTTTTAAATACCCAAAATACCATTTATTATTACAAAGTGTTTTCAAAATAGTTTAAACATCAGATTTCCCATAAATCATCATCATAAATCGAGGAAGTGTACGGTCACGCCTTTGCCTTCCCGCGGTCATCCGCTGCACCTGAAACAATAATCGATAAATGTAAGCTCGAAGGCTTAGTCAGTTACCCCCAAAATACCAACGCCATACCGATATAACCATATTATATAAACATATAAGAAAACATAGAACATACATGCATCTCGAGTCTATAGTGTGACTGGTCCGCCCGCACCGGGCCTTCAGTCCACCAGGTCCACTCTCTGAGTCTACAGTATGACTGGACCGCCCGCACCGGGCCTTCAGTCTATCTAGCCCACTCTCCAAGCCTTGGCACGTCTGGACCGCCCTCTCGGGGCCTTCAGCCTATCCGGACCCCTCGTCGGGCCTTCGGCCTGACTATGTGCCCTCCTGGGCCTGTAGTCTATCCGGTCCGCCCTGGGTATGTTGGCATACAGCATGAAGCAGGACCCGCCTCAAACCAACCCCATACCAATCAAACAAGCATGTGCACATAAATATCATATGCTAGCATGCATATATAGATAATCATAACAATCTAACCATCTTATATACCAGGATACCGACCTAAACCAGGTCACTATACATAATACCATGCAAAGTACTAGGATGCAGATCTAGCAGATCACGTAACATATCAAGCAAATACCCGGATAAAAATCCGATAAAGGGTCGGCCTTGGTTCCTTAGACCCTGTTGATATAGTGAGGATAACTCACCTCGCAATGCCGGTCTGAACTGAAGTATCGACTCCCGAAGTGCTGTCTCACCGAAAATCCCGAACTATCCAAATAACGAATGCTGAGTCAACATATGGGCTATCAATCCTGACTAAGGGGTCCATATAGTCCATTTTATCTTTTCTCTAATTTGGGCCAAGGCCCAATAACAAAACAAAACCCAACATTAGGTAGGCTTTCCAAGCCCACTAGTGGCCCACTAATGGCCTAATTTTCTAAATTGGTCCCAATCCCTCTAATGGGCCTTAACCTAAACCCAAACATCTTCTTGGCTCACATTATCTGACTTCTGATGGCCCACCGAGGCCTAAGAATCAAAATCCCCTGTATGACCCAAACCGAGGCCCAAAACTCGCAAGGCCCATATCTAATGAGTACGCTGGGCATACTAGCTAAATGGTGAGTATGTTGGGCGTACCTGCATTTGCATGCATGGTCCTTTCTTGCCATTTCCTACCAACCAAGGGCCAAAAATGACATAATTAAAATCCAAGGGACGAATTTGTAGCTACTTGAAAAAAGGGATGTACGATAATGATTATAAATTTGTTTTCGAAATGGTTGCATGTCAGAGTATCCCATAATCAAATGATAAAAATATAAGGAGGTGTACGATCAAGCCTTTGCCTTCCCGCGATCATCAGAAGTACCTCAAACATAATCAACAACTGTAAGCCCGAAGCTTAGTGAGTTCCCCCATAATACCAACGCTATACAAACCATATCAATATCACATAAACAAACAACATGCATAATGAGCCATCAGCCTGACTAGACCGTCTCGCAGGGCCATCAGTCTATCTGGACCGCTCTCCGAGTCATCGTTACGTCTAGACCACCTCTCAGGGCCTTCAGCCTATCAGGACCGCTCGCCAAGCCCCCGACCTGACTAATACGCCCTAACCGGGTCTACAATCTATTCGGTTCGCCCTGGGTATGTTGGCACAAGCACAAAGAATGACCGCCTCAACCCAACCCCCAAATCAAATGATCATGTGCACATAAATATCATCGCCAGCTAGCATGTACAAATAGTCACACAGATCTAACAGATCACTATCATAGTATCATCCTATAACCAGGATACCGACGTAATCGGTCACTAACATAGCATCATCCTATATACCAGGATACAGACCTAACAGGTCACTAAATATATCATCATGCAATAAACCCATATAAAAATCCAAAAAGAGCCGACATTGGTGCCTTCGACCCTGTTAGTGTAGAGAGGACAACTCACCTCACAAGTAGCTCGGGATGATAATGTCAAACTCCCCAAATACAACTCCAAACTCAGTCACGTACATCCATCAATGATTCACTTCCATGAATTACCAAATTACTAAAATACCCCCAGAAGTCAAATCGGTCAACCATTGGTCAAAGTCAAAGTCAAAAATTAAGTTTAACAGTCCAAGTTGACCCAACTCATCGAGTGTAATCTATAAACTCGTTATTTCCCTTTAGAACTTAGAAAGTCGCGAATTCCCCCAGTCAACTTGTCGAGTTTCTAGACAACTCGTTAAGTCCATGTAATGTCCAAAATGTCGGGAAAAACCCTAACTTACTCGTCGAATCATATCACTGACTCGCCGAGTCCATCCAGAAACCAAAATGTCCAATCTTCATCCTACTCGTCTAGTTGACCCTGCAACTCGCTGAGCCTCTTCAGTCTTTTTCTTATTTATACGCTTTTAATTAATAGTCTCCAAATTGCAGATCTAGCCTCCTAGGTCATGGTTACCACATGAAGTTTCATACTTTACATGCATGCAAGTTCTTAAATTCCAAAACCAAGCTAAGGGAGAGGTTTAAGCCAAAGAGAAGGGCCAAAGCTTGATAAATTCAATAACTTTATGACTATGAGGACTTAGAGGAGTCCAGACCTGAAGTTACAACTTCAGATGATGCCAAATATCCGAAATGGTCCACCAATATGCTAAAACTGGCCATAAACCCAAGAATAAGGAGATCTAACACTAGAATGATCAAGGTAACAGCTTGTTACCTTCAAATGGGAGCCAAAACGATGTAGATGCCGGATCTACAAGCTCCTTCCCATTCCAAGCTTTTCAACATTCAAGCTTCTTCAATAAATGCACCAACAACACTCTCTTAGCTTCACAAACACAAAGGAGTAGTAAAGAACGGCTAGGGTTTCCTTCTCTGGGTAATGAGGTGATAAGGGAGGACAAAAAATGCAGACTAAGTCATTTAAATAGGGTGCAAACCCTAAAAATTAGGGTTTTCCCATTTAGCTCCTACTTGTCAAGTTGGGGTCCTTTAACTCATCGAGTAGACCTCATAAATCACGCGGCTTGATCCGCTTCTACACGACGAGTTGGAGGATCCAACTCATCGAGTAGGTCTAAGAATGTGAATATAAGCTTTTAATTTTAATACTTGGGAGTCGGGGTGTTATATTTCTCCCCCACTTGAACTAGACTTTGTCCTCGAAGCATGATGCGGTAAAAAACTCGGGGTAATTCTCCCGCATATCCGCCTCTGGCTCTCAAGTCCACTCAGATCCCCTCCGATGCTGCCACTGTACCTTTACCAAAGGTACTTCCTTGTTTCGTAGAACCTTCACTTTCCTCTTTAGAACAACCACTGGTCTCTCCACATAATTCAGGCGCTCGTCGACCTATATATCATCCAATGACACTACTGCCTCCTCATCTAATATGCAGTTCTGCAACTGTGAAACACGGAAAGTGTTGTGGATCTGACAAAGCTCCTCCGGTAGATCCAGTCTATACGCCACGTTGCCAACCCTGGCAATGATCCTGAATGGCCCAATGTATTGGGGACCCAACTTCCCCCTCTTCCTGAAGTGAATCACACACTTCAAGGGCGAGACCTTCAGTAATACCATGTCACCCACTTGGAACTACCGCTCAGATCGATGTCTGTCGACGTAACTCTTCTGCCGAATCTAAGCGGTCTACAGCCGCTGTCTGATCTGTTGAATCCTATCGGTAGTCAACATAGCTACATCTATCCATCCCATCACCCTTTGACCAATCTCACCCCAACAGACTGGGGTGTGACATCTCCGTCCATACTACAACTCATATGGTGGAGCACCAATGCTGGAATGAAAGCTGTTGTTGTAGGAGAACTTTGCAAGGGGTAGGTAGGAGTCCTAGCTCGCACCGAAGTCAATAACATAGGCTCTCAGCATATCCTCAAGAGTTTGTATGGTCCACTCACTATGGTCGTCTGTCTATGGATGATAAGTTGTACTAAAGTGCAATCGTGTGCCCAGTTCCTCGTGGAACTTCTTCTAGAAACAGGAGGTAAACCGAACATTACGTTCTGAAATGATAGAGACTCGAACCACATGATGAGAGACAATCTCGTGTATATACACATCGGCCAGCTTCTCGGCCGATGAGCTCTCCCGAATGGGAAGGAAATGGGCATTCTTGGTCAATCGATCCACGATGACCCATATAGTGTCGAAACCCCTTGTCGTTCTCGTCAATTTGGTGACGAAGTCCATCGTGATCTGCTCCAATTTCCACATGGGAATCTATAGAGGTTGCAGCTTGCCATGCAACCTCTGGTGCTCGGCCTTGACCATCCTGTAGGTCAACCACCTCTCCGCGTACCAAGCGATTTTTCGCTTCATGCGTGGCCACTAGTAACTCAATGGCAAATCCCGGTACATCTTGGTGGCCCCCGGATGAATAGAGAAATGAGACTTATGAGCCTCCTACAGAACAATCTGTCTGACCCACCAGACATCGGAACCCAGACCCGTCCGCAACGGGTCAATAATCCCCGACTATCCTGCATAAACCGGGTGTTCTCACCCCTAATCCTCTCAAGCTTCCAATTCTCTTATTGCATACCCTCAGCCTGGGCTTCCCTGATCAAGCTGACTTGCGGCTCAGAGTAGAAGATCCAGCTGACTTGCGGCTCAGAGCGTTTGCAACCATGTTCGCTTTACTCGAATGGTAAACGATCTCGCAGTCATAATCCTTGACTATGTCCAGCCACCTGTGCTGCCTCATGTTCAGGTTCGACTGATCCATGATGTGTCTCAGACTCTTGTAGTCCGTGTAAATGGTACAACGGACCCCATAGAGATAATGTCTCCAAATGTTGAGAGCGAATACCAACTCTGCCAACTCCAGATTATGAGTAAGGTATCTCGTCTCGTGCGACTTCAACTTCCGTGACGCGTAGGCTATCACCCATCCCCTCTGCATGAGGACCGCTCCCAGTCCCGTGATGGATGCATCACAAAACACTACAAAGTCCTCAACTCCCTCCGGGAGAGTCAAGACTGGAGCCTCGTAATGTTGTTGTCTGAGGGTCTCAAATGCCCTCTGCTACTCAGGGCCTTACCGGAAATCCACCCCTTCCTTGTAAGACGAGTGAGAGGTACTGTAATCTTGGAGAAATCATGTATGAATCTCCGGTAGTAGCCAACCAATCCCAAGAAGCTCTTGATATCCGAGGGAGATTTCAGAATCTCCCACTACATAACCGCCTTGCTCTTGCCCGGATCGACCAAAATCCCCTCCTGGTTAACGAGATGTCCAAGGAACTGAACCTCACGTAACCAAAACTCGCACTTTGAGAACTTGGCATAAAGCCTCTCACCTCAAGACTGCCAATTGCTCCCGAAGATGCTCCTCGTTTTGTTCTCTAGTTTTTGAATACACCAAGATATCATCTATAAACACGATGACTGAGCGATCGAGAATCAGTGTGCAGACTCGATTCATCTGGTCCATAAATACTGCCGGCGCATTGGTGAGCCCAAACGGCTTCACCACGAACTCGTAATGTCGATAACAAGTCTGGAATGCGGTCTTCTCTATGTCCTCCTCTCTAACCCTGACCTGATGGTACTCGGACCTCAGGTCTATCTTGGAGAACCAAGATGCTCCCTATAACTGATCGAAAAGACCATCTATCATCAAGAGTGGATAATGGTTCTTCACCGTCAACTTGTTTAACTCCTGGTAGTCAATGCACATCCGACGTGAACCATCCTTCTTCCCGATGAAGAGAATCGACGCTCCCCACGGAGAACTGCTCGAACGGATGAACTACTTGCCCAGCAGTTCCTACAGCTGTGATGACTGCTCCTGCATCTCTGGTGGTGCAAATCGGTATGACACCTTAGCAATAGGGGCCGCACCTGACGCTAGGACGATCCTAAACTCGACCTGCCTCTCCGGAGGCACTCTGGGTAACTCCTCAGGAAACATGTCAGTGAATTTCGTAACTGCTGGTACCTCTGAAACCTTGGTCTGATCCCTGACATGCATATCCATCATGTACGCTAGATAACCCGCACACCTGTGCTGAATATACTACCAAGCCCAAGCAGCTGAACCAAACCCTGATCCCAATATGGTGCCCTCGCCCTAGATAATCAGTTCTCCCCTACTTAGGGTTCGAACTACCACCAGCTGACCCTTGCAGTTGATCATGACACCGAAGCGACTAAGCTAATCCATACCCACAATCACAAACACATCCTCCATGGGGATCATAATCAAGTGTATCAGAAAGGATACCCCGAAGATCATAACCCAATACAACACTCGAAGACAAAACACATAGCACTGAGGTATCACTTCATCAAAGATCACGCAGAAGATGGCAACGTGGAGATTCACCTCGTGAGGACAGCTGATCAACTGGCAGATATATTCACTAAGGCTTTGCCTGAAGCAAGTTTAAACAAAATCTTACAAGGCCTAGGAATGATGGAACCAGAATCAGTACCAAAATTGTCTTCGCTTCAATAAAGGTAAGAAGCGAAATAGAGCGAACCGAAATGAACCGAACGTTCGGTCTATTTTGGGTTCGATCTATTTCGGGTTCGGTTCAACCAAGAACCGAAATGAATCGAACGCTCGGTGTATTTCGGGTTCGGTCCTTCTGAACTCGTTAGCTTCTTTTTCATAGCAAGGCAATTTGATTATATTCTTTTGTACACTCTTTTAAATACTCATTTTTATGTTTCTTTTTATTTTTTATTTTATTTTCATAAAATCCAAAAATATTTTTCTTTTTCGTTTTATTAAAATTTTTCACAAAATACAAAAATATCTTTTATTTTATTTTATTTTTATCTAATGCTTCCCTTTGTATAAATGTTACTCTCGATGGTGAAGCTCCAGCAGGTATAACCTCTTTTCTATAAATCAGTTAAGTGTCCCTAGATGCATGCTGCTGCATGTTGACTAAAGCCTCTACAGATTTTGAGTGAAGCCTTAATAACATGATATATACAAATCATGTTTTCCCAAACTAGGTTGTTTCATTCACTTTAATCATGACCCACCTTACTCTTCTCATATTGAGCTTAGAGTTTTCTGCTTGGTCCTTCTTTTATAGCAGAGGTACTTTCGCTTCTTATACCACCTATATCATTTTTACTCATTACACTTCATCTCACTAATGTAACCCTTGAGACTCTCAGCATTTACCACTGAAGTTTATGGTTAAAGAAAAATCTGTGTTAATGATCTTAGTTTCGTGTCACTACGTACTAAGTGAAACCCACAATTCAACACCTTTAATGAATTGATGGTGCACCATTACTATGATAAAGTTCTTGAAGGCAATCTCTTTTTATTTTGAGTGATCCTTCTGAAAATGTCTATTACCAAGCTTTTTCTTCCCCAAGGACCCAGTTAAGTTTTTTTTTTTTTGGATTTCTCAATTGTCAACTAGTCACTGAATATGTTACCAACCTACTTGTTTAACAGACTACATTGGTCTCACAAGTACTTCGTGCAGTTTCGGTCTTATATCAAGTATCGAAATCATGAATTGAAGCGAAAGCCAACCTTTATAACTTTAATTAAAAAGATGCCTTTCAATACTTCTTAACAAGTACTTGATCGTTATTTAATGGGAACCCACACAAGCACTTTGAAGTCTCTATTCACTTTGAAGGAAGAGATTCGTGCCCAGAATCAGTTGCTTTATGTCTTGACAAGATATCACAAATTCCCATAAAAAGTTTGTTTTATTTCTTTATCATTCACACTCTATGCACGAAAATCTTTGATTTTCCAAAATCTGGTTCTATTAACGATGACCTAATTGTTACAGCTTCGTTTCTAAAAGTATTCCAGTGATCGATAAAGATAAAGGTGATGACGGTTCATGTATAATATGTGGGTGATATTTGGGATAAAGTTCTTGGCTGAGTCAACAGTTATCCAATCGTTTTGACGATTTGAAAAAAGACACTTTTTATGGAAAGGCGCGTAACAGTGAAACGTCCTTTCTCTCTCCTGCGTCATCATCGGGGTTGCCAATTGTTCACTCCGTCACATCAGGAACGATTTCTAATAAATCCAAGATTCCAGCTGGATATTTCTTTCTCCTACTTGTACGTATAAAAGGAATTGGCACGCTCCTCTTTACTCTTTTATCACTTACAAATTCTCTCAAAGAAAAAGGGCGATTTCTCTCACTGTTCATCTTTTTCTTCTTAAGCTTCATCAATGGCAGAATCATCTTCTGTTCAAGATACATCTGCTCACTCCAACCTTCTCACCATCAAGCCTCAACAATACCTCATCATTGATCTTACACCCTTCATCTATGAACCATACATGATGTAAGTCGTCAAATATCTCAAGTACTCACCTCTTGTCGCTGCTCTTACAAAGTTCAAAGTTCTTCCCATGACCTGCCTCTCTCACATCTACTCAACCGCTTACTATGACAAGGTTGCTGAGAGGATTCACTTTGAAATTCACAACGAGAAGACCTCCATCTCCAAGAATCGCTTATGTGCCCTAATTGGTCTTGCTCATGAACCCACTCTGGTAAACCCCGACTCGATTGCTACTGGTCAACTATTCTCCATGTTCTACCAAATGGGGTACACAGAAACCCTAGCCACGGTTACCAAATTCAAGAAGTCTTGTCTTCCTCCACAATGGAACGGCCTCTTCACTCTTCTTTTCAAAGGTCTCTTAAAGTGTAGCACCGACTTAGACGGAGCAAGCAAGTCATTTATGACTATGCTTTATGGGTTGTATCATGGGGTTACCTTGGACTATGGGGCAGTCATATGGCAACAACTGGTTCGGAGTTTGTATTCTTCATCACTACATTAAGAGATTTCATGTGGTAGGTATTGGTCCATTATTACAAAGTGGTCGATGGATCGTCTCCACGTTCCAATCATGGCAGACTCTCTTCTTTCATCTATCGCAACCTTTCACACCACGAAGATCATCGTCACGGATCCTTCCAAGTTTTCCTTCATTGGCTCGATCCCAACAGCTATGTATGCCTGCGTGTCTGACGCAAGCAACGTTATTCAAGAATACAAGAAGCTTCCTTCTTTGGGCCCAAGGGAACTCACTCCTGCCATGATTCGCTCTATCGAGGAAGCAGACAAGCCTGCGAAGAGGGGCAAGAAACTAGAAACACAAAAGGAGGTGAGGGTCACTAAACCAACCAAGGGAGATAAAGGGGGTCAGGTCTCCAAAGTTCAAACACCTAGGAAGCGAAAGTCAGAGAAAGCTGCCCCAGCTCAACCTAAGCCGAAGAAAGTCAAGAAACCAGCTCGACGACTAATTCTTCAATCTTCAAGTGATTCTGACTAAGAGTATGTGCCATCTACTCAACCCACACCTATTCCAAGTGAATCTGACAGCGAAAGCTCAGAGGTCGAGGGTTCGGCACGTGGTGATACACCGCCTCGCTCGCCTACACCAGAGGTATCTGTTCGATCCAAAGCCCCTTCTCCTCCACCAGTTTCTGTTCCTGTTTCTATCCCTCCTATTTTCCCCATCACTACATCTCAACCATCCACTACTATTCCCATTTCTGCTCCAATCTTTACTGAAGCTACAACTACCACCACTACTGGAGTTCGAACCAACGTATTTGTTACGGGGCTCGTTCTTCAGCACCCACTCCTCCTATCACAACCGAACCTCCAGTCACAACCGAACCACCTGTCACTACCGAACCTCCTATAACTACCACACCACTATCTCCTTCCCAATCCACTGAAACCAACATAGTTCTTAGAGGTGAGGACTTGGAGTTTGATTCCACTTACTTCAGTCCCTACCGTGTCTAAAGTGATGACGACGACGATGCTCCAGTAACCAAGCGCCATCTCATGGCTGTTACTGAAAAGCTTGATTAGCTGCTTTCCTCCTCCTCCACTGGTGCTTATTCTGAAGCCGCTCTTAAAGCTCTATTCTCTTCGGTTGTTAAAGAGCATGATGCTTCCCTATCTGCTGCAGCAAAGGCTATCGAAGCATCTACTTCTCAATTTCAGAAGGCCTCGTCAGCTGTTGAGGCTTCGACGAAGGAATGCAAAGAAGCGACCATAAAAGTCGATAAACTAATTTCTGAGGCTCAACTATTCCTTGATTCTTTGCAGGCTGCTGCTCAAAAGAACTCGCAGACAGTAAATGCTTCGGTTGATAATCTTCAGCGCTCTCTTCAAGCTGAAAGGACTAATCTTGAAGCCGCTCGTAAGGTAATTGAAGCTGCCAATGCCACCCTTCACGCTGATGTCAATGATCGTCTGACTCAACTAGAAGCAGAGTTAGCTGTAGAAAATTGCATAATGGATGAGTTAGACAAGCGTACATCTCAGCTGAAAATGCAAAACATCAAGCTTCGAACTATAACAAACGAGCTTAATGATTTAAAGTTTGAAAGGAAGGTAATTCGAAGCTCTGTAGGTGGCGTTCATTCCATTCTACTTCATCTTCTTGATGCACATGATCCCACTCTGACTATATCCATCAGACGCCATTTGGCTGACAAACTCAGACCTGCATTGGATATCCTTAGTCAGATTGAGGGTGTTTTGGTGACTAGTGTCCCGCCAAAACAAGGGGGAGCAGGAAAAAACTCAACCTCCTCCCGAACCTAAGTCAACAGCTAAACCGAAGGATAATGAAGTTTCGGTCAGCAAAAGAGCTAAGAGGAAAAAGAAACTTGGTGAAGATGATACAGATAATGATGACGATGATTTTGAAGATACTTTGGGTGAAACTCCCTCTAAGCCTTTTTAGAAAACAAAACTTTCTGACAAAGAGTTTGCAGAAAAGATCTAGAAGGAAACGACTGAGCTGGAGAAGAAGCAAAAAGAAAAGGAGCTCTGGAGAAAAAGAAGTCCATTTTTCCAGAGTGGACCATTGATTCGCTTCAAAGAGATGCTATAGATGAACCGAGTACTCACTGGCTCGAACCTGTCATGTGGTTCGGCCTTGAAAACTCGAAGGATGCGTAGTTTGACATGCCAATCACTCGAAAGACATTTATCTTTCAATGCTTCAACTCAACTGCTGCCATCCCCTCTCCGGACCCGAAGGTGGATCGGGATCTGTTAGAGTTTTATCTGGAGTTCGCTCAGCCACAGTACCTGACCTGGAGCTCACAGAAGATTACTACTGTCAAGGTGCTAAATCCTTATTCAGACAGGAAGTTCATAAATGTCAAATTTAAAGTGACTCGAGGCTCTGAAGGCTCGGTTCATAATTTCTCTCTGGCTGATCTGCTGAACCTCAACCCTCACGACTGGATACTCCTCAAAACCATTTTGCTGTCGAATCCTTAGGAGTATCAGCCGATAATAGACCATATCAAGGGAATACTTGTTTGCTACACTCATGAAGTAGCAAAGATGGATCAAGAAATCGCCTCGGCTATTCACAAGCAAACCACGATCAAACCATTGGGAAGAGCTGGTGATATAAACTCAATGATCAAGGGGAAAATTGACTCAAAATATCACACTGTGATGTTTCTCAGGGGCAAAGGTCAAAAATGCATGTTCGCTCTTGTTGACAACCACCTGTTTTCAACTGCTTGCTTGGAACATATTTTAAAGATCATTCATAGGTGTAATCAGAACTCATCAGCCGACAAGAAGTTTTTCACTAACATGCTGAGATGGTATATTCAATTTCGGCAGACTCTTCTTGCTATCATTCCTTGGCCGTTCAAATTTGTGAAGACAGTTAAGCCTACTCAAAAGAAATAATCTCTCGCCTCATTTGACGCAAAGGGGGAGATTGTTGGGCTTATAGTGTTGCATCATGGGCTCGGTCCTTAGCCCAGTTTTGGTAGCCGGTTTGGGCCTGTCCAACCGTGCATTATTTTCCTCAAGGGTTTTAGTATTTAAGGTGCATGCATGCATCATTAGTCAAAAACGCTTTTATTATTTTTCTCATCAGTATTGTAAACCCTAGCTCGCCTCTACAGTGGAAGTTCTTCATCGAGCTATGCTGAGGCGTGACTATATTTGAATCATAAGCTTTACTTTGATTCCATACTGTGTTCATAATTGTATTGTGTTTGAATTGTTTGTTCTTCATCAATATACCTGTGAAAGATCTAAACAATCTGAGATTTGTTCTCATCATTGATCTTTGGATATCAGTTCTGACTCCTGATTCCTTGCTTTCTCATCTGCTTTGTCAAGGATCATATGGAATGCTCTTGCCTTAGACTTTGGCGGCACATTTGTGTTTGTAGCCCCTTCTATCTTGGGGCAGTCTTGCATGAAGTGCCCTTCCTCATTACATTCATAACACACCCTTTTGTTAAATGTACACTCGTTCGCGTAATGCCCATGCTTCCCACACTTGGAACAAGTCACCTCCTCACTGCATTTTCCAGAGTGTTTCTTTTTGCACTTCTCACACCGTATTTCTTCACTTCCTCCTCCTCCTCCAAACTTCGAAAATTTTCTCTTCTCGTTGGACCTTGAAGATCCTTCAAACCTTCTCTTCTCACCAAATTCGACCTTGTTGGCAGCTCTACTCTTGAGCATCTCTTCAACAAACTTAGCAGCCCAGATAGCCGCCTCAAGTGTAGGTGCCTGGCGTACTGGCACAACATATTCCCATCGTAGTCCCTTTGTTTACTTATCGACTTTCGTTAGCTCGCCAGGGACAATGTGCAAAGCAAATTCCATCTTGTCGGTGAAAGAATTGGTGTATTCGTTAAAAGACATGCTGTCCTTCTTCAATCTTAGGAATTGGTTCTCTAGCTCTAGCAGATTTTGGGTTGAGCAGAACTTTCGTTTGAAATACACCAGGAATGCTGCCCAAGTCAGTTGCAGTGGCTCATTGGGGCTCATGATCTTTCCCAAGGTGTTCCACCAGCGAATAGCGCCACCCCTAAACTGACGAATTGCATATATCGTTTGTAGGTTGCCTTTGCATCCACATGTTATGAAAGCCAAATCCATCTTCGAGATCTAGTCTACAACTCCGATTGGATCCTCTTCCCAGTAAAAGTTGATGGTTTGCAAGTCATGAAGTCTTTGTACTTGCATCCGTTTCTTTCAATTCCTTCGTCTTGGTTATTTCTCCTAACCACTGACGGTTCTTCTGGACCAACGGTTCTACTATAGTTACCTTCTACTGCCTGACCTTCATTCAGCTTAGGTTGTTCAACAGGCATTGTAGGTTCATTCCGATTCTGTTGAAGTAAACGCCTTGTTTCTTCCATTTGACAATCCAACATCATTTGGATCATTGCTTGCACTTCGGCCATCGTGATTGGCTCAGGTGCAGCTACCACTACATGTAGTTTCCCAATCACTTGGGGTTGAGGTTGTTGATTCCTATTTCCATTCGTATTCCGTACCCCTCTCCGGGTTCTTTGCATTTCGATCTATACACCAAATCAGACGTTTGTTGTGTAATGACGAGAATTAAGATATGAAAGATTTTAGTTACGATTGATGTGTAAACCTCCTATCACTCCGAAAAGTTACATGTCAGTTCTAATACTGTATTTAAACGTTTAGAAATCTAAACACATAAAGTTTCCAGATCCAGTCGGGAACAGACCATTGACCCAATCGTACATTTAGCATCATAAAGCATCATAAATCATTTAGCACATAAAAGCATGTTAGGCATTTTCCCTAAATTAGCTAGTGTTTGTGTCTATTCAGGTGTATTACCTAAATTTTATTAGACACACTCCTCACGATCATCACTTAGCATTCTAAGTTTAAGTCTAGAAATAAATCTATATTCCTAGCTCGCTTAAACTAATGCTCTGATACCAACTATGACATCACCATTTTTACGGCCAGAAAAGACTGGTTTTGTTTATGCTTTATAAAAATCAGAGTACCTCTTTTAATAGAAATGCTGCGGAATTTGTTCCCAGAAAAACCTGATAAATGTGTTATCAAAGCATTTCCGAAGAAATATATTTTAGTCCTTTTAAAACTTTGGGATGTCATAGTCAATATAGAAACATAAGCATAAACAGAACTTACATTCATTTACACTAATGATCTACATCTCTTTTAAATCTCTCAGTGTAAGGTAGCTTCATATCGACACCTGCGATGCAAATAAGCTTGAGTGGGTCAGGTTGGGAAACCTGGTGAGTACATAGAGTTTTCAACCCACATTAATATAATTATTTTCTTTAATCGTCAAACAATTAACCCAATTACCCATCCCCATTATCTTATTTATTCTTAAGGGTTTACCCTAAGAATCAACTATTCCTCGTTCATTCATTCCTAAGGATTATCCTAAGGAATAGGCACGAAGTCCATCGTTGCCAATGACACAACTGTCAATATTATCTATTAAGCAAAGCTGCCAATATTATGATTTAGGCGCATCTGCCAGAATTATGACATTCTCTATTAGGCGTAGCTGCCAATATTGGCATTTGGGCACAGCTGCTAGGATGTTTAGAGTAGATCAAAAACATCTACAGGTTCTGGCGTAGCTTCCAATCCTCATCTATATGGTACAAGGTCCATTGTTGCCAATGTTTACTTATAGGGAACTATGTCCATACTGCCAATGTTCCTCTATATAAACTTTCATTCCTCATCAGTCATCTACCCATGTTTTACCCAACATATTTTGCAGATATAAAATACATATATACAGTTTAAATTATTTAAAACATGTATAAAATCGTTCATCCCGCATAGATAGCAAGTATACATGTTATATGCACACATAGCACGTAATTTACATGAAATACTTCATATCTATGTGTAAGATGAAAGTAATTATGCACTTACTTGTGAAAGTGACCACTCGATGAAACCTAATATTATTACCACAACATTTTAGTCTAATATTTATTTCGACTAATTATTAGTCTAGATTCATCATTAACTCAGAGTCTACTTCATGATCTATCTAGTAAGGATCAGCCAGGCACGACAGTTGGGAGGCATGACCATTTCAGCATATAGCTTTTATGAAATCCAACAACCAAACCCAACGTGACCATTCGAGACACCTCTCCCATAAGTAGTTCAATCAGTATAATGACTTTGAATCACTAATAAATTTTATTTATAGGTTCATAATATCAATATTATAAGCTATATTTAAAGTAGGGTAGCATAACTTACTTACCTAGGAGTTGGGCTCTGTAGGGGCAGAACTTCGTCACTGAATCTTTCTAAGAAAGATTCTTGCAGCGCTTCAACGCTCACCATACTATACTAAAAACTACATAAAAAGAAGTAGAATCACGAGGGACCGAAATGCTTGGGGGGATAAGAAGAGAAAGACTCTTGAATCAAGAGAATGGTGCGTGAAATATGAGAGCCTAGAGGCTCTTATTTATAGTAATTGAATTTTCAAAAACCACCCTCTATATTTATATAAATTACTAAACACCCCTTTATAATACTATTTTAAATAGATTTAATGATATTTGTACTAAACTAATGTCAAAAGTACTCAACACTAGTCTTATAACGACCGCATCGTCGATACCTTTCTAGCGATATTTACATATGTATATATATATGTATACGTATATATGATTTACGCTTTATTTTAATATGTAAATGTGCTATTAAAAATTATAAATCGTTCATACGAACTCCGTTTTTGACGTTCTTTATATCCACATGTAGCTATCAACGAGATCTACAACTTTCGTTTGACCCCGTCGGCTAATTTTTAATTTATATTTTTGTCCATATTTTTATAAAATTAAATAAATTTGCTAAAATCATAACTCTGTCGTACGGACTCCTTTTTAGCATTCTTTTTCTCAAAATTCCTATTTTAAGGAGTACTACGATTTTTATTTTGGTCGCATTAGCTAAAAGTCAACTATTCTCTTCGTAGCTTTTTACGTCGTACATTCGTTGTGTGCGGCTGACTGTTATATCTTATAAAAAATCATAACTAATTCATACGGATTCGGATTTTGACGAAATTTATATTTTCGGGATCGGGACGACGTATACTTCCTAAATAATATATATATATATATATATATATATATATATATATATATATATATATATATATATATATATATGTTACGGTGCACTTATTTTTACGGTTTACGGACGATTCAACTGATTTTTCCAATTTTATTATATTATAATAATCATGAAACATATAATATTCAAATAATTATTTTTTATTACGTCAAATATGTTACAATTATTAACCCTAACTATTACGTTGGTTAAAATTATTTATCCTAGAGAATACAAAAAAAAAATCATTTTAACGCTTATTATATTTTAATTGACTAGCCTGAATCTGAGGGTGTTACAATTATCCCCCCTTAGGATGATTACGTCCTAGAATCATCAACGAAATAGGGCTTGTATAATGACTCCACACGTTATCTCTTCATCCTTGGTGATAATCGTAATTTCTATGTTCCTTCAAATTAATATCTAACTCTTGGACCTCTTTAAATGCAGGCGATGCTCGATCTCGAACCTGCTCTCTACCTCATGTTAGAATTTCAATCATGACCTTCAAGTCACAATATTGATCCTTACTGGAGTCTCCTTCTTCTTCTTAACAAACTTAAGATAAATTATTTGATTTCCACAATAGACCGATGGGTCACGTTCTAATAACCTCTCATCTTATGTTGCAAGGCTTAGAATCAGGTCTCTCAGAGTCAAATTTCAGGACGGAATATACCTTCCTTCATGTCCTAATGTGATATAATCACCTTTTAGTATGTAGCATTTCTAGCTACAAGTTTCTTGCGTTAACAGCGATCGCGATACTTCTAATGATCACTTTGATTATCTTTCATTCCAATCTTCTGGCTTAACTCAAATGCTACATTGATCTTGGTTCTCTGAACCTCGTAACATACTCTTCTTAGTCAGACTCGATTTGATATGACCACTAGGGTCGAAATAACAATCATCTCCTTAGTCATCACTGAAACAATGGTGATGACTTACATGAACAAAACAAAATCAGTTACTGGCTTCTTGGTAACCTTGTGACTTTCCCTTATCCATGCATGAGTCCTGTGCTTCCGGTAGTATAGGCCTCTACTACCATTCACACTTACTCATACTCGTCCTAAGTATTACCTCACAGTTTTCCAAGTCACCATAAAAGAATTTCACATAATCATTTAACACATCAGGTAACAAAATCAAGGTTTTATATTATTTCTTGAAACGGTTACATATGTGTTCAAGTTCACCCTAGACTATGCCTCTAATAGGCTACATCATATGATACTATCCGCATGGCTACTTAATAACTTGATCTTCAGATATCAGTTCTCACTCCTGATTCCTTGCTTTGTCATATGTTTCGTCAAGGATCATTTGGAATGATCTTGCCTTCGACTTTGGCGGCACATTTGGCTTTGTAGCCCCTTCTATCTTTGGGCAGTCTTGCTTGAAGTGCCCTTCCTCATTACGTTCGTAACACACCCTTTTGTTGAATGTACACTCGTTAGCGTAATGCCCATGTTTCCCACACTTGAAACAAGTCACCTCCTCACTGCATTTTCTAGAGTGTTTCTTTTTGCACTTCTCACACCATCTTGCTTCACTTCCTCCTCCTCCAGACTTTGAAAATTTTCTCTTCTCGTTGGACCTTGAAGATCCTTCAAACCTTCTCTTCTCGCCAAATTCGACCTTGTTGGCGGCTCTACTCTTGATCATCTCTTCAACAAACTTAGCAGCCCAGATAGCCGCCTCAAGTGTAGGTTCTCGGCGTACGGGCACAACATATTCCCATGGTAGTCCCTTTGTATACTTATCGAATTTATTTAGCTCGTCAGGGACAATGCGTAAAGCAAATTCCATCTTGTCAGTGAAGGAATTGGTGCATTCGTCAATAGACATGATGTTATTCATCAATGTTAGGAATTGGTTCTCTAGGTCTAGCAGATTTTGGGTTGAGCAGAACTTTTGTTTGAAATGCACCAGGAACACTACCCAAGTCAGTTATAGTGGCTCATTGGGGCCCATGATCTTTCCCAAGGTGTTCCAACAGGGAACAACGCCACCCCTAAACTGACGAACTGCATATATGGTTTGTAGCTTGCCTTTGCGTCCACATGTTATGAAAGCCAACTCCATCTCCGAGATCTAGTCTATAACTCCGATTGGATCCTTTTTCCCAGTAAAAGTTGATGGTTTTCAAGTCATGAAGTCTTTGTACTTGCATCCGTTTCTTTCAATTCCTTCGTCCTGGTTATTTCTCCTAACCACTGACGGTTCATCTGGACCAACGGTTCTACTATAGTTAGCTTATTCTAACTGACTTTCATTCAATTTAGGTTGTTCAACAGGCATTGTAGGTTCATTCTGATTTTGTTGAAGTAAACACCTTGTTTCTTCCATTTGACGATCCAACATCATCTGGATCAATGCTTGCACTCCGGCCATCGTGATTGGCTCAGGTGCAACTACTACTACAGGTACTTTATCAATCACTTGAGGTTGAGGTTGTTGATTCCTATTTACGTTTGCATTCCGTACTCCTCTTCGGGTTCTTTGCATTTCGATCTATACACCAAATTAGACATTTGGTGTGTAATTACGAGAATTAAGATATGAGAGATTTTATTTACGATTGACGTGTAAACCTCCCTATCACTCCGAAAAGTTACATATCAGTTCTAATACTATATTTAAACGTTTATAAATCTGAACACATAAAGTTTCCAGATCCGGTCGGGAATAGACCATAGACCCGGTCATACATTTAGCATCATAAAGCATCATAAATCATTTAGCACATAAAAGCATGTTAGGCATTTTCCCTAAATTAGCTAGTGTTTGTGTCTATTCAGGTGTATTACCTAAATTTTATTAGACACACTCCTCACGATCATCACTTAGCATTCTAAGTTTAAGTCTAGAAATAAATCTATATTCCTAGCTCACTTAAACTAATGCTCTGATACCAACTGTGACATCACCATTTTTACGGCCAGAAAAGACTGGTTTTGTTTATGCTTTATAAAAATCAGAGTAACTCTTTTAATAAAAATGCCGCGGAATTTGTTCCCAGAAAAACCTGATAAATGTGTTATCAAAGCATTTTTGAAGAAATATATTTTAGTCCTTTTAAAACTTTGGGATGTCATAGTCAATACAGAAACATAAGCATAAACAGAACTTACATTCATTTACACTAATGATCTACATCACTTTTAAATCTCTCATTGTAAGGTAGCTTCATATCGACACCTGCGATGCAAATAAGCTTGAGTGGGTCAGGTTGGGAAACCTGGTGAGTACATAGGGTTTTCAACCCACATTAATATAATTATTTTCTTTAATCGTCAAACAATTAACCCAATTACCCATCCCCATTATCTTATTTATTCTTAAGGGTTTACCCTAAGAATCAACTATTCCTCATTCATTCATTCCTAAGGATTATCCTAAGGAATAGGCACGAAGTCCATCGTTCCCAATGATACAGCTGTCAATATTATATATCAAGCAAAGTTGGCAATATTATCATTTAGGGACAGCTGCCAGAATTCTGACATTCTCTATTAGGCGCAGCTGCCGATATTGTCATTTGGGCGCAACTACTAGAATTATGACATTCTCTATTAGGCATAGCTGCTGATATTATCCTTAGAGCGCAACTTCTAGGATGTTTAGAGTAGATCAAAAACATCTACAGGTTGTGGCGTAGCTCCCAATCCTCATCTATATGGTACTAGGTCCATTGCTGCCAATGTTTACTTATAGGGAACTATGTCCATACTGCCAATGTTCCTCTATATAAACTTTCATCCCTCATCAGTCATCTACCCATGTTTTACCCAACATATTTTGCAGATATAAAATACATATATATAGTTTAAATTATTTAAAACATGTATAAAATCGTTCATCCCACATAGATAGCAAGTATACAGGTTATATGCACACATAACACGTAATTTACATGAAATACTTCATATCTATGTTTAAGATGAAAGTAATTATGCACTCACTTGTGAAAGTGACCACTCGAAATTCAAGCAGCGCTTCGCTTGTTAACAATATGATATCCTTCGATGAAACCTAATAATATTACCACTAGATTTTAGTATAATATTTATTACGACTAATTATTAGTTTAGATTCATCATTGACTCAGAGTCTACTTCATGATCTATCTAGTAAGGATCAGCCAAGCAGGACAGTTGGGAGGCATGACCATTTCAGCATATAGCTTTTCTGAAATCCAACAACCAAACCCAACGTGACCATTCTATACACCTCTCCTGTAAGTAGTTCAATCAGTATAACGACTTTGAATCACTGATAAATTTTATTTATAGGTTCATAATATCAATATTATAAGCTATATTTAAAGTAGGGTAGGATAACTTACTTAGCTAGGAGTCGGGCTCTGTAAGGGCAAAACTTCGTCGTTGAATCTTTCTAAGAAAGATTCTTGCAGCGCTTCAACGCTCATCATACTATACTAAAAACTACAGAAAGAGAAGTAGAATCACGAGGGACCGAAATGCTCGGGGGGTAAGAAGAGAAAGACTTTTGAATCAAGAGAATGGTGCAAGAAATTATGAGAGCCTAGAGGCTCTTATTTATAGTAATTGAATTTTCAAAAACCACCCTCTATATTTACATAAATTACTAAACACCCATTTATAATACTATTTTAAATAGATTTAATTCTATTTGTACTAAACTAATGTCGAAAGTACTCAACACTAGTCTTATAACGACCGCATCGTCGATACCTTTCTAGCGATATTTACATATGTATATATATGTATACGTATATATGATTTACGCTTTATTTTAATATGTAAATGTGCTATTAAAAATTATAACTCATGCATACGAACTCCGTTTTTGACGTTGTTTATATCCATCTATGGCTATCGACGAGATCTATAACTTTCTTTTAGACTCTGTCGGCTAGTTTTGAATTTATATTTTTGTCCATATTTTTATAAAATTAAATAATTTTGCTAAAATCATAACTCTCTCATACAGACTCTGTTTTTGGCATTCTTTTTCTCAAAATTCCTATTTTAAGGAGTACTACAATTTTTATTTGGGTCGCATTAGATAAAAGTCAATCATTCTATTCGTAGCTTTTTACGTCGTACATTCATTGTGCGCGGTTGATTTTTATATCTTATAAAAATCTTATCTAATTTATACGGATTCGAATTTCGACGAAATTTACATTTTCTGGATCGGGACGACGTATACTTCATAAATATAATATATATATATATATATATATATATATATATATATATATATATATATATATATGTTTTGGCGCACTTATTTTTACGATTTACGGACGATTCAACTGATTTGTCCTATTTTATTATATTATAATAATCATGAAACATATAATATTCAAATAATTTTTCTTTATTACGTCAAATAGGGTATAATTATTAACCCTAACTATTACTTTGGTTAAATTTAGTTATCCTAGAAAATACAAAAAATCATTTTTAACGTTTATTATATATTAATTCACTAGCCTGAATCTACGGGTGTTACAGTGGTGATGGTGGTGGTTCTTCAATTTCAACAATCGGAGGAGCAGAGGAACAGGGAAAGTCGAGGAACACTCTGAAGAAGTGGGTGTGTCATGAGCTGAAGGATCAGGTGGCGTAGATGGGTCTCGAGCCTCTATATCTTCATCAAAAGGATCAATATGCAGAAGATCTGACCTCCTTACATTGTGGGGTGTAGTAGGAATCGAGTAGAAAGGAATATGTTCCAAAAACGTGACATGTTGAGAAACATATAACTTTTGACTCACAGGATCATAGAAATGGTATCCTTTCTGTCCAACACCATACCTCAAAAATACACAAATAGCAGATTTCGACCCCAAATTGTGCCTCTCAACATGAGGACGAAGAAAAAAACAAGAACATCAAAAAACTCGTAAGGAAGAGTTGTGTGGTAGGTGACCATATAGCTTCTCCAAAGGAGACATTCCTGAATTCAATGAAGTAAGGATACGATTAATCACATAAACATCAGTTAGGACTTCTTCTCTCCAAAAGGCACTAGGGACCTGCGCAGATAGGAGCAATGAGCGGGCTATCTCAACAATATGAAGATGTTTTCGATCTGCCACACCGTTTTGCAGAGGAGTGTTAGTACACGATGACTGGTGTATGGTACCATTAGAAGTAAGTAACTGAGAAAAATCATTAGAGGTGTATTCACCCCTTAAGTCACTCCTAAAGCACTTTATCACAACCGAATGTTGAGCTTTAACAAGAGCTCTAAAATTGTTGTAAATGCTAATGAAATCAGATTTTCCTTTCATAACATATACCCATGTATATCGAGTATAATCATCTATAAAAGATACATAATAGGTTGACCCACCCTTTGTGGTTACTGGTGTAGGACCCTACACATCAGAATGAATAATATCAAAAGAAGCAGTAGAACAAGACATACATTTATTGAAAGGTAAAGCAAAGAATTTTTCCAGTTTACAACCACTACAATCAGAAATATCACAAGTGTTCAAATGACCCAAAACACCACTAGATGCTAGAAAACTCAAACATGATACAGAAACATGTCCCAAACAGGAATGCCAAAGATAAAACTCAGACGGCAAAGGGCTCAAACGAAAAGATGACAAATCAAGGCTAGAGGCAGCAACAACAGATACTTTGAGAACCTCCAAGACATATAATTCCCCTACCTACGGCCGATCCCAATCACCTTATGGGTGTGTTGATCATGTATAACACAGACAGAATCAGAAAAGAACAACTAGTTAACAGACTTACACAACTAACTGACCTAGGCAAGATTCAAAGTAAGTTTGGGAATGGAATAAACATCAAGGAGAGTGATATGAGAAATAAAGACAGACCCAACACCCTCAACTAGCAGGCATAACATAAGTAGATGACACATGTGACAAAGAAGTAAATGATGAAAAATAAGGAGTCATGTGATGGGTTGCACCAGAATCTAAAATCCATAAAGATAAGGGAATACCTGATGTACCAAATGAAGTAGGACTAGAATGAGACATAGATGCATACATGGAAGTGGGATTAAAGGCCAAGTATTGTCAGAAACTTTCAAAAACCTTGGGATCCAATGCAGATGGTGACATGTTTCAAACATATTTCGTGTCAACTGGTGGTGTAGCAGCAACAAACTATGGAGGATGAGGTGTCCATGGAGAAGTACTAGAGGAACTTGGCTGAAACTTCTGTTAACCCGACCTATTTTGTTGTCACGACTGAGGATGACCAGATTTACCCTTGTTTACTAACAATGGACACTGTCTTTCTAATGATTTTTCTGTTTGTAGAATGCAAACTAATCATAAGCAACCCTTGATGTTTGTCGAGACTAATTAGAGGAAACAGATAGCACAATAGGAGTGGAAGTAGGAATGGAGGTTGCTTTAAACCCTTTATCTGCATAAGACTTGATACGAGTCTCTTCAGCCATCAACTCATGAACAATAGAATGCACTGAGGGAAGGGGAGAGTGATGAAGAATTGTTCCATGTAGGCCTTCAAAATCAGAATGCAAGGCCATCAAGAATTGGACCAAACGTTGTTCTTCCCTCCTAGCAGTGTAAGGTTCAAAATCTTTTAATTCTTTCGATTCAGTAAGAGCCAATTGATCCCATAAATCAGACATGACAGCATAGAAACCTTGAATTCTCTGATCATTTTGTTTAAGGGCACGAATATCATATTCTAACTCATATTATTTAGCAAAGTTGGATTGAGTATACAGTCTCTCCAAGTGATTCCAACCTTCCTTTGTTGTGTCATATTTAGCCAACTGCATACAAATAGACTGAATAACATAATTATTAATCCAAGTAATGACCTTGGAGTTATCAGTCTCCCAAGCATCAACCAACAAATCAAAATTCTTAGCTCGAGGCACTGAGGGTTTGGCTTTAGTCCCAGTGAAATAGCCCCACATATTCTTCCCACAAAGGAAGTTCTTCATAACATAACTCCAATATTGATAATTCTTTTCATCTAGATGAGTACTGATTGACTGAAGGGAATCATCCTTTCCAGTCATGCTTGCAATGAATAAATAACCACAATAATAGTATATCAATCTAAGAATGAGAGAAGTAACAAACCAACAAAAGCAATCAATCGAACAACAAGAAATCAAACAACGACTTAAGAGCAACAGCAAACGAATACCATCAAGCAAACGAATATCACCAACAAAGAAAAGTCAACAGATTGAACGGAACTGCTATCAAAACTGCAACGGAGTCTTCTAACAATGTATCAAACCTCCGCTCTGATACTGTGATAAAATTTCCATATGATTATGATAGAGAGAAATTACAAGTTTCTCAATAAAAAGCATAAAGGCTATAAAGAATAAAGCGAATATAAATACTAGCTAGACAAAACACTAATGGGCTAAAGACTAAAGGGCCCATAAACATGTAGGATAATAGTATATAGGCTAAAAATTCCATCTTTTCCTTGGTCGTTGAGGGTGTAATAGTAGTTTATAATAATATATAGGCTAAACATGTGGGCTAATAATATATAGGCTAAAAATTACATCTTTTCCTTGGTTGTTGAAGGTGTAATAGTAGTTTATTTTTTCATATGGATCCTTTGTATTAAATCATTTAGTTGGCGGAATTTGAAGTTCAAATATACCTAGTTTCCTTTTTAGCATGTTGCATATGATGGTATTGAGTTTGGTTGTTCCATGAAATTTGCAATACTTGTGATTTTCTTAGTTAAAAAAATTCATTGTGTATGTGATTTGCTAGTTTTTTAGAGGTAAGTGGTGGGATTTCCATATCTTAGCCAATAAGTTGAAAACATATGAATCAATTATTAGCACAAAACAACCTTTTTTCATTCAATGGAGAAACATATTAGACAAGCAAGTGATGTTTAATGAGGCAATTAAATGGGATAAAAGAAGACAAAGTATATGCTTATATTTAAAGTTGATTTTTAAAAATGGCATTTGATACTATCAATTTGGCTTTCAGCAATGATTATTTGGTTCTTATATGCTTTAGAGATAAGTAGTAGGATATACGAATTCCTTTCCTTTCACAATATTTCGGTCCTTGTTAACGGGGCACCAACAAGAGAGTTCAACTTATACAAGGGGCTTAGGTAAGGGAACCCCATTTCTCCTTTTCTATTCGATGATCTAATTCATCATTATCATAATGTAGCAAGAGATTAGGAAGAACTTACCTGTTATTTTCTATACCAATACTGCCAATGTCGACGAGTTCCTTCCTCTCCTTTCTTCTAGTTGTGTAAACTTTGTGAAGAGCCTCCAGAATCACAAAGAGAAAATTTAGGGAATTAGCGTGAGTGGGTGACTCAAATGGCTATCTAGCAAATATACTAAAATCACATTAAAACACGAAATAATCAGACCATTCCCTTATTAATGAGAGGATCAAAAAGATAAAACCATAGGCCTCGAATCAATCAACGAAAATAGGAGATAATGATGTAGGAATTATCATAAGAGGCTTAAAAGGGATGAAAAGAAGCAACATGATGATTTAGATGAAAAACATATCAGTATGTCCCCAATTATTTGGGTTTTTTACGCTTACTTTTAGTGAGATGGGATTTTATGCCCTTATATTGAATGAAATCTCCGTTGCGATTATCCTTATCAATGCAAGACTCATAAAATTCAAGCTAATTTAAAACTTTTTAAAACATTTAAAACAATTAAGTTATTACAATATATTTTAAAAAAAGTTTAAACATCAGAGTATTCCCAAAATCAAATCATGAAAATATAAGGAGGTGTACGATGATGCCTTCGCCTTGCTGTGATCATCAGAAGTACCTTAAACATAATCGACAACTGTAAGCCCGAAGCTTAGTGAGTTCCCCCAAAGTACCAACGCCATACAAATATAACCATATAATAATAACAACAACATGCATAATGAGCCATCAGCCTGACTGGACCGCCTCGCAGGCCATCAGTCTATCTGGATCGCTCTCCGAGACATCAGCATGTCTGGACTGCCTCGCTGGCCTTTAGCCAATCCGGACCGCTCGCTGGGCCTTCGGTCTGACAAGTATGCTCTCCCGGGTCTGCAGTCTATCCAGTCCGCCCTGGGTATGTTAGCCTAAGCACAAAGCATGTCCGCCTCAACCTAACCCCCAATCAAACAAACATGTGAAAATAAATATCATATGCTAGCTAGCATGTACAAATAGTCATACAAATCAAACAGATCACTAACATGACAACCATCCTATAACTAGGATACCGATCTAACCGATCACTAACATAGCAACCATCCTACAACCAGGATACCGATCTAACAGATCACTAACATAGTATAATCGTATAACCAAGATACCAATCTAACAGATCACCAACATAACATAATCCTACAACCAAGATACCGATCTAACAGATCACTAACATAGCAACCATCCTATAACCAGGATACAAATCATCAAGGGCCGGCCTTGGTGCCTTAGACCCTGTTGATATAGTGAGAAGAACTCACCTCACGATGTCGAACTGTAGTGATAAGATCAAACTCCTGAATCACAGCCACAAACTCAACCACCTATAACCACCATAGGACCAAGTCCATCAAAATCCCAAATTACCAAAACATCCTCAAAAGTCCAAATGGTCAACCGTTGGTCAAAGTCAAAGTCAACGGTCCAAGTCACCAGTCCATGTTGACCTAACTCATCGAGTGCAGCTAGCAACTCATCGAGTTCCGTAAGAACTTAGGAAATCATAGAAGCCCTAATTGACTCGCCGAGTTTCCAAACAACTCGCCGAGTCCATGCGGGGTGCAAATGTCGGGAAAACCCTAACTAACTCGTCGATTCTTCTTACTGACTTGCTGAGTTCATGCTAAACCAAAATAGGCAATCTTCACCCGACTCGACGAGTCGGCCATGCGACTCATCGAGTCCCTTTAGTCCATTTCTCATCCAGACATTTTTAAGCTACCCCAAAGCTCCATATTGCAGATCTAACCTCCTAGGGCATGGTTTACACATAAAGTTGTAAAGTTTACGTACATTCATGGTCCTAAATGCCAAAATCAAGCTAAGGGAAAGGTTAAACCAAAAGAGAAGGACCAATGCTTGCTAAATCTGATAACTTTATGACTATAGGGACTAATAGGAGTCCAGATATGAAGTTACAACTTCAGATCATGCCCAATACCCGAAATAACCCACAACCAACTAGAAAATGGCTATAAATCTTTGCATGAAGAGATCTAGTTAAAGATAACTCAAGGTAACGACTTGTTACCTTCAAGATGATGCCAAGATGAAGTAGAGTCAGATCCACAAGCTTCTCTTTGCCCCAAGCTCCTTAGACTTCAAGCCTTCTTCACAAAATTCACCAAAAGCACTCTTTAAACCTTACAAACACTCAAGAACAAGGTCTAGACTGATTAGGGTTTCTACTGGCCGTCTAAAGGTGGCAAGGTGCTAGAGGAAAGGACTTAAGGTCCTTTAAATAGGATGTAAACCCTAAAAATTAGGATTTCTATGCACAGACTCTACTCGTCGAGTCAGGGTCCTCCGACTCGTCGAGGAGGTATCATAAACAACACGGGCCAACTAGGTTCGACATGATGAGTTGGGGCCTCCAACTCGTCGAGCTCCCTCAACAAAATGAAGATAAAGCTTTTGAAAATTATACCTAGGAGTCGGGGTGTTACAATCAACTTACCAAAATTCTCCAATTAGGTGGCCACTTTACAGGGTTCAAGATGGAAACTCATTATCTGTTGCTTTGTTGATTGTAGATTGTATACAATTTGGTAAATAGGAATTACACTTTTCAAAGTGGGAAAAAAATAAACCTATTTGTAAAGATGCCATGTGTAAAAAATATACTGTTATTAGATAGAAAAAGAAGATAAAAGAAAAAAATGTGTCTCCCTCCCTTTAGGCCTACCACCACCCTCAAGTTTTGTTTCTATCTTTACAAAACACACACATAAAGATAATCTCTCAAGAACAAACTCACACATACACATTCCATCTCAAGTACACCCACACACTCTCTCAAGAACACAACCTCCATCTCTGCCCATATCTCTTCTATCGCCTCTATATCGGCCAAAAATCAATCCAGATCTCCTCTTCCACCACTGTCTGCCACCACCACCACTAGCCGTTATTTTTTTCCTACGGACATTCATATATAGACTTTTTTTCTTGTCTATCAAAACTTATAGAATACTACCCTATTTTCCTCTCAATTGCAAAACTTAACAAAGTGATTTTATAAACCACTCATTTTTTTCTTATTTTGAGGCAAGGGTTGGTGGCGTTTCTTGAATAAAAGGCTAGTATATCGATAACCAATTTGTGTCCCACCTCCAACAACAAAAGAACTACCAAATTGTCATTTTAAATGAGGAATTTCCCTTATTGTTTTGGTGAAAATAGTGTTCAAATTGTTGATGCTTCTTCTTCATCGAATGCTTCAATTACTACATCTATGGTAAAATTGGTTAAAATCACATTACTTGTGTTTACCGATATAGATTGTGCATTTTTTATTGCTTCATTATCACTATTACTTAGACTAAAAACTTTATGGCTCAAGGTCTGTTCAACCTGATGATTCCATCGATCAATATTTGTGTAAAGTTGAGATTAAACCATGGTTGCTCTCCTAACAAAGAGGGTGTAATAATCTTGAAGTGAGTTCCAACTTAATCGACATTTATAGGGATTTAGCTTCTACAAAATTCGATTTTGCATTTGAACCACTTGAAGGATTTTATTTGGGAAATTCTATATGTAACCTCCCCCCCCCCCCCCCCCAATGCTTTGTGTACCCCCTATGAGTGGGATAATGTATGCGTATCCCCATCATTTGATAATTTATGTGAGTGAGGGGTACGTATAATAGTATCTTTCATTTTGCAATTGTCAAGTGATATGGAGAAGGATGTGCAAAAGAAACTAGACATGTCCTCTTTTTCCCCCCAAATGATGTTTTCTTTTCGAAAAAAGAAAATCTTATTTTGACAAAAAAAAAGTATATTCCACTAAAGCTCAATTGTGTGGAAAAAGAAAAATACATGATGGTGGTACTAAATGTAATGCATTATGCACAAATGATTTCATATATATATATATATATATATATATATATATATATATGTGTGTGTGTGTGTGTGTGTGTGTTTGTGTGTAGATGGTAAAACAATGATGCGAGTGAAACATCTTTGATGGAGGTATATTGATAATTTCACAAACAATTAACCCTTAGTTATATTCTTTAATATTCTTTTCGTTTAATTAAAAATCAATTCATAAATTAGTAAGGGTATAATTGTAATTTTAAAAACACTTAACCCTTTTAACTAACAGTATAAGTGACAATGACCCATCATATGCATTTTAAACCTAAGAGTACAAACCATTTTAAAAATTCCTCAAAATATCTACAATGGTATTTTCTATCTACCAAAAGTTTACATATATTTGTACTTTTTGTCTAAATTTTGAATTCTTGAAATAACTAATCCATATGGTTTGAAAAAGTTGCACCATGATCCTTTAGATTAACTCTGTTTGAAATGCTCTGTTAAATACTCTAAAATACCGATATTGCCCATGAAATTTTTTAGTTTTTTATTATTTTATTTTATATTTTGCTATTATATTTATATTAATTATAAATAAAAAGACTTTATGTACCCTGCCCTCCTAACCCCACCTAATCACCTCCACCACACCACACACCACCATTACTCCACCAACCACCATCATCACCACCAATCACAATCACTATCGATAACTACATCACCCTACCATCACCACAATCAATCAATAACATTATTTTCCACCACCAATCACCACCATCACCATCACCAATGACCATCGAGACCAGTCACCACCACCACCCACTATCGAAAGAAAACTACCTAATATATGTAGAGAGAGAGGTTATTACTTATTATGCCAGTATCAAAGGAGACAACAGGTAGGAGAGACGATGGATTTGACGAAGATGATGTTGTCGACATCTCGACATTTGCATGTTGCAGATATCACATTAGAGGCGTCGCTATAAAAATGGTCCCAAAACAAGTTGTAGTGCAAAAAACGAACTCAGGAGGTGAAAAGAGGGGTGTTGGATTTTTTTTTTATTTATTATTTTACACAAAAATCATACCTATATTTATTAGGAATGTCCAAATAAAAAAAAGGTACACCGATCATTTTACATTAATTTAATGGAAGCCCGATTATAGTAGCCTCAGAACCACTTGTGCAACTTTCTAAGGTTACATGAAGTGATTCGGCAAGGGATCGACAAAGCTTATGTGGCATCGACGCACACCGTACTGCGCACTCGACAAGCTCATGTAACATCCCAAAATTCATAGGTAAAAATTTCATTTTTAGGTCAATCAAAAACCATAAAGTATTCATATAAAACCATTCATAAGTATGTCAATGTGAAAATAGTTATCAAAGTATAATTACCAAAATCATAAAAATGTTGAACACGGGGGGGGGGGGGGGATGCGCTAAAGTAAATCCGAGCCCTTCCACTTCGAACCATAAGTACCTAAAACATAAACTTAAACCGTAAGCACAAATCATAGTGAGTTTCCTCAAAATACCACATACCATACATACAATGGGCCCCACCCGGCATTGGGCACCGCCCAGATCTGTCAGTAACATGTGATGGGCCCCGCCCAACATATTCATCCGACATCCCTTGGCATCGAGCCCCGCATGCTATAAATACAAACACATACAATACATGCAAGAGTCACACATATAACTAGCATCCTAGCAACAATTATCAATGGGCCAGAATTGGTGCCTTCGACCCGCCAAACACTATGAGAAGACTAACTTCAATCTGATTATAAACAATCACACGCAAGATGTTGCTACAACGATTCATCACACTGAACACATTCAAACCAACCCTAATCACCAGGGTAATAATCTACAACTAAAAGTCCAAATCATAATCCCTCTCACAAAGGATAAAAGACCCTTTTACCCTTCCTACTCTAGGTCTAACAACCCAAGGTCCATAATGGCCCAAACTAACCCTAAGGCCCAAAATGGACCAAACTAAGTCCAAGGCCTAAACTGGCCCAAACTAACGCCATGGTAAAAAAATGGACCAAATAAACCCCAATGCCAAAATGCCCTAAATGGACTTCAGGTGAGTATGAGTACGTCGTGCATACCACCTATACGTCCAACGTACTTGTAATGTCCCAAAAATACCAAGTAAAATTTTTAATTTTAAATAGGTCAAACCACTCATACGTTATCCCAAAAGATGATCAAAGTAAACGTATTCTCAAAACATCAGAGTAAAATCATAAACAATCATGGTGGAATAAATCTTTAGGGGATGCAGTGCGATCAACTTGGGATTTTCCTGTTGAAACTCGAAGTTCCTAAAAAGGTTTAAACCACAAAACCTTAAGCACAAAGATTAGTGAGTTCCCCAAAATACCACATACAACATATAAATATGAAAAAATATAACAACACAACACATAGTTGTGTTGGGTCCTAGTTCTCCCCCACTTAGGGTTTGAACTACAACCAAATGACGTTGCAACCAAACCAAATCTCAAATCGGCTCAACTAGATACATAGCATCCTAGAACCTGAGAATGTATAACACAACATAAGATGATATTCCAGGTAAAGAACAAACAAAATCAAAGATATTATGAATCTCAGGTGGAGACCTCGGTAACTCCCCAATCATAACCACCTATAACATCAAGAATCTCATGCAGATGCACAACCAATAATTCTGTTTATTCATAACATCGATTTTCTGTCCAGAATGGACTACCACACACCTTGTCTGCACATCCTCAACCATCAATTCATTGTGAGAATCATTCATATATACAAGAGGTACCATTCTCATACTCAAGATACATTAGAGAACAAAAATCGTCATTCTCGATTCACTTCCCTGATCACCTGAAACAATAAACTACCGCTTGACCTGACTATATTAAAAAAACATACCCTTGATCTCGTCTCAAGGCAACCATACCACAAGGATCCTCTTGTGCATTCCCACACCACCATACTTGCTGCCAAAAATCGCAACTATCTAGCCACATGATGGGTCCACATCCTAACTCTGAAAATCACATGTATGCTCTTTCTTTCATCCGAACACAAAAAGTTGGAAGAACATAAATGTAACAACCCAAAACTCCAAGGTAAAATTTTCATTTTTATTATAATCAAAACACTATTGTAACTTTTTTCATAACTACAAAATCCGTGAAAGCCCAATAATGGCCCAATTTTCCAAATTAGGCCCAATCCCATACGGGCCTTATCCTAAGCCCACACTTTCCAATTTAGATTGCTTCAAACACCCCTTGGGAAAACTTGATCAAAGGCATGAGTCAAAAGTCAAAGTCAACAGCATGAGTTGACCCAACTCGCCGAGTTTATCCTTCAACACGCCGAGTTCCTCTGACAATCATAAAGTCGGGAAGAAACCGCTCCAACTCGCGAAGTTGTCTAATCAACACGCCGATTTGACCCATACCAACTCAAAATCGGGGAAAACCAAAACAACTCGCCGAGTTGACCATCCAACTCATCGATTTCACCTGAGACCAAACAGCTTAATCCATTCAGCCAACATAATCGAAACTTACAACTTAATCCCACTCAGATCCTAACTGAAAATGGCCTTAAGAAGGTTAAAGTTTCCGAATTTACCCTTAAGAACCACCAAAATGGGTTCAAAACCCAAACGCTAAAATTAAAGGGTAAGGACTTAATCATTAAGCACTTATTCCACAAGGACACAACTCCAAGATGCAGATCTGACCATATGAGGCTAGATGGCCATGTAAAGTTTCCAACTTTACACTTATTCGTGATTAGAAGAAGCTCAAAAGCTTAAAAGAGACCAAAAGAAGGACTTAATGAATGCATGAAGCCCTTAGGACCATAAAAGTTGGAAACTTTATGCCAAAAGAGCTCATAATGATCATAGATTTGGAAATAATAAACACTTGGGACTTGTACTTCCTCAACAATCACCCAACCATGGCTAAAAGCATACGAATAAATCCAAGAAGAGATCCAAGCCAATACTAAGCAAGGTTAGAAATTTATAACCAAAATAAGCTAGAAATGGGACAGAGAATCAAGATCTATGAGCTCCTTCTTGAACCACCACCTTGCACCAAGCTTCTCCTCCTTGAATGAGCTTCAAACACACACCAAAACACACACCAAAACACACACAATGGACTCACAACACTCTTGGCGGCTCTAGGGTTTCGAGATTAGGGTTAGGGGCTAAGGAGGCTGGAAATGAGGCCAACACCTGTAATTTAAGCTGTTTAAATCAGTGGCGGGGCCAAGATCAAAGTAAGGGGGTATCCTAATTTTTTTCCCGGGGTACTTGGGTTTCCTCGGTTCGGTTTTAAACCCAAGTCTTTATCAAATCCTTAGCTAACCTCAAGTCTTGTTAAATAACCATGAAGTTGAAGTATATTTTGATACTTGAATCGATGTGGGACTCAAAGTAGATATCAAATAAAGCATGAGGATAGCAGGTTTATATAATTGGAAAAAATGATTGAGTTTACATGTGTTTAACGATGTGGGATAGAATAGCTGGGAAAATAAAACAAAAGTAAACAAAAAATATGAAAGTAGCAAGAATTGATCTTAAGACCTTTGCTTCATTAAACCAACGACTTAACCAGCAAACCATCTATTTGTTTGTGTTTATAAGTGGAGGGATGCGTATATATACACTATACCAATTTTTTTTTGAGGGATACGTAAACAAAAATTACACTACCGAAAAAAATTTGAGGGGTATCCCGGGATCCCCTTGGATCCGCCCATGGTTTAAATAGGGTGCAAAACCCCAAAATTAGGGTTTCCTAAACAGAGCCCAACTCGTCAAGTTGGCTCCTCTAACTCACCGAGTTGCCTCATTAATCTCATGACAAAAACAACCTCTACTCGCTGAGTTGAGACTCCTCAACTCGTCGAGTAGACCCCTTAAATCCTCACGATTCATCATCTTCAACTCGCCGAGTTAGAATGGAAATTGGCAATATTTCCACAACTAACCTTCTAGATTTCGGGCGTTACAATAACCCTTATCGTGGATAGTGACATCCCAATTCATCTGCCAATCACTCAGCCTCCTGTTGCATTCCTCAAGCTGATCATCACAATTGCTTCCTTCTTGAGTCCTGCGAATCAGGTGGAACTACCTCGAGAAAGACCCTCGAGACCTCAAAATCAACTAATTCACCTAAGTCTGCACCATTCAAACCTAAACTGACATATCCACTAAGGCCCAAACAATCAGCGTACCCATCCTCATCCTGAATAAACATAACTGATAAAAAGAATAAGACGAAACACATTGCAATGAATCATGGTGCCAAACCACAAAATCTACCCTTAATCATCTCCTTAGAATCCCTAAAATTTTCCTCAACTTGAATATGGATCCCGTGCTTTTAGTATTACAGGCTTAATACTACCTTCCACACATATCCCTACTATCCTCATGGATCGTTCCGGATCCTCTAAGTAACTACTCATATCCACTACCGTCCGATCCAACCACATATACATGTTCTCAAACGAATAACCACTGCTAAACAACACATCAATTCCTCTAAGGAACTTCCTAGTCTCTCCTAGGATTCCAACCTCACCATGTCATCAGCTGCTGAAGAACCTCTACTAATATCATCTAACTACGTCATAAATACAATTACATGCAACAAACCTTAAATAATCTTTTGAATAAAAGACCTAAACCTACAATGGTTGGACTCGGACAAGAGCTGTGTAATAGGGCTAAGTAAAACACTCTAAAATTATTTAACCCTTACTGCATGTAACTTAACATATTCACTTAATAGTTATCTCACATCAATACAAGTCATACGAAGCAAAAAGCAAGCAACATTCGAGCAGTAACACCCTAAAACATAAAGGCATCCTCCAACCCACTTGCTACTACGATGCTAGGAACTTCCACTAACACTGTCGGTTTCCTTATGCATGCAAATTACACACAAAATGGAATCACATAGACTGTCGAATGAATGATTCTACACTAAGCCCACAACCAGACAAGGAAAATGAAATAAGGCCAAATCAATCCTTCTAAGGCTACATGATCCTAATCGTATACAAGTTTTAAATCATACACTTAGCAATCAATTCCACCAACATAGCTTACAAATCTGACATAGCATCCAGTTCCTCCTAGGCTACAAGGCATCACAAATCAGACAATTATGTCCAACATATGGAATCTTACTAGCATGAAGTTCCAAAATCTTAATCAAAAGGAATACACATACATATCTCCTAGCATTCTGTCATTCAGTTCTCATATCCTCATACGAAAAAAATAAGCATAACACATGTATGGGTATTTTGGGAAATACTTACTCGAGCTCGACTGATTGCATGCATCACACACTTTTTTCTTAAAAATCTTTTTGGAAATTCTTCTTTTTGAATGTTTTTAGAAATCCTCAGTTTCAGATCAAACACACCCGAGAGTGTGCCCCAATCCCTCAAACCAAGACTCTGATACCAACTTGTAACATACCAAAAATAGCAAGTAAAAATTTTCATTTTAAATAAGTCAAACCATTCATACATTATCCTAAAAGACGACCAGAGTAAAAGTATTCTCAAAACATTAGAGTAAAATCATAAACAATCATTGTGGAGTAAATCTTCAAGGGATGAAGTGCGATAAAGCCAGGCTCTTCATTTTCACACGGGAAGTACTCGAAAATGTTTAAACCACAAAATTGTAAACACAAAGCTTAGTGAGTTTCCCACAATACCACATACATTGGGCAAATCCTACACGATGGACACCCTACCCAACTTCGACGTGTCCTCAACTCGAGTGTCTACAACATAAGCTAGGAACACAGAACAACCTTGTTGAAGATATCTCATGGCCCTCGCACCTGAATAGAGATCCTCAAAGTTATGGCCTGAATAGATGTCACACCCCCAAACCAGAACGGCGGAATCCTTCGAGGGCGGATGACTTCATGTAGTATCGTAACAGTTGAATACATAGTAGAGAAAGTAAACACAACCATCGTATATATAATTTAGAAGCTACATTGTTGAATGATACTTGTTTCAAAAACAAATTACAATATGATGACAAAATGAGTTTTAAAACTGACGCCTTAGCATCACTTCTCCAAAAGCTAAAGTTTACCTGTATTACTAAATCCCTGAGAAATATAAGTAGATTGGAAAGAGTAGATCAACATTTAAGTTGGTGAGTTCATAAGTATTTAGTGTTAATGTTTGTATAAATTTGAACGAAATTGTTTGTAGATGTTTGAAAACTCCTAGAAAATCCCATATTTCCTACTAGTATAAAAGTAGTCTTCTATCAAGACTCGAATGTCTTGAATGCTTGCCTTTAGAAATCCAATATTTGTCCATAAGTGTGTGGTAGTTTTAAAGTTCCAAAACTGAAATGCAATAGCGTTTTTCATACCTAGAATAATAGATTTATGTATGTATAAAATCGCTAAGGCATTTGATAACCCCGTAAATCAACGTGTTCTTAATAATCCATGTGAGTTTTACAACCATGCTATTGACCCAGACTACCTGTAACAACGTTCTTCGGGCGTTGGAATGTTATGACGTTTGTCACCCCAGACCTGCCGGTCTAACTGTAGCTAACAGTTTAAGTGTGGGATTGTCAATCTCGTATAGATCTATACACACGTATCACGCTCTCCCTACAAGAGATTATGGTATATAATACAGGACTTTAATTGCATACTTGAAAGTACGTGAAGTTGAATGTCTCACAAAACTTAGTATCAAATAGGTTTACGTATGAAAAGTCCATTTGTTCTTGTATATGAAAGTATTTCCTTGATATAGTACTTATAGTATGTAAAATCTCACGTATATCTAGTAAACTATACCTATTATAGTTTTTCCAAATGTGTGATTCGTTTGTATGATTAACCCTAGTGTAGTGTCGACTTTGTATGTAAAGTATAAAATTTGTAATAACATTATTGAACATTTATACTCAAAATATAAATAAAGTGTTTGATATTTATATAACAACATGTTTCATTCCGAAAAGGACAAAGTGTTATCGTGATATGTTGTATGAGAACGTTTTCGTATGATAGTTATAAATCACATATGATTTGTTATATAACAAAAGTATAGCAAATGATTGATGTTTTTTACACAAGGATAACTGTGTGTGTACTTGTATTCCCCCCTAAAAGTGTATAAAAGTATTTAAAAAATATTTGAAAACATAGTTATAGGGGTATGAACTCACTTGTTAGATTGAAGAAAGTGAGATGAAAACGGAGCAGAACTTTGACAGGAGAAAGCGGATTTCTCGGGATTCTCTCGGGAGTGTAAAACCTTCCTTCGGAACTTGGATGTGAAGACCGGGGCTTCGGGATATTTCTTGCACAAAAAACGGAGTAAAAACGCAAGAGAGGGAGAGGAAATGAGCACTAATGCCCGGAACCCTCACATCCCTTTTATAGGGGCTGGAAACCCTCGGTATGCGGGGCGTACCTTCGGGTTACACGGGGCGTACCAGACATCATGCATGACCGCATCCTCGTCTGTCGGATTTCAGATGGGACGGGGCATAGAGGCATAGAGGGGCGACGTGGACGATCCGAAGCCTAGCACCTGAGTACGTTGGGCGTACGAGGGTACGCTGGGCGTAAATCGTCTCGGTTTGTGCACTTCGAACTTGTAAAATCCGTAACTTTCGCATACGAGATCCGATTTTGACGTTCTTCATATGCACGCGTAGGTGAAAATATACTCTACAACTTTAATTTAGACTTTGTTGGCTAGTTTTGACTTTATTTTTAGTTATATAATTTTAATAGGCCGGGACACGAAAAGTCCGTTTAAAATCCATAACTTCTTCATCCGATGTTCGTTACTGTCGAAATTTTTACCCTTGCACTACTATTGTTTAGATCTTAGATTCTCATTTAGGTTGTTTCGGCTAGAAATCGCTCGATCTATATTTTGAGTTTTTAGTTGTCTACCGCTATCCCGAAACTTCGAAAACTCATAACTTCCTCATACGAAGTCAGATTTGGGCGTTCTTTTGATGTAGTTTCACGGTTTAATGATATCTACGGCTTTTATTTAGATACCTAAGGCTAATAAGTATTTTATTGAAATTTCTCTTTTTATGATTAACCGTATTGACGGTTTTTGCTATGAATCTTAGGTTGGTCATAACTTCCCCGTTATAACCCGGATTCTAGTGTTCTTTATATTTCTGAAACCCTGGACACGATATCTATCATTTATGAAATCCAGTAGAGACATTTGAACATCTTATTTTTGACAATAATATCATTAGATCAAAAGAGGTTACAATTCTTGACTTTTTAGGTCATTACATTGATTCGAAATATCTGGTTGTCACATCATCCCCCTGTTAGAGGCAATTTCGTCCCAAAATTAAATGTAAGGTAAATATTTATGGATTAGGGAGAGAGATGCGGGTATTTTTGTTTCATCTGATCTTCACGTTCCCAAGTATATTCAGGTCCCCGCTTTGCATTCCAGCAGACCTTCACAATGGGTATGCAACTTTGTTTTGTTCTTTTAATTTCCCTATCCATGACCTCAATTGGTTCCTCTATAAAGTGGAGACTATCGTTGATTTTGATTTCGTCTAGAGGGACGATGAGGGTCTCATCGGACAAACATTTCTTCAAGTTTGACACGTGAAAGGTAGGATATACGTTATTGAGTTCCTGCAGTAGTCGAAGTTTGTATGCTACTGGATCGATCCTTGCAAGGATCTCGAATGGTCCAATATAACTTGGGTTTAGCTTCCCATGTTTTTCGAAACGTATTAAAGCTTTCCAGGGTGAGACCTTCAATAGCACTCGGTCTCCAACCTGAAATTCTAAGGGCTTCCGTCTTTTGTCCGCATAACTCTTTTGTCTGTCTCTTGAAGCCTTTAGTCGTTCCCGAATTTGTACAATCTTCTCAGTTGTTTCTCTTATAATTTATGGGCCTGTGAGAGCGCTGTCGGGTACTTGTCCCTTAGCTAGTTGCGTGTCACCCACTTCGGCCCAACATAGTGGTGATCTGCACTTGCGGCCATAGAGGGCTTCGAATGCAGCAACCTTAATGCTTGAGTGATAGCTATTGTTGTATGCGAATTTGACTAGTGGTAAATGAGTATCCCATGCTTTACCAAAATCGATTACACAAGCTCTTAGCATATCTTCCAAGGTCTGTATGGTCCTCTCACTTTGACCGTTGGTTTGTGGATGGTAAGCGGTACTCATGTCTAGTCTCGTTCCAAGAGATTTTTGTAACGACTGCCAGAATCGCGAGGTGAACCTACTATCTCTGTATGAGATAATGGATATTGGTACACCATGTATTCGTACAATCTCTCATATGTATGTTCGAGCTAGCTTCTCCATCTTGTCGGTTTCCTTTATGGGTAGGAAGTGTGAGGATTTTGTTAATCTATCGAAAATTACCCAGATGGTGTCTAGCCCACCTACTGTCTTGGGTAATTTGGTTATGAAATCCATGGTTATCTGCTCCCACTTCCACTCGGGTATTTCGGGTTGTTGTAGTAATCTTGATGGCTTTTGATACTCTACCTTGACTTTGGCGTAAGTCAGACACTTGCCTACATAGGTAACGATCTCTGCTTTCATGTTCGGCCACCAATACAGTTTCTTGAGGTCCAGATACATCATGTCCGAACCTGTATGCACGCAGTATCGAGTCTTATGAGCCTCATTCATGACCACGTCTCTGAATCCACCAAACCTCGGTGTCCAGATCCGATCCATGAAGTAATGAACTCCGTCGCCCTTGACTTCAAGATTCTTATCCATTCCCCTCAAGGCTTCACCCGTCACATTCTCTGTTTTCAAGGCTTCCCTCCGAGCTTCCTTGATTTGTGTGGACAGGTGTGAATGGATCGTCATGGTTAAGGATTTCACTCGGCCGCCTGAGTATTCCTTTCGACTAAGAGCATCAGCCACCACATTTGCTTTTCCTGGATGATAACGAATTTCACATTCGTAGTCATTCAACAGTTCAACCCATCGTCTTTGCCTCATGTTGAGTTCCTTTTGATTGAGGATGTTTTGAAGGCTCTTGTGATCGGTAAAGATTGTGCATTTCGTGCCATAGAGATAGTGTCTCCAAATATTTAAGGCGAAAATGACTGCTCCTAGTTCGAGGTCGTGTGTAGTGTAGTTGACCTCGTGCGTCTTGAGTTGTCTCGAGGCGTAGGCGATGACTTTTCCTCGTTGCATTAGAACACATCCAAGACCTTGATTAGATGCATCACAGTAGACAACGAAGTCTTCTGTTCCTTCTGGCAAGGACAATATAGGTGCGCTGCATAGTGCTCGCTTCAGTGTTTGGAATGTAGTGTCTTGTCTTTCTTCCCAATTAAAAGTTGTGCCCTTCTGGGTCAAGGTGGTAAATGGTTTAGCAATCTTCGAGAAATTTTGTATAAATCTTCGGTAATAGCCAGCCAGGCCCAAGAATTGTCGGATTTCTGTTGGGGTTCTTGGTGCTGACCAGTTCACTATTGCCTTGATTTTGGAAGGGTCCACGTGTATTCTGTCTTCACTAACCACGTGACCTAGGAAATCTACTTTTCGAATCCAAAAATTTGCACTTTGAGAATTTTGCGTATAGCTTCTCTTTCCTTAGAGTTTCTAAGATTTGTCGGAGGTGTTGACCATGTTCCTCTTTACTCTTTGAATAAATAAGTATATCGTCTATGAACACGATCACAAATCTTTCCAGGAATGAACGACACACTTGGTTCATTAAGTCCATGAACACCGCCAGTGCATTTGTTAATCCAAAGGGAATCACTACAAACTCGTAGTGACCATAACAAGTTCGAAAGGCTGTTTTGGGGACATCTCCTTCCAAGACTCGCAGCTGATGATACCAGGATCTCAAATCGATCTTTGAGAAATAACTCGCTCCTTGGAGTTGGTCGAACAAGTCGTCGATGTGTGATAGGGGATATCGGTTCTTGATAGTGAGCTTGTTGAGTTCCCGGTAATCGATGCACATGCGGAAAGATCCATCCTTCTTCTTTACGAACAGGACTGGTGCTCCCCAAGGTGAGAAGCTCGGTCTTATGAATTCTTTGTTGAGTAGTTCGTTTAATTGGCTAGATAATTCTTGCATCTCAGCTGGCGCTAGACGATATGGCGAATTCGCTACTGGGGTAGCTCCGGGAATTAAATCGATTCTGAACTCGACTTGCCGTTCTGGTGGGACTCCTGGAAGATCTTCAGGGAAGACATCAGGAAAATCGCAGACTTTTGGAATGTCTTTGAGGTCTTTTGCTTCTTTTTCCTTATCTACTACGTGGGCTAAGAAGGCATGATATTGCTTATGCAGGTATTTCTAGGCTTTGACACAAGAGATGATCTGTAAATTGGTACCGAGCTTGTCACCATAAATGACAAGAGTTTCGCCGTTTGGCAGATTTAGGCGAACGACCCTTTCGTGACAAAGTATATCAGCATGGGGTAGGCTTAACCAATCCATACCAATGATGACATCAAAGCTCTTTATAGTGATCGACATTAGATCGATTTGAAATGAATGTTCGTTTATAGTTAGTGTTCAGCCTATACACATATCGTTTGTGCTTTTTGTTCTACCATTTTCCATTTCTACAGTAAATATCTTATTGAGTGTTTGAGGGTTCTGTTTTAGTATGTGTTTGAATTTATGACTCACGAAACTCCTTTACGCACCACAATCAAAGAGTATGCATGCATAAGCGTTATTGAGGAGAAACGTACCCGTAACCACCATGGGATCAGCTATTGCTTCGTTCTGCCCTATTGCGAACACTCTTCCTATGCCGCTAGCATTCCTTGCCTTAGGACAGTCTCTCTTGTAGTGTCCAACCTCACCACACCCATAACACGCCTGGCCTACACCGACTCCAGGGACTTTGGTGATTGGTCGTGCCGGTGCTTTACAGAAACGGGCAGTGTGCCCTTTCTTGTTGCAATTGTTGCAGTGCATCTCCCGACAATTTCCGTTGAGATGGAAATTGCATTTTTTTCACTTTGATAGGTTCCCAGCATATTGCTTTGCTGGTGTAGGGGTAACAGGAGCAGCGGTGGGGGTAGTAGCGGCATGGACTGCCACTATCTGTTGCTTCTTGGAAGGTTCTTGTGAAAACTGACTCTTCCTCTTGTTCCAAAACTTCTTCTTGCTATTATTGTTGGTATTGTTGTTGTTGTTGTTGTTGTTTCCTATGGTTTCCTCCGGAACAGCAGTTACGAAGCCTTGGCAGACTCCATGGTCAACGAGAGCTTGTGCCAACTGTTTGGCACTATCGAAAGTGACTGGTTTGGAAGCTAGTACACTTCCTTGGATCTGGGGTGACAGTCCCCAAATGTATCTCTCGATCTTCTTGCTCTCTAGAGCAACCATACCTGGGCAAAGGATTGCCAAATCACGAAACCTATTAGTATAGGTTGTGATGTCCGACCCTACCGTAGTAAGGCCCCAAAGTTCCTGCTCTAGCTTTTGTACTTCGCCCCTTGGACAGTACTCTTGCATTAACATTTGCTTTAGATTCTCCCAGCCCATAGAATTAGCCACTACCAGAGTTAGCGACTTGACATGGTCATTCCACCACGTTAGAGCTCTCTCAAAGAATGTACAAGCAGCAAATTTTACCTTGCTCACTTCCATACATGCATAGATCTCGAAAACCGCTTCTGTTTTCTCTATCTATTGTGATAGAGCCATTATCCCTCCTGACCCATTAAAAGATATTGGCTTGCTATTGGTGAAGTCCTTGAAGGTGCAATCCCCTGAACGACCCTGACGTTGGCCATTCGTAGAGTTATTTACTCCCCCTCCAGACCCATTATTACTCATCTGTGTCATTGTTGCTGTCACTGCAGCTATCAAGACGGTGTTATCTGTCAATGGAGGAGGTGGTGGTGGTGGTATTGTGTTGTGGACATGGCGTGTAGATCTATGGGGCGGCATCGTTCTGCTAGAGAAATAGAATGAAGAACATAAGTCTTTAATGATTGGAAGCTGTGTGTTAATAAATTTGCTATTTTTTTTATCAATTTATGAATTTGAGGGACCTACCCAGGGTTTAGAGCTTGACTCATAATAAAAGTTTGCATAGTGATAGATAAACTTATGAATCTGAGTGGTATTCAAAGAATTAAGACATAAAGGAATTTCTTCATATATATTAAACGTACGTTGAGTTACATTTGAAGTTAGGAAAAATTTCGACCCTTCTAAGGGTCTCCGATACAGAAGTTAAAGAAAATTAAGACTTTTAGCTGAGTTCCTATTCTATAACAAAATTTTGGGATTTGGGCAAGTAATACTTGCGACGTAGGTTGCGCTTGGAGCTCGACTCCGTGTCTGATTGCTTTGCTTCCATAAGACGCCTATCGAAGGCGGCTTGTTGTTCCCTTATCTCAGAGAGGGCTGCAATCAGTTGTGCTTGGAATGTGTCGACGCGGAGTTGGGCGTCATCCTGCAACCTGTCCAGTCGACGAATGTCAGAAGTTTGAACTTGTACTTCCACGTTGACTTCACGAATCCGGTTAACTTGAACCCGGATTGATAGGACCGGTTGGCTAGTTTGCCCACCATGACTGGGAGTGCTCGGTCGGCTGAACCTCCATCCCTGATGTCGTAGAAGTCCCGACACATACTATAGGGATGACATAATCCTTGTTGTTGGCTCCAATGGTGAAGGTGACTTCCCTAAATGGGAGTTGGTCCCTAAAGGTTTCTCCTAACTGCGGGAGGTTGAGCGACTGGTGGGTTGATTACTTCTGGTTCTGAGTCTGTCCCAGAGTCATCCCTTTCCTCCAACTCTATAGGTTCCTCATCCTCTTCGGGTTCCTCATCCTCTTCGGGTTCCTCCTCTATCCATCCTCCATTGCCCTGATTTGGGTAGTAGGGATCCCCTGGTGGATAGAATCCAACCATTGTGTCTGTACGAGAATAGAGGTATGAGAATTGTCTAGAAATTTTAATAACATGTAAATCTAAACATTTAAGTTAAACTATTGTATTTACCAAATACTCCTATAGTATTTAAGTTTGTATGTTTGATACTAGTGTCATTTTGGTAAGTTTTGACTTGTTGCTCACTACGACCATTCCTCGACATAGACTAGTCTGATTTCGGATAAATATAGTTGATCATGCTATATTTGTCCCAAATCCGATTACATATTCTGGGGCCTAGTCGTAGTGTCCAACTTGTCTTAATACTTCTTGTATAGTTCTAACTATGAAATGACATGTATTTGTGCTTTTACTACCTAAATAATTTAAGTTGAATGAAACGTGGTTTTAGGTGAAACAATGTTTTGTCAGAGAGTTTTAGTCCCTATGCATTCATAGTTTGTATATCTTATGTGGTTCGATGTACTTAGTTCACTATAAACAATGCTCTGATACCAATCTGTCACACCCCAAACCAGAACGGCGGAATCGTTCGAGGGCGGATGACTTCATGTAGTATCGTAACAGTTGAATACATAGTAAAGAAAGTAAACACAACCATCATATATATAATTTAAAAGTTACATTGTTGAATGATACTTGTTTCAAAAACAAATTACAATATGATGACAAAATGAGTTTTAAAACTGACGCCTTAGCATCACTTCTCCAAAAGCTAAAGTTTACCTGTATTACTGAATCCTTGAGAAATACAAGTAGATTGGAAAGAGTAGATCAGCATTTAAGTTGGTGAGTTCATAAGTATTTAGTGTTAGTGTTTGTATAAATTTGAACGAAATTGTTTGTAGATGTTTGAAAACTCCTAGAAAATCCCATATTTCCTACTAGTATAAAAGTAGTCTTTTATCAAGACTCGACTGTCTTGAATGTTTTCCTTTAGAAATCCAATATTTGTCCATAAGTGTGTGGTAGTTTAAAAGTTCCAAAACTGAAATGCAATAGTGTTTTTCATGCCTAGAATAATAGATTTATGTATGTATAAAATCGCTAAGGCATTTGATAACCCCGTAAATCAACGTGTTCTTAATACTCCATGTGAGTTTTACAACCATGCTATTGACCCAGACTACCTGTAACAACGTTCTTCGGGCGTTGGAATGTTATGACATTTGTCACCCCAGACCTGCCGGTCTAACTGTAGCTAACAGTTTAGGTGCGGGATTGTCAATCCCGTATAGATCTATACACAAGTATCACGCTCTCCCTATAAGAGATTATGGTATATAATACATGACTTTAACTACATACTTGAAAGTACGTGAAGTTGAATGTCTCATAAAACTTAGTATCAATTAGGTTTACGTATGAAAAGTCCATTTGTTCTTGTATATGAAAGTATTTCCTTGATATAGTACTTATAGTATGTAAAATCTCATGTATATCTAGTAAACTATACCTATTATAGTTTTTCCAAATGTGTGATTCGTTTGTATGATTATCCCTAGTGTAGTGTCGACTTTGTATGTAAAGTATAACATTTGTAATAACATTATTGAACATTTATACTCACAATAAAAATAAAGTGTTTGATATTTATATAACAACATGTTTCATTTCGAAAAGGACAAAGTGTTATCGTGATATGTTGTATGAGAACGTTTTCGTATGATAGTTATAAATCACATATGATTTGTTATATAACAAAAGTATAGCAAAAGATTGATGTTTTTCACATGAGGATAACCGTGTGTCTACTTGTATCCCCCCTCCCTAAAAGTGTATAAAAGCATTTACAAAACATTTGAAAACGCAGTTATATGGGTATGAACTCACTTGATAGATTGAAGAAAGTGAGACTTAAACCGAGCAGAACTTTGACAGGAGAAAGCGGATTTCTCGGGATTCTCGGGAATCTTGGGAGAGTAAAACCTTCCTTCGGAACTTGGATGTGAAGACCAAGGCTTCGGGATATTTATTACACGCAAAACGGAGTAAAAACGCAAGAGAATGAGAGAAAATGAGCACTAATGCCCGGAACCCTCACATCCCTTTTATAGGGGCTGGAAACCCACGGTACGCGGGGCGTACCTCCGGGTTACGCGGGGCGTATCGGACGTCATGCATGACCGCATCCTCGTCTGCCGGATTTCGGATGGGACGGGGCGTAGAGGCATAGAGGGGCGACGTGGACGATTCGAAGCCTAGCACCCGAGTACGCTAGGTGTAAATCGTCTCGGTTTGTGCACCTCAAACTTGTAAAATCCGTAACTTTCGCATACGAGCTCCGCTTTTGATGTTCTTTATATGCACGCGTAGGTGAAAATATACTCTACAACTTTAATTTAGATTTCGTTGGCTAGTTTTGAATTTATTTTTAATTATATAATTTTAATAGGCCGGGACACGAAAAGTCCGTTTAAAATCCATAACTTCTTCATCCGATGTCCGTTATTGTCAGACTTTTTACCGTTGCACTACTATTGTTAAGATCTTAGATTCTCATTTAGGTTGTTTCGAATAGAAATCGCTCGATCTCTATTTTGAGTTTTTAGTTGTCTACTGCTATCCCGAAACTTCGAAAAATCATAACTTCCTCATACAAAATCAGATTTGGGTGTTCTTTTGATGTAGTTTCACAGTTTAATGATATCTACGACTTTTATTTAGATACCTAAGGCTAATAATTATTTTATTGAAATTTCTCTTTTTACGATTAACCATATTGACGGTTTTTGCTATGAATCTTAGGTTGGTCATAACTTCCTCGTTATAACCTGAATTCTAGTGTTCTTTATATTTCTGAAACCCTGGACACGATATCTATCATTTATGAAATCCAATCGAGACTTTTGAACATCTTATTTTTGACAATAATTTCATTAGATCAAAAGAGGTTACAATTCTTGACTTTTTAGGTCATTACATTAATTCGAAATATCGGGTTGTCACAATAGAGATCCTCAACTGAAAATCTCTTATCTTCACTATATGTGTCTCTGTCATGGCCTGACGACCATCAGTGATCCTCAAAGTGGCAAGCGTAGGCGCCGCCACTATTCCTCTAGACAGTCTCGGGCAATCGGCCTTTTAATGGTTTGTCTGATTGCAATGGAAGGAAATTAGAGTACTCCTGGGGCAATCCCTACTCACGTGCCCAACACTAAAAACTTAACTTGATCCATCCTTTTCAACACCAATACTCATTCATGGGGACAAACCAAGATCCAATCTTGCATTTTTATGACTTAGAATACCCTAGTACATCTGAAAGGACATCATAAAGCATTTGGAGTACCTCATACTCACAAAGCTCTTGGTTTTGGGACAAAAGGATGAAAACAAAGGTTTAACTAAGATCTAAAGAAACGTAAGTCATGTTTAGAGCTTTATACCTCCAAATGGTGCATAAAGGAGAGAATGTATTGGATCCATAGTCTTGAGAGCAAAGTCAACTCTTGGATGAACCTCCTTCACAATCAAGAAAGCTCACAACTCACTCAAAAGCTCAAAATATTCAAAATAAGCTAGGGTTAGCAAGGTAGGTCGATCCCAGGAGTGGAGGTTGATAAGAAGAACTGTTTTGGGGCTATAATGGTGCTTAAATAGTGCACAAACGCTAAATATTAGGGTTTTGTCCAATACGGCGTACACTCTGCATACTAATGTACGTCCAACGTACATGCACGAGGCCAGGTACACCTAACATACCAAGGTATACGTCCAACGTACCTATGATGCACCCAAATTTTACCAAAATGACATTTGGGACCAATTTTGCAAACTAATCACAAACCAAGGGTAAAAAATGAATACCTAAAAATTTTAGATGTTACATTCCAAACACAAATCAAAGGCTTTAATAACTTATCTAACATTATCATCATCCAATAAGGTCTAAACCCCATTCCATTTAAGCCCAAGGATTTTTCTTGATCCATTTATTGTCCACAATCCCGAAATAAGAAACTTCTCGAAATAGGATGTTACAGTACTAGACTACGTTCGAGAAGGAAATCAGGCCAAGCTCGTTACGCCCCGCGTATGCCTCAAAAGCCCAAATTGACTTTTAAGCACTTAATGCTTTAAGAACAAACATCCAACTCATATATCTTCTTTCTGGGAATGTCTTAAATGATAAAGTCATCAACTTGATGTCTTTGCATGGCTCAAAAAGGCCCAAAAGCAATTTCTAACCTTCTAACTCTATATTATGAACATCAACTCTTGCATGGTTGTGTTAAAGCCGTCAAGATGCTATTTTTATGCATTACAGACCTCAAAAACATCAAGATATACTATTCTAAGCTTTTGGAGTAACTTATACTCACATGAATCAAATCAAGGGACCAAAAGGATGATTAAGGCGAGCAATGCTTCTCCAAAGAGCTCTTCTTCCTTCGTAATGAACCAAACACGCACTAACTCACTCAAAAGGAGCTAGGGTTTCGAGAGAAACTTCTTAGAGGATGGAGGTTGATGATAAGTTCATCATCAAAGGAGTTAATGAGGTTTTATAGGATCCAAAACCCAAAAATTAGGGTTTACCCTGACTCAAGTACTCTAGGTACACCCAGCGTACTAGGGGCAAAACCTTGTGTCAAAGTCTCAACAAGGTACGTCTCGCATACCTTAATTACGCCCTTCGTAATGGCCAGATATGCAAAAAATAAATAAACACTTAGAATTTAGGGAATTTAACTAGGAACAGGGCACAACTCAACTTGGCAGCCCTACTCAACAACCCTTTACCAAATTAAAAAAATATTACATTTTAATTTTTTAAAAATGTGGCAAACCATCCATATGGTGCACCCTTGACCGCACAATGTGGTTGCTGAGGTGGCACCGTAATGTGCGTTGCACACCACACCGACCCCCATATTTGTGATGCAGTAAGGCTACCACAAGAAAAGGTTATATGTCGCACCTCTTTGTGTGTGTGTGTTAAAATGTGATATGACACCCATCAGTTTCGTAGGGTGGAGGAAAAATAATGTGACATGACATGCAATTATAATAGTGTGGTATATGACACCCTATGACCTAAATGACAAAAGTTGTATACATTGTGACAAGTTTGATGTAGTGTCAATGTGGCATGACAAACAACAATAGTGACACTAATCCCTCCATAGCCTAAGGGATGGAACCATATCAAAAATTTAAAAGTTTGACTAAAAACACGGACCAGAAATGTAATTTTCTTATAAATCAATACATATATGATAATGACATCAATGAAATAGTTCCAAGTAATAATTGTTCCAAGTAATGATATAATCAAATCAATGAAATAATTCAAATAATAATGGTTCCACTATTTGATCGTCATAGGTCACACTCATTATTCTATTTGCATTGACCACCGAAGTTCTAGGCATATGGTAATCATATCGCGCCGTGTTGTTTTTTTAACTTATCCTATATATAATAATTGGTTATGACGTGTGTGATATATAAACCACACAAATTCAATCCAGATTTTGTAGAGATCGCTAGTAAAAATTCAATACAGATTTTGCAGAGATCGCCCAGTAGACTACAATGTCCTAGTATACTAAAAATCATTACCGCACTAACGATTAAACCAGAAGAAGGACTCAACCTCGTTAAACTGAGGCTATATATAAGCATTCACCTGTACTGTCCATACACACACTCACTCAAAAGTTAACTGCTTATTCCAGTGATAATTGTAAATAATGTTTCTGTCGTTTTGCCTCCTTCTCTTTCCTCTTATTCCAGTGATCTTTGTGCTGTTTCTGTTCACTCCTTTTGCAAGATTTTCATCTGCTTCAAAGACCCACAAAAACCAACCTCCATCCCCTCGCAAGCTTCCAATTATTGGAAACCTTCATAAAATAGGCCTAAACCCCCACCGTTCTCTTCTGGCCTTAACCCAAAAACATGGTCCACTTGTGCTCATTCAACTTGGCAGTGTACCCGTGCTTGTAGCCTCATCAGCTGAAGCAGCCCATGAAATCTTGAAAACCCATGATGTAATCTTCGCCAGCAGACCCAAATTAAGTATCCCTAATGCACTTACCTATGGATCTAAGGACATAGCGTTTTCTCCATATGGAGAGTATTGGAGGCAGGTGAGGAGCATTGCTGTGCTCGGGCTTCTAAGCAGTAGACGAGTTCAGTCGTTTCAAAGAGTAAGAGAAGAGGAGACCTGTCTAATGATTGACAAGATTGGAGAAAGTTGCGGTTCTATAGTTGATTTAGGCGAGTTGCTAACTATCTTTACAAACAACGTAGTTTGCAGGGTGGCCTTTGGGAGGAAGTTTCATGGGGTAAAGTTTAATGACTTGTTGAAAAGGTTTACATACCTGCTTGGTGCTTTTTCTGTTGGGAATTATATTCCATCGCTGTCATGGGTGGATCGATTTAATGGTTTAGAGGCAAGAACAAAAAATATTGCTGTAGAATTTGATGAGGTTCTCGAGAGTGTTCTTGAAGAACATATAAGTAAGAAAAGAGCAGTGGAAGGCGATGTTAGTGGTGAAAATGAAGAAGGCCAAGATTTAGTTAATATCTTACTCGATGCTCAAAGAGAACACACTACCACGTCCTTTACTCTTGACAGAGATGTCATTAAAGCCGCCATCATGGTAAGATCTCTCTCTCTCTCTCTCTCTCTCTCTCTCTCTCTCTCTCTCTCTCTCTCTCTCTCTCTCTCTCTCTCTCTCTCTCTCTCTCTCTCTCTCTCTCTCTCATTAAAGCCGCCATCATGGTAAGAGTCGTATTTTTTTTGAGTTCATTCATCCATTAATGCTTTGTATTTCTTCTAGGACATATTTGCTGCTGGAACTGATACCACATCCACAGCCATAGAGTGGGCAATCAGCGAGCTAATAAGACATCCGAGAGTAATGAAAAGGTTGCAGAAAGAAGTCACTGAAATAGCGCAAGGAAAATCGATGATTAGTGAGGAGGATTTGGAAAAAATGCATTACTTACATGCTGTCATCAAAGAGACTCTCCGGTTGCATACTCCACTTCCACTACTCATTTCTCGACAATCAACAGAATATGTGAAATTAATGGGCTATGACATTCCAGCGGGTACGCAAGTGATTATTAATGCTTGGGCAATAGGAAGAGATCCTTCACTCTGGGAGGAAGCAGAGAAGTTTTGGCCAGAAAGGTTTTTGAAAAGTTCTATTGACTATAAAGGGATGCACTTTGAGTTCCTTCCATTTGGTGCTGGACGCAGAGGATGTCCTGGTATTCAGTTTGCAATAGTTATTAACGAGCTTGCTTTAGCAAATCTTGTGTACAAATATGATTTTGCAGTGCCAGATGATATGAGAGGGGATGAACTGGACATGAGTGAGATCACTGGACTAACACTCCATAGAAAGTCCGCTTTACTGGTTGTGGCGACTTCTTGCTTCTAGTGGTGCATTACATATGCTTTTGTAACACTATGTTGTTGACACTTAATTAGTAAATAAACGTGATCAACATTATGGATAAGATTTTATTAGTTGATTTTGTGTATAGTTAGAATATGAAAAGTTTGTCGAGTGAAGAATCTAGGAAACGAAGACTCTTACTATAACATCCCAAAAATCAAGACAAAAAATTTACGTTTTCAAATGCACAATTAATACTCCCAACAACCTTTTACTGTCCACGCGATCCAAACAAACTGATCACTTAGTCTCCCTACTCCCGACAATGCACTAACACCCAAACATGCCAACAAGACTAAATCTGAGACCTAAGAGCTTCAATCAAATGACTATCAGGTTCCACCCATATGAATCATACATCCACCGGTCCACGATACATTGTGGCACCCTCTAGTCACTAGAACATTAAGCTCATGGTACTACGCGAATCTCGCCTCTATTCCATCAGGGTCCTGAAGACTCACGTCCAGCACCACAGGAGCCTAAAGATACTCAACCGCCAATTCACCGACTTTTAGGAATCCAATTAACATCCCCTCGACGCTAACCGAACACAACACAAGCTATACCCTTTTATCTTCGATAAACCCTTTCATAGTACAGCTTGTTACTAATCCAAAATCAGACGAAAACATGGTCGCACATAACCAGAGAATGAGATAGGCATTTGTACTCTTGTTCCAATTCAAACATAAAAAAACCAAATAAGAACCATGCCAATAATCTGAATCAAGTGCTCTTATGCCATCACACTCAGTCCACAGACACTACCTTGTGACCATAATCGAGGCGCTACCACAATGTACACCCCCAAGGGGAGACACAAAACAAACATTGGATCTACTGCATTCCTTCTTCCTCAAAATCTTACCCAAAGGGTAAGGTATCAATAGATTTAATGAAATGACGAACCTCAATCGTTAGCATAAAATACTCATGAACGACTGATACAAGATCCCACACCTCGATTGAAACTGAACAGATCCCACAAATACACAACTATCTCGATAAAACTTCCAAAATTATCCAGATTTGTTGCCAAAACCCCGAGTCGGATCAATCTAAAGACCAACCCTGACATGCCCCGAAATTGGATTCTACGCTGATCTAGAGTTACACCTGAAAAACTAACGACACTGCCTCGAAACCCAAACTCCCAATAACTAAGGACTGTTGTTGAGCCCGAGCCTGCTATGAACAATACTTCCATAACCAAAATGTGATATCCTCTATTTTTCAGAACCAATTTCAAAATTTTGTTTACGTATTTAAAAATTGAAATGCGGAAGTTCCCAGTTAAATAAACATTTTTGAAATAACAAAAGTTATTTAATTAAAACCTTCAAGATGTCATTCGTTTATATCCAAACATACGTTACATCGTAAATAAAAAGGTCCTGAAATAACTAATGCAAACATATAATTTCTTCCACTCAGCATCCTAACCAGGAAATTTCAACTTTGGCTCCACTCAGCATCCTAACCAGGCAATTTCAAGCCCATAACATTTTAATGATAAAATTATTGGATTAGTGTCTAAGTCCATAACTATTTTGGTATGTACTTGACCCGATTGTGAGCATGGTCCTTTTGGGTTGCCTTCACCATAGCAATATGTTTAATTAATATTAGTCATGAATTAATTAAGAATTAATTCTGTGACTAAAAGAGATTAATTAAACTTAAGGGACTTATTGTGTAATTATAAGATAATTGCATAGATGGGCTTATAGACTCCATAAAAGGTGGAGTGGACGAATTCTATGGGGGAAACCTATTAGAAGTTGTCCAAGGATTCTAAAGAAGATGTCCATGGGCTGCTTAGGGCTTAAGCAGTCAAATTAGGGTTTCCTTGTCAGATAACCCTAATTGCCTAAGTATATAAGGAGCCATTAGGCATCAAAAACGTGGGCAACTCAAGGATTAGGGTTTCCAGCCGTTTTTGGTGTCTCCCCTCTCCTCTCTTCTTCCTCTTGTTGCTTAGTGGTGTTTGTGACTCCATTACAGGTGCAACAATTGAGGCACTAAGCTTTTGAAGCCAATCAAAGAAAGGAATTGATTGTTATTGCAATATAACAATCAAAGGTAATTACTAAACCCTTATTTCAGTTCTTATATGATAGATCTAGGGTTTATAGCTTTGGATATTCAATTGCATGTTCATTAGAAAAACTAGATCCAAAATATATTAGGGTTTGCATGTACACCATAGGATTGATGTTTTGCTCAAAACTCATCAGTGGTATCAAAGCCTAGGGCTGTTTGTTAGTGAATTTGATGCTTGATTGATCGTTTTTCCTTGGAAAACGAACTTTTTTGGCTTCTGCTTGTCCGACTCGGCGAGTCAGTAAATGAACTCGACGAGTCCAGTCTCTGACTCGGCGAGTCCGAGGATCTGGCAGTGTTTTTTTGCGATTTTCTTGCTGTTTTGGCTTGGGATACTTACCATAAACGTTTTTAATTAATGAAATCCGATTTTTATTGATTTTGGGTGAATATCCTCACCAAAATAGTAGATAATTACCATTTAATCAAATATTTGTTACCTTATAAGATAATGTTTAATTATTTGAGTAATTTGATGAATTATCCTGTAAGATTTTTGACAATGTCAAAATTAGATAATTGCCTTGTTTGAATAATTTCAAATTGCACCCTTTAGGTTTTATAGTTTAAATTTGAACTTAAAAGTTTTGGTTTTGAAATTTGAATAAGTTAAACCCTAATGTTTTGAAAAGTTTCAAAACTTGCCCTCATGTTTTGGAATTTAAATTTTTGATTAAAAGTTTAATTTTGAAATATTTAAATTCTAAACCCTAATGTTTTGAAATGTGTCAAAACTTGCCCTCAAGTTTTGGAATTTAAAAGTTGATTAAAAGTTTAATTTTGAAATGTTAAATTCTTAAACCCTAGTAATTTGAAAAGTTCAAATCACACCCTTATGGTTTTATTAATTAATTAAAGTGTATAATTAAAAGAGATTTAATACACCCATAAAGTTTTGGTTTACATTTAATTAAATTAAAAGTATAATTTACTAGATTGAACCACCTAGTATTTTAAAAGTGTAAAATACACCTTATACTATATATAACATTAAAAGTCTAATATTATATATATATATATATATATATATATATATATATATATATATATATATGAGTAAACAGTCAGTCTTACCATTAGTAGGCCTCATTCACGAAGCTGGTCTATAAGGGGTGTTTAAGGAAATTGCCTATAAAATGGGTGATTGAATGGGTATCCACTCTTACCCACCGCACTCTTGACTAGTGGAGGGTCGTTAGCCGAATGGGTAGGATAGGACAGAAACCTTCCATTATAAGTATAATGAAGTACAAAGTAACTAAATGATTATACAAATTCCCAAATCATAGTTACTTTAGGCAAAATGTGAAATTCTATGCTAATCCATGGGATTACACTTCATACCCTTGTTAAACGTTAGTGGAGCGTGTGTGGTTAACCGGCACACTAATTTGGGGATGACATTGGTGACGAAGGGTGGCTCGATGCTTATCATAGATCAATGGAGCGTGTGTGGCTAACCGACACATTGATTAGGTGATAGTAGCATTGGGTGCACCACGTGATTCGTATGGTTATTCACACCTTGTTTGTGATCCTCGGCATCCCAGTCACAAATGGTAGGGCATAATCGAGATTAAACATACCATTAAAAAGTTCAATGAATCTCAAAAGGTCTAGGAGTTTCAATTCATTTACAACTTAAACTTCTTTTTCGTTTTTCATGGTGGAAATTGGTAAATCGTCATTTACCTACCTTCGAATATTCTGCGACTAGATTACAACATCCCTCTTCTAGGTTGTAGAGTATTGTGTTGGATCCTAGCTTGATGTTTCATTTGGGTGTTACATCACGAATTCTAATCAACTTAACTTGAATTTTCTCCCGTTTTGTAGATGTCAAGTTCTGACAATCATGGTCTTCCCAAATCCCATGGAACAAGCATTCCAAACGAAGATGATGTTCTGCGATATGATCAAGGAACAAGAGATCATGCTTCACTTCCTCCACCTCCTCCAATTGTTCTCCCTACCCCACAAATTCAAAGGCTTGAAAAGTTCGAGCTCACTCAAGCCCTTATTGGCAATTAAGCATGAAGATGGAAAATCAATGTGTGTACACGTCTTAGAGATGAAGTCATTCATTGATAGGTTAAGGATGTTGGGTGTCGATATCTCAGAGATGTTGACTGTTGACTGGGTTCTTCAGTCACTTCCTGAATCATATAAGTTTGTAAGAGAGTACTATATGATGGATCATGACGTAACCCTCATTGATCTCACCTATTTGCTTATAGTTGTTGAATCAGCAATGATTTGGCGTGCTGGTCAAGCAAATTTATCTGGTGAATCAATCTCCCAAACTTCAATGGACACTGGCAACATTGTAAGTCCATAAAGAACTAAGTCTGTGATTGTCCGATGTGCTATGCCAAAGGAGTCCATTTGCTTTTATTGCCAAGAGAAGGGGAATTGGAGACGAAGCTGCCCTAACTACCTGAGAGATCTAAGAGATGGGAGAGTCAAGACATATGGCTCTGCTTCAGGTAAAATCCATTAACTAACTCTTTTAAGTTCCTATTCTAGATTCTTAATACATGACGTGATAAGATTACATTTTGATGTTTTGTAGGATCGAAGAAAAGAGAGGAAGCTTAAGGGAAGAAGTGAGTTGAATCTAATCGTGAAGAAAGTGGATTTCGATCGCATTGTTTGAAGATTGGATTTTTTGAGCTACTACTTAGAGTTAGAATAGATTGTTAAGAAATATGTAAGAACATAGTTTTTCAACTGAATTGCATTATAAGGACAAATTTTTTCCGCAATAAAATGAATTTTGATTTTATCTTATTTATTTATCCTTGCAATGGCATGTATGAAAAAATTGATGTTTGAAGGTTTCTATTATTAGCAATAATGGATTTGATTCTTGATTATTTGTGGAGATGTCAAGAATTCACCAAATAGGGAGAGTTTCTCATCGCTCAAGTTTCAATTGGACGGAAACTTGGAATCATACAACTTGGTTGCGTGATGAATGAAAACTTTCATATTTGGAAATTAGACTAATTCTTTGACAAAGTGTCAAGTGAAGGACTAGGAAATCGAGTACACTAGGTTGTGCATTGATCAAGTCCACCACAAAGAGAGATAAGATATTCGTCATGATTTTCTAAAAGTTTAGTACATATGATTATACTTATAAGATTAAGTGTAATTCTGAGTTGATTGAAAGAGTTTCAATGAATAGCAGAACAAATAAAGAAGAATCAAGTAGGCAGAAAGATAAAAGTTTCTCTATTCTAAGAAGAAGGGAGAGTACCTTTTATTGTGTTTTATGATAAGTCTTAATGATTAAGAACCATATCTCAATTGATTCTCTAAGTGAGTCTTAGTACATTTGTATGTCTAAGAAGAGGAATCAGGAATTGTGGAATTGGTTAAATCAAGAAGTCAATCATACTTCGTTCCAATATCGAATCTTAGAATCATACTCCAAGATTACGAATTGAGTGACAAGTCTTAAGTAGGTTTATAACACTCATCAAATGTGAAGTTTGGAAAAGGTTTTCTTATTCTTGCACATTTGAAATTAGTAAGTTGTGATGTCTTGGATAAGACAAAGACCAACTAGGACCAATTTGAGAAGTGTTTTGTCTTGATAAAAGCTACACTAACTCTTGAATATTTGTTTGTCAAGAGATGTTTCTTGATAAGAGAACCTTATATGTCAAGGAGTCAGTGGGAGTTTTAATGTTTTTGAAAAAGTTTCAAGAACAAATCAAGAATAAACCTTATCGATCATCACTAGCACACGACTTGAGGTTTACAACCTATCATGTTGACATTATTTTGTTTATGTGCCATTCCAATTGAGTTAATTATGCATGTGAGTTCTATGAGTTCTCATTTGAATGCATAAAGACAAAGCACCTTGATCAATGGAAAGTACATTGATATGTAAGGATAAGTTGCTAAACTACTTGGAAGACATGGTGGGCACACATGTTACCATAAGGCAAGAAATCAAGATTAAGAAAGTTCAGTCCATATGAGTTTAGATTTGTCGCCAATTTTGGTTTTGGCAAATTCACATGGATAGGAACTCATACACCATAAAATCTAAGTGTCATAATACTCCCTCCTTCATGAAAATGACTATGAGGAAATGCTTTCACTAAGAGAGATTTTAAGAAGATAGTAATTTTGAAAATTGTATTCTCGAATTCGATTATGGTTACGACATCCCTTTCCATAGTTTGAATTGTGAGATTTGGCAATTAGTTTGAACATTTGGAACTTAGTAACATCAGTTCTGAATTGTTTAAACACACATATGAGCTGTATAAGGCAAAGGTGTATAAGTTTAAGAAGCTTAGATAAAGGCTTCTCGAAGCACCTGGTATTAGAAATATGAATTTCAGAAATTCAATAGGCATTGTTTTCTGGAAGTTCATTTGTTTTCTGAATACATGTCAAAGCTAGTGGGAGCATAAGTGTTATGCTTATATGATAATAATCATCATGATAGTGGGAACATAAGTGTTATGCTTGTATGATTATTATGGCGAGTATTGCAAGTTAGCAATATTAATTATAGAAAAACAAAGATTCAATTTGCAAAGTTGCATGGGTTGAAAAGTTGTTTTGCTATAATTAAGGGAGAGAATATTATACTTCGTTTCAAAATCTAAAGCTTAGATTGAGAAATTTTAATAATATTAGTCAAAGGATATATAGTGTGTTCTCAAATTTTGATTATGATTACGGCGTCCCTCTTCATAGTTCGAATTATGAGAACGTGACACATAAAGTATTATGGCAGAAGATTGATAAAGTATCATATCTTTATGTAAGACATTATGCATCGTGTCCCATACGCTTCAGGTATAGGATCGATTGCAAATGCTATAATATTTGACCATTCTAAAATTTTCCAAATGTCTAGCGCATTAAGAGGGAAAAAGGACTAGAATCGGTTTTGACTAAAATAATTAAACAAATATCAAAGGACGATCCAAAGTTCGTTGAGGATTGGTCGCTTGTGAGTAGTTGGAAGTATGGTATTGGATGGACCATATCGATATTATTATGAATATATAAGATTCTATTAAGAATGAGTTGTCATATGGCAAATATGGAAATGTTTCCATATTGGGAGTTGGATATTGAGAGTCTATGTCTAGATTAGAAAATTTTATGCTAGAAGGATGTTCAAAGGAATGTACTTTAAATGTGAGACTTCACGTCTATGGAATTGTCTTGTAACAATTTCTGATAGAGTACTTTGTAATTTCATTAGCCAGGTCTTGGTGACTTTTTTTCTATGACTTTGCGAAAGGATCATTGCATAAAATGTTAGAATCTAGTATATTCTAGTAGTGGCAAGAACCTTGTGTTCTAACACTAATGATAAGGATTTTGAATTGTGAAATGAGCGTCATTGGAAAGGTTTTTCAATTGATCTACTCACAAAGTAAGGACCATAGGAAACATAGTGTGCATGCTTTGTGCATGGGACATCTATTGTTGTAATTCAAGTAATGAGTTGATTATCCGAAACATTAAATGATAAATAATGAGTAATCAATATGGTGGATAAATAGAAGTGTTTTATTTACTCTCACGAGTTTGGGGCCATATAGGATTAAGTATTATTATTATGTTTTAGTTTGCATGTTTTGACTTCCAGAATAACTGGGTTATTCGAACCTCCACAGTCGGTCATACGTTGGAAGTAAGTATGAAGGAAGACTGTCATGAAGAGTCTATAGATTGTCTGAAGAGTTTAGACATAGCACAAGTTTGCTGCAGGGTTCATGAGTGCTTTGATAAGATTAGAGTATTGGATTAAACCCACGCTCACTTGAATCACTTCATGGATTTATCACGAGTGATTAGTGAGACGATAATATTGTATATTCTTGAAACCGAGACGTGTGAGTTGTTATTTGTTGGTCGATTGCACGTTGATGATAAGTAAACACACAAGTAACTTGATGTTATAAAACTTATTGTTGTGTGTGATTCGATGAGTGAATGCAAGCGAGCATTTGAGTCAAAGTTTATCCATTCCTTTTACCCAAAGTGGGATAAAAGCATATATGTGGGCCTCTCGATGATTTAGTGATGACACCTAAGCGCTTGGCCAAGCCAGGACTAAGTTGATGTGCTCAATTGTAGTCTGTTGTTAGTCGTCATAAATCGGAAGTCGGGAAACAATATAGAGAGAATGATTGAAATTCATGTCTTATGTCTATACGATATCTTGAGAATGGAGGGATATATAATCCCTTATCTAAAGGACACACTATCTGATAAGATCAGAGTTGACAACGGCTTTTGAAAGCTACGATTGTTGATCAGGTTCTGAATTCATATACAAAATAGTTATTAGACTTATCCAAGTGGGAGACTGTTGGATTAGTGTCTAAGTCCATAACTATTTTGGTATGTACTTGACCCGATTATGAGCATGGTCCTTTTGGGTTGCCTTCACCATAGCAATATGTAGGATGAATTAAGAAGAGAAAGGTTTAATTATGATTTATAATATATTAAAGGAGAAATCATAATGTTCAATTAATATTAGTCAAGAATTAATTAAGAATTAATTATGTGACTAAAAGAGATTAATTAAACTTAAGGGACTTATTGTGTAATTATAAGATAATTACATAGATGGGCTTATGGACTCCATAGAAGGTGGAGTGGACGAATTCTATGGGGGAAACCCATTAGAAGTCGTCCAAGGCTTCTAAAGAAGGGGTCCATGGGCTGCTTAGGGCTTAAGCCGTCAAATTAGGGTTTCCTTGTCAGATAACCTTAATTGCCTAAGTATATAAGGAGCCCTTAGGCACCAAAAACGTGGGCAACTCAAGGATTAGGGTTTCCAGCCGTTTTTGGTGTCTCCCCTCTCTTCTCTTCTTCCTCTTGTTGCTTAGTGGTGTTTGTGACTCCATTAGAGGTGCAACAATTGAGGCACTAAGCTTTTGAAGCCAATCAAAGCAAGGAATTTATTGTTGTAACACTCGTGTTTCTAGCCTATGCATTTATATTGAGGTGATAGTCTAGGTTAACCTTTGTAACTCATTTTGAAGAAATGAAAAGGAATTATGTGAATATTATGTGAATTATGTGTTTTATGCTTAATTATTAGGGTTTAATTAATTAAGAATAAAAAATAAGCGTCAAAATTAAAGTGTGAGATAAAGCCGACATCTTTACATAAAGTTGTAGTGGTCGAAACAAGGATTTCGGGGTTATAAAGAATACCAAAATCCGAGTTATAACAAAGAAGTTATGACCTGTCGAAGTTTCGCGACAAAACCGGCACGGTGCTGAATGTCGTAAAAAGTGAGTTTTTGATAAACTACTTTTTAGCCTTAGTGATCTAAACGAAATTCATAGTATTCGTTAAAACGAGAAGTTCGATAAAAAGAACGCCCAAATCTGACTTCGTATGAGGAAGTTATGATTTTTCGAAGTTTCAGCTTAGCAGTAGACAGCTAAAAACTCGAATTTTAGATCGACTGATTTTTAGCCGACACTACCTAAACGAGAATTGAAGGTCTCGTCATTAGTAGCACAACGGTAAAAAGTCTGACGAAAACGGACGTCGGATGAAGAAGTTATGAATTTTTAACGGATTTCCTGTCCCGATCTGTTAAAAATAATAATATAAAAGTTAAAGTCAAAATTAGCTGACGAAGTCTAAACAAAAGTTGTAGAGCATAATTTTACCTACGCGTGCATATAAAGAACGTCCAAAACGGAGCTCGTATGCGAAATTTATGGATGTTAGAAGTTTTAGCGCGAAAATCGAGAAAATTCGCATAGTCACGAGTTGCCACGTCACCCTCGCCTCGCATGTGCCACGTGTCAGAAATGGCGAGTCATGCGAAGCCACGTGTCGAATTCTGATTTGACCGAAGGGAGGCCCAATCCGAACCTCGCACGCCTTAGTCCGAGCCTCGCACATGGACTGCTAGACCGCAGTCCAATCAGCAACCGCCACCGAGACCCTCTCACGTGCTGCCATCTGCGCACCTTCGCCTGCGGACCCCACCACCAGAACTGACTTCGGACCTAGACCTCGGTCCAATCACAGACTGACAGCGAGCCCCTCGCAGGTGCGAGCCATGTGCGAGCCCTCCCTGCGAGCCTTCGGATCTGCGACGCGTGGCCTCTTCTCAGCCCTTGGATCAGAAGCCTCCCCCTATAAATAGAAGGGTGCGAACCCTCCCGGCTAGAATTTTGAAATTGGAAATTTTGGCCCCCTTTTCACTATTTTGGCTATTTTCACATCCCCGAAGCCCCGGTACTTATTCCAAAGCCCGGAATAGTCCACGAAGTGCCCGAGAAGCCCGGAAAATTTATCTTTTCGGTTTCGAAGCCCGACCTTTGCAAAGCCCGGTTTCTCAATAAAACTCCCGGTTTTATTAGAAACGATCGTTTTAGGAAACGAGTTGCTGCCTGATTATCATCAAATCATGTGAGTGTATAGTCACTTTCATTTTACACATAGATATGAAGTATTTACCTTATAATACGTGCTATGTGTAAATATATTAATTGTTTATTTGAGGTGACTGTTGAGTTGATGTTTTATACAAGTTTTAAACTGTATAAGTATTTTTATCTACAAATATGTTAGGTAGAACATGGGTACATAGTGATGTGTGATAAAATAAAATTGATGAGAGGCCTCGATGTGTTTTGAGATCCAGTCATCTAGCGGAGTTTGGATTACGGCCACGGACTTTCTAGACAGTCCAGTGAGAAACATTAGCAGGTCCGCAACCTGTAGGTGTTAATGAACTAGAGTGTTCATTCGTTGTACTCAATCCCCCTCATGGTTGCCTTTAGGACATGTATGGCTGAGGAAACCCCTTAGCAGTAGTGTCCATCCCGATTATATTGTTTAGGTTCGGTCCCTTGTGAAAAGTGTTTAGGGACGTAAAGTGAGGATAACGGGAACGGGTAATCAGGGTTATTGTTGATTGGTGAACTTAATAAGCTTATTATTACTGTGGGTTGAAAACTCTATATGCTCACCAGGCTACCAAGCCTGACCCACTCATCTTTTTATGTTACAGGTAGTGGACCCCGAGCATAGTCGGAGGACGACGAGAGATTTTTGGATTATAGGCCAGTAGTTGTAAATAACTGTTGAAGGGCTTATAATGTCTTGTTTATGCTTTTGATCTGTATCGAAACATGACATCCTGAGATTTTGATATGAAATGAAACTATACATTTCTTAAAGAAGGTTTTGATAAACTTTTATCATGTTTTGTTTTTGGAACAAATTCCGCAACATCTTTTAAAAAGATTTCTCTGATTTTATTTTAAAAAGCATAAATTAAATCTGTCTTTTTCTGGCCAACAAATTAGGGGATGTCACAATTGTTATTGCAATATAAAAATAAAAGATAATTACTAAACGCTTATTTCAGTTCTTATATGATAGATCTAAGGTTTATAGCTTTGGGTATTCAATTGCATGTTCATTAGACAAACTAGATCTAAAAGCTATTAGGGTTTTCATGTACACCATAGGATTGATGTTTTGCTCAAAACCCATCAAAAATATCATTCATACAAGACCTATATCAGGTGTAAATAGATAACCTATCCTAAGACCATCAACTCAATTCCAACCGATCCTCACGGATCCTAATTTGATAATTACAAGGAAGAATTACCTTACCGGATGAACTGTCTAAGCAAATGTTTGACTACACCTGCTAGGGTATTCCTTGGCTAGTGTAAGTCATATAAGGCAACCAATGTTCAGAGATTTTGATGAATATGGCTTTCCATTTCATCTACATCCATGGGTTATAAAGTCATGCTAGTAACATAATTCACAAGACCGCCGAAAATAGCCAAGTGTTGGTTATATACTCTGGTCGATGACTCAGACATAGCGTCTGGTTGTCTGATCAGGACCCACCATTTATGGTCATCCGAAGAACGGGTGTATTACACTCCAATTTGGTCGCACACTCTAACCCAACTATAAGACCTAATCGATGTTAAGCCTATTCGACAATAAAAAATCCTTTATAAGTTTTATTCCTAATCTAAGGAAAGACATATATCTAAAGGAAATTGATTTCCACAACAGTTCCTAATCCAAATGTTACTAACTTATTTTTACAATTAGCACATAACATAGCTAATACAAGCAACATTTATTATATGGATATTTTTAAGTTAAGATTATGTTCTTGATAACAAGTACGACACTCACTAAATAAATGGTCACCTATAGGAAGCACTATAATGATAAAACAAACGTTGTATGCATCATGGTGGCAAAAATGACTCTAGAATTACAAAGGATCTATGAGGATTATTAGTACTGGGTTAGGTTTAGATTTAATAAATTGTTGCTGCTTGTTAGAGATGACATGAAACATCATTTCATTTCATGCTTTATTTAGACAAGGTTTTAGATATTCTTTTAATGATAAGAATGGTTATATTTCTACTTACAAAAATGGTGTATTTTATTTTGAAGCTTTACCTTGTAATGTCGTGTATGAAACTATAATGATTGTATACAATTTAGGAAATAATGTTTTTCATATTAATTCGTCTAATGGTATAGACAAAGCATGCTTGTGGCGTTTTCATCTTGGACATGTTAACAAGAAACACATGGCTCAACTCCAAAAGGATGGAGTGTTGGAATCATTTGACTTAAGGTCAGATGACACATGCGAGTCTTGTTTATTCGGAAAGATGAAAAAATCATCTTTCACTGATTCTTATGAAATAGGTGAAGGATTTTTGGATCTCATACACACATATGTTTGTGGGACCTTCAGATCCACCACAAGGGATTCAAATCGATTCTATGTGACTTTTACTGATGATTATAGTAGATATGGATATATCTACTTAATCAAGCATAAGTCAGAAACATTTGAAAAGTTCAAAGAGTTTAAGAAAGAAGTCTCGAATCAATTGGGCAGGAAGATAAAGATGCTTAGATCTGATAGAGGCAATGAGTATCTTAGTATTGAGTTCCATGACTACCTCAAGGAATGTGGAATAGTTTCACAATTGACACCTTCTAGGCCACCACAACATAATGGTGTGGCTGAGAGGCATAATCAGACCTTGTTGTATATGGTTCATTCCATTATGAGTCGAGCTTCACTTCCAATCTCATTATGGGGGTATTCCTTAGATATTGCTGCCCACATTAGGACATATCAAGGTTTAGGGTTGTGAAGCTTTCGTTAGAAGAGAGACTCACAACAAACTTAAACCTCGAAGTGAGAAATGTATTTTCATCGGCTACCCACAAAATTCCTTTGGATATTTGTTCTATAGACCTAGTGAGAATGTGGTCTTCATAGCACGAAGGGGGGTATTGAGAGAGAGAGAGAGAAAGAAAGAAAGAGAGAGAGAGAGAGGGGCTCATATGCAAAGAGGACAGTGTGAGTACCATTGATCTTGAAGAAATTCAAGAGTCAAACGATGAAGGAACTTCTGAAAATGCTAAGGCTCAACCCGAGGAAGAAATTCCAGTTGAACCAATTGACGAGTCATTACCTTTTAGACGTTCCAATAGTGTTAGAATGCCACCTGAGTTTTATGGTTTCCATATTAATACAGATGGTGATACGTTTATCAGTGATAATATACCGGTAAATTTGGATGAGCCAGCTAACTACAAGGAAGCCATGGTAGGCCTTAAGTCTGCCAAGTGGAAAGACGCAATGGACAACGAGATCAAGTCCATGTATGACAACCAAGTTTGGAATTTGGTTGATAATGTACCAAGTCGGAAGATAGTTGGGTGCAAGTGGATCTTTAAGAAGAAGACCGACATGGATGGAAAAGTACACACTTTCAAGGCTCAACTGGTTGAGAAGGGCTTTACTCAAACCCCATGGGTTGTCTATGATGAGACCTTCTCACCAGTAGCTAAGATCAAATCTATTAGGGTAATGCTAACCATAGTTGCGTTTCATGAATATGAAATTTGGCAGATGGATATCAAAACCACTTTCCTTAATGGGAAGTTAGCTGAGGATGTTTACATTAGTCATCCAGAGGGTTTTGTGGATGCAAAGTATCCAAATAGAGTGTGTAAGCTTGAGAAATCAATATATGGATTGAAACAAGCTTCTCGCAGATGGAACCTTTGCTTTGACGAGAAGGTCAAAGAGTTTGGCTTCTCTTGAAGTGAGGATGAATCTTGTGTATATGTCAAAGCTAGTGGGAGTATAGTAACCTTCCTAGTATTGTTTTTTGATGACATACTTCTTATAGGAAATGACATTCCAACTTTGCAAGAAGTTAAGTCTTGGCTTGGAAAGTTGTTCGCTATGAAGGATCTAGGAGAGGCTGCTTATATTCTAGGGATAAGGATTTTGAGAGACATGAGTAAAAGGCTAATTGGACTTAGTCAAATTATATACTTGGAAAAGGTGCTAAAATGTTTTAGTATGGAGAATTCCAAGAAAGGAGAATTGCCTATACAGAGTAATACCAAACTGAGTAAGACTCAGAGCCCGAGTACTGATGCGGAGATAGCAGAAATGAGTAAAGTTCCATATGCTTCTGTAGTTAGATCTATCATGTATGCTATGACATGTACTCACCCTGATGTGGCTTTTGCTTTGAGCATGGTCAATATTTATCATGGAAATCCAGGTATAGCTCACTGGATAGTAGTTAAGAATATTCTCAAGTATCTGCGAAGAACTAAGGATTGTATACTTGTGCTTGGTGGCGGTGATACGTTAAGAGTAACTGGGTATTGTGACGCCAACTTTCAAACAGACAGATACAACTTCCATTCTCAATATGGTTGGGTATTTACCCTAAATGGAGGAGTGGTAACCTAGAAAAGTTCCAAACAGGACATGGTAGCTGATTCTACATGTGAATCAGAGTACATAGCGGCGAGCGAAGCATCAAAGGAGGCTATTTGGTTGAAGAACTTCATCAGATACCTTGGAGTTGTTCCAACCATCAAGGAGCCAATGGAGAATTTCTGTGATAATGAAGGGACGGTTGCCTTAACAAAGGAACCAAGAGATCATGGTAGATCAAGGCATATTGACAGAAAATACCATTTCATTAGACATAGAGTAGAAGAAGGTCATCTCGTCGTGAAGAGGGTATCGTCAGAAGAGAATCTTGTAGATCCCATCACAAAGGGACTGAGTAGGGTCAAGCACGTTCAGCATGCTAGGAGGATTGGTCTGAAGGATGATATTAGTTTTAGTAGTTAGATAGTCAGGTTTGAAACTTGTAATGAAATAAATGTAATTGACTTTTGGTGATTAAGTAATTGAGATTTATTTATGAGTTGGATTACTACCTTCTATCTATTATTTTTTTTGTGTTTCATTTTTGCATGTTTTTACTTCCGGAAGAATTAGATTATTCAAACATCCACAATCAATTGTACTTTTGGAAGTAAGTAGTGAACCAACACTATAATGAATTGAATTGCCGATTGTATGAAGAGTTTCAGACGTAGCAATAAGTATTGATGCAATATTCATGAGTACTTTGAACTGGAGAATTTAAGTATGGATTAACCCACGCTCAGAGACTTCATGGAATTTATCATGAGTAATTCTGAGACGATAATATCTTATAATCTTTAAACGAAGATATATGAGTTGTAGTTTACAAGTTGATTGTGCATTGATGATACATAAACACATTAGTAACTTGATATTATTAAATGTATTGTTGTGCATGATTTGATGAGTAGATAGTACAAGCATATAAGTCAAAGTTTATATGTTCCTTTTTACCTTTAGAGGGAAAAAGCGATATCTTTGGGCCCCTCATTTGGTGTTGACTTATAGTGTCGGGCCCGGCCAAGTCTTGATTGATGTGGTCGATCTGAAGTTCTATGTCATTACAAAATCTAAAATCGGGAAACAAACTATTGGAAAATGAGATTGATTATGTTCCATGTCTCATATCCTTATGATATCTTGCATAACGGAGGATTATATGATCACTTATCTTAGGACATGTTACTGACTACGTCAAAGTTCGACGACAACTTTAGGTAGCTACAATTTACTAATCAATTTGGAAGATTATACTAGTAGTTATAGTTATTAGACTTATCTAAGTAGGAGGTTGTTGGACTAGGTGTCTAATCCCATAACTATAATTGGTATTAACTTGAATTTAATAGTAGCACAGTCCTGTTAGGTTGCCCTCAAAGTTAGCAGTGGACAAGATTATATTGTAAAGAAGGTTGATTTATTATTTGATTAATAAATTGGAATAAATGATTTATTAATATATTATGAGAATAATATATTAATTAGAAATCATAATACTTAATTAATAATTGATCATAAATTAATCAGAATTAATTTTGGGATTAATTAGATTAATTAAATAGTGCAGGGGCTATTTGACAATTTATTGATGGTTGAGGAAAAGGCTCTAGAACTTCCTTAATAGAGTTTGGACGAAATCCTCTAGGAATGGCCTAGAAATTTCGTCCAAAGGCTCTTGGATGGAGGCATGTGGTCTGCTTGGGCACCAAATAAAGGGATTAGGCTTTCCACCCTAAAACCCTAGTTTTGGCTCTAAGCTACCTAACCTATATAAGGAGCCTTGGCCTTCACATTTTCGGCACTCATAACCCTAAGCAAGATCTGGTCGAAATTCTCATTCTCCCTCTACATAAGCCTTAGTTTCTAGTCTTGTGTGTGAACCATTAGAGGCACAGCGCTTGTGGTACATGCTATTAAAGTTTTGTAGAAGAAGGATTCAAGATTGTTTACTATAACAATCTAAAGGTTAGTTTTCTTATCTTATGAATTAGTTCATTCATAGTAAATTTATGTATGCTAGTGTGTAACATTCCGTTAATAATAATAATAATAATATTATTATTATTATTATAATAATAATAATAATAATAATAACAACAACAACAATAGCAACAATAAGAATAATAATAATAATAATAATAATAATAATAATTATAATAATAATAACAATAATAATAATAATAACAATAATAACAATAATAATAATAATAATAATAATCATAATAATAAAAATAATAATAATAATAATAATAATAAATAAATAAATAAATAAATAAATAAGACCCAAAACCCCGAGATGTATTTTATATTTTATTTTATTTTAGCCCTAAATCTATAAAGATTTACTAGTGTTAGCCACAATGAGTTAACTATTGTACTTTATGGAAATGGGGATTTCTTTGTAACATTTGGACTTGTAATGTAAAGATTCTTTGAGAGCAGGGGCTGTTTTGTAACTTTTGACCTAAGCTGAAATAAATCTAGGAGGGAGGGACTGAAAGTGAAATTTAGGCAGAAGTTTGATTAGATATGGGTTAGGACCCTTCACTCACTCCTTCATTTAAGTTGCAACCTCCAAACCCTAACCCTAAAACGACCTTGCAGCCACTACCCTTGTTCCTCTACCCCTCTAGCCGCCACTACCTCCACCATTGAGGTCGTAACCACCGAGTCAATACCACCACTACTGTTGCTGACGTTAGTAGAGACCGACGAGTCAACGTCGTGACAGTGAGAAGACGGAATGGAAGAGCTTGTAGCCACTGTTGTTGTGTTCTGGTGGAGGTGTAACCTCCGTTCATCGCTACATCAGCCCTTCTCCTTCTACTTCTATTCCGTCCTGCAGCAATTAATTAGCTCGCATTTGACCTCTGTCGTCGTCGCTCATTGCGGCTGTTTCATTTTCAGGTTATCTCCGGTCGTGGTTGCCGCCAAGATAGTGAATGTGGGTGTGTTTTGTAGTGTTATCATGTATTGTGACGTGTAGGTGTGTTTTGTATTGTTGTTCATGTGTTGGTGTAGGTTTGCTTACCCGGGAACCTAAAAAGAACCCACCACCACCACCGTGAGGTTGTGGCTGTCATCTTCAACCACCACATGCCACCACATGGTGGCTGTGTGTGTGTATTTCATGGTGTGTGTGTGTTTTCCTTTTGTTGATGAGAAGTTGTATGGATGTTTTTGGCCGGAGAAAAATCAAGGAAAACCCCCACCACCACCGTGAGGTGGTGGCTGCCACCTCACGCCACTAGTTGCCACCTTGGGTGGCTGTGTGTTTATGTGTGTGTGTGTCTGTGTTTGGACCAAAAAATTTATAGCTCCCACCATAACAATGGTGGTTTCCGCCTCCTGCCGCCATGGACCGCTGCCGCCGACCACCACTTCCCGAGGTGGCAGTGGGTGGTGCACAATTTATTAATTATATATTTATTTAATTAGTTAATCATTTAACTTTAGGAGTTGGAAAACCTAATTAGGGTTTAGAAAACCCTAATATCAAGAAACCATAACTTTGGAGTTGGTCGGGACCCACATTAAAACTATTAATTAAACATAAAATAATACCTAATAATTCTCTACAATTATCTTAATGCAATATTGGGGTTAGTAGATGAAGTCCTTAAAGGGTTAAGTCACTAGGCTTCATGCTTACAATTTTGTTTATTGTCTCAGGTATCATCGGTTTGGAAAGGAAGGAATTGGCTTGATCGCAGTGCACACAGCCGTGTTCTGCAATTTATGATTTTGGGATAAAGCCATGTTTTTGGAATGTTTGGATTTAGAAGATATCTGTGTTTTGACTATAATAAAAATAAAAATTTTACCCTTGATTTTTGGGTCATTACACATGGACAATTAGTTAACTTATCATTAGATGTTATGGTGCAATACTTGTGATGTCATTTACCTTGGTTATGAAAATTTATAAGCATAAATCACCTCAACTCTTCTTTGTTGTTAAAATCGCTAGAGAAGCTCAAAACACATTTCCTTAATCAAAGTCACAAAGTTAATGAAGCATGTAGTTTTGTGAAAATCAATTAGCATTAGGTTTTAAGAGTCACCAAGTCCAAAAGGTAATCAAATTATTACATTACCATTATGGGGGAAATATTTCCATGGTCTATTTGAAATGAACACAACCATATAAACCATTTGTTGCTTGCTAATTTGAAGAGCTATTACTTAACCAAGAAATTAGCCAACTAATTAAACATTCATTCAGCTAGACTCGTGATTAGAGATAAACAAACATAAAAAGATGTTTAACTAAATACTTCCATAAATTTCAAGCACAAGTTCATAAGAAATCTTCAAAATAACTAATCATCCATGGATTAAACCAACATCAACCAAAATGAACTTAACCTAACATAGCTAATCTTAAAAAACACACACACACACACACACACACACACAGAGAGAGAGTGTGTGTGTGTGTGTGTGTGTTTAGAAATACCAAACATTCAACAAGATTCTAGATGAAAATATGATGTTTTCTTTAAGTTCTTCCCACCTTCTAGAGCTCAAAAACCCCTAGAGAAAATGCTCAAAAACCTTATCTAAGAATACCCCAAAAGCTCCTACCAAACTACCTTCAAATAGCCATAAAAGTTGAAAACCTGAAATTGCGCCTGTAGGAGCCATGACGCCGCGTGAGTTGCAGTGTAAAATCTTACGCGGCCTCGTGAGATGTGCTAATTGAAAAGGCTTTTGTTGTCTATGTTTCCTCTTTAGTCTTCTTTGTCCTTTTGCCTTGCTTCTTTGACTGATCCTAAAATCCCAATTGCAACATTTAGTGATCCAAAAAAAGTCCATTTTCTTTTTATTACCATCAAAAGACCAAATAAAACAACCATAACCTACAATCCATAATATATAATTCTTCATCTTTCAATCATCCAAGTCCCAAGTTTCTTGCATATAATCTTCAAAGAAAACTCCAATGACATCAATCTTCAACCCAACTTTCTTTGATAAGCTCCAACATTCCCGCTCATCTGCTCGAACTTCATTTGTCTTTCGAATCTCCTTCCACGCTCCACTCCATTCCTCCAAATGTTTGCAATAAATCTCAAAAACTAGAAAGCCCCAATTATAGATATAAAATAACGAAAAGAAAAAAATGCATGAAGTCTAACTAAAAATACACTAAAATATGTTAAAACAAACTATAAAAAGAATTAAATAAAATGAAACTATCAACCACTAAAGACGCCCTTACCCAACCGATACCCACTGGTAGGGTTCCCCTACCTACTACTAGGCTCTCTCTTTATCCATTCGACGATGACTTATAGAGCTGAAAGATGAAAAATGAGAAAACCCGCAGGAACGCCCCATCTTTTCCAGCTAACGAAGATCTTGGGGTTCTACTAGCGGAAAAGATGAATGGATGTGGTGACGTCATTGATGGAGATCTTACCAACGATAGTAATGTTCCATATTTGTGACAAAGGCTGGCAACTGGAAAGGATAGGGTTAAGATTTGGAAAAGGTAAGTTTTCGAAGATGATGTAACACCCATTCCAAGTATGAGTAAATTTATAAATGATCTACTTTTATTTTGGGTGGCCACGGCGTGGTGGAGTTTCACCACGGTGTGACAGTATTGTTTTGATTGTGGATTTAAATGACTCACCATGTCGTGGCCACATGTGACACGACATGGCAAGTGTTTTTGGAGAATACCCAAATTCTTGGGCTTTGGGCCCTATTTAAAGGACATTATAGTTAGGATTTCATGATTATTTTGTCGTCATCACCCTCTCAAGCTCAGAAACCCTAACCCTAGCCTCCATTGCAATTGTGAACTCATTTTGGTGTTTTTGGTGATCTTTGAAGGAGAAATAAGCCTCTGGTGTGGTGATTTACCTAGCAAGCATCATCTACATCTTCTAGCATATCTTCCAGACCTTAGTGAGTGTCCAACACCCAACTATTTCATTAATAAGTTGCTAGATCTTTAGATTTTGTCCCTTTTCTTCACGTCTTGACAGGTTTGAGTAGCGAGATCTCATAAATTTTGCAACTTTATGAATCTCTAGGCCATTTGGAGTATTTGGTGCTTTTTATCTGAAGTAGTAATGAGTTTTGGTATCATGCATGGAATTTTGGTCATCAACCCTTGTTTTCTACAGTAATGAGTAGTATTGATACCCCACCAATAAAATATATCATCGAAAACCATTCAAAACTCAAAAGACATGACATTTTGAGAAAATATGATCTTCAGTCTAATCTGGGGTTCTGTGCAGTAGATCGGACATCTTTGACAGTTAATTGAAATTCTACGTGTGATCAAATTTTTGCGTTTAGAAAGCCGCAAATGTTGAATCTTCCACGCCAATAAGTTAAATTTGCTGGAAAATGCTTAATCCACTCAATTTTGAACCCGTGGCCATTTAATTATCCAACATATTAATACCCTTTGCGTGAGGTGGAGAAAATTCCGGAGTTTTCAAACATCCAAGACTATTTTGCATAGTCATTGGGTAGATAAAAGAGCCTATTTATATCAATGTTAACAGGTTGATACATCTTCAATAGTTTTTTCTTCTAAAATTTTTGGTTTTTATATAATTTTGCAGAATTAAAAACTAAATAACTAATTTCCCAACATCTCCCGCACAAATACAAAAATGATATTTAGTTTTTGTGGTGCTTCAAAATGTTTGACTAAGTATCTTTGATTGAACTATAATTATGTTGAGAATTCAAATTTGTGGTGCTTCAAAATGTAACCATCTTTGATAAAAATGGTTGAAAATACTAAAAATGGAACTAGGATCTTGATTTTTTTATCTTTGTAAATAATCTACTCTTTTGAATCTTTGTATAATGCATTAAGGATTAATGTATGTAATTCTGTCACAGGTTTTTGCAAATATGGGTGTTACACTAGATGGAGTCAACAAGTCCATACTAGACTCATTTTTTCAAAGTTATCCAGGTATGCTTTCTTTTTATTTGAACCTTTTCTTATGAATGGCTTACATTTCTCCTTTCTAATCTTTATAGCATCAATATGTTTTTTTATAAGATTTGTTGGAGATTTTGGCTTTCAACCTCTTAAACTTGAAGTGAATCTTGATGCTGCTACAGAAATTATAGAGCACTTAGGTGATCTAGCATCAAGTGTCATCTCTCTTTTTATGTATATTATTAATCATGAAGTGCAAACAAAATGATGACCTTAATTTGTTGTTTTTGTATATGCCAGAAAAATAGAAGGGTAAAATTGTGAATCTGATTCAAATGGAAGATGTTTATGTACCTAGCTCCATTGTACAAATTTTACAACTACCACCACTCTAGTGGTTATCAATGTTTCAGTAGGACTAAGGTTTGACATTGTGATGGTTCTGATAAGAATTGATAATTATTTGATGAAAGAAACTTTGTTAATAAATTTCATCATCTGCATCATATCCGTTGTTTACTTAAATTATTTTATCCTTTCTATTTTCTATAATTCAGGGGAAAAATATTATATTTTGGCCTGAGGTTGAGCAACAAAAAAATGGAATTGCTTCGGAAGGGTATTAAAAGTTGTTACTAGTATTTCTTTATCAAATACCACCATCAAATTTATATCTTTTGGCTGCAGATTAAGGTTCAAATACTTTCGATTGAAGAGAAAAGATTGGACGAAAGCATCACATCATTTGATTCAACATTATTTTTGATGTTTTTTACTGTTAATATATATGGTTAAACTTCTAATGTTTGTGTTTTTCCTGACTTTTCCATAATGGAATGTTCACTTCTATTCCATTCTTTGTAGGAATTAATACACTTGGCTAAAACCATTTGGTGTTAAAAGCACATGAGTATCCATATCTAGCAAAGTCTGATACATTCCCAAGTAATTAAAGGTTGTATTTAAGGAGAAAATTTTAATTACGTGTTAAATGACTTAGTGTCCATATTTGTAGCTTGTATAAGCTGCTGATTCGTAAAAATCTGGAGTTTTGTGGCTTGCATAGTAATGTAACCCAAAGAAACAAAAGTGAGTTTTTAATTACTGTATGACTCTTTTAGTTTCGTATACCAAGTGTTTTTTCACCATATAGATTTATTTTTTGCATTTATTACACATTGCACACTATATAGTTTCATCAAGGATGAGTTCATACAATCTGTTCCTACATTGGTTTAAGGTTATAACAATTTTTCTTCCTAATGATGTGGGTTTATGTCCTAGATTCATGCCAAGGGTTTGATAATGGTTTAGTTTGAAAAATGTTTTAAGTTTGATACGTAATCATGTATAATACTATTAGTTTAGAAATATTGTTGGATTTAATTAATATTCAACTTTTTTTTGGCATAATGTTCACCTTAATATTTTATTAAGTATAATCATAGTAAATAGATATGTAGTATAATCATATCCAAAAATATATGTAAAAAATTGTTTTATTTAGACAATATAAAGAATTGTATGTTACATTACATAGTATTATTTGGAAAATAAGAGGAATTATATATAAAAAGAAATGGATTTAACTTTTAATAGACTGAATAAATAAATAACTGAATGGATTTAATAAGATAACCAATATTAAAAACAAAATTAGCTTTTTTTAATGGTAACGAGCATTTATGGTCAATATTTATGCTCCTCAAGATTAGTGGGAAAGCAACATTTATGAGGATACCTCTCGGCCTTTACTGAGGAGGAATGGGGGTAACTATGTCTTCTTTGGGGATTTTAATGTCGTTAGAGAGGCGGCGGAAAGATTTGGCTCTGTATTTTGTCCTAGCTCATCTATGTCGTTTAATGATTTTATTGAGGAGAATGGTCTTATCGATGTGCCTGTGGTGGGGAAGCGGTTTACTAGAGTTGATAAAATCAAAACTAAGTTAAGCAAGCTAGACCGATTCTTAGTGTCAGATCGGTTCTTTTATAAGGTTAACCAACTTCAGGTTTCAGTGTTAGATAGGAAGTGGTCTGATCATTGTCTGATTCTGCTGCATACAGATACTATTGATTATCGGCCTTCTTCATTTAAATTCTTTAATTCTTGGCTTTCTATGGAGGGCTTTGAAGATTTCGTGAAAGGGGTTGTATCTGAGTTTCTTGGTAACTCAGCTTGGAGCAAGTTTGTTGCGTTCAAAAACAAACTTAAGTTTATTAGAAATAGGATTCGTTCTTGGAATGCGGAAACTAAGGTTGCTTCACAAACTTCTACTTCTCAATTATTACGTCGACTGGTAGATACTGATAAATCTATTTATGATGGTCATTCTTGTGATGATCTTATTCTCGAGAGAAGAAGTATTCTTGGTGTTTTGGCAAATCTAGAAAAAGTTAGATCTCTAGACGTTGCGCAAAACGTTAGATCAACATGGGTTGTGGAGGGTGATGAGAACTTTGCATTTTTTCATGCCTTATTGAAAAAAAGAAGACGTCAATTGATGATTAGAGGTGTGTCTATTGACGGGGAGTGGGTTTCGGAGCCTTCTAAGGTGAAAAAGGCCTTTTATGACTTCTATGCAGCAAAATTCCAGCCTTTCCGAGGTATTAGTTTGAATCGGAGAAGCCATAGATTCAAGTCCCTTGATTCGAGAGTTGCTTCTTCTCTTGAAGTGGTGTTCATGGATGATGAGATTAAAAATGTTGTTTGGGATTGTGGAGTGGATCGTGCCCCTGGTCCTGATGGTTTTACTTTTCGGTTTCTTAGACACTTTTTGGGAGATCCTTGTTGGTGATGTTATTGTTTTTGATCAAGAGTTTTTTGATAAACCAAATTTCCCGGTGGGGTGTAACTCGTCGTTTGTTACACTGATTCCTAAAGTTGATAACGCAGTTCATTTTAATGATTATCAACCTATTAGTCTTATCGGTCTGCAATTTAAGATTATTGCTAAAGTGTTGACCAATAGGTTAGTTCCGGTGATACATGATGTTATAGGGATGGAACAGTCTGCTTTTCATAAATCTAGGCAAATTTTGGATGGTCCTTTGGTGGTGAATGAGTTGGTCAAGTGGTTTAAGAAGAAGAAGGAAAAACTTATGTTGTTTAAGGTAGATTTTGAAAATGCGTATGATTCGATGAGCTGGGAATATCTGGATACGATTCTTTTATTTATTGGGTTTGGTGAGAAATTGAGAGGTTTGATTCGGGGTATGTTTTCAAATGCGAAATCTTCTGTGTTGATTAATGGAAGTCCTATGGATGAGTTTCAACTTTTCAGAGGTCTTAGACAAGGGGATCCTCTTTCTCCTTTTCTGTTTATTATAGCTATGGAAGGTCTTCATATTGCAGTTGAGGATGCGGTTGCAGAAGGGGTGTTCCGGGGTGCTCATTTAGGATTTGATGATGTTATTATTTCTCACTTGTTTTATGCAGATGATGCTATTTTCTTAGGATAGTGGGATGCGGCTAATATCCAAAATTTGATTTGTATTTTGCGATGCTTCTTTTTGGTGCCGGGCCTTAATCTTAATCTTAATAAATCTAAGCTCTTTGGTGTGGGAGTCAATTCGTTGGAGGTTGATAGCTTACTTTCTTTTACTGGGTGTTCGGCTGGTATTTTTCCTTTTGTCTATCTTGGTATTCCGGTTGGAGAATTTATGGCGCATATTAAAGGATAGCAAGTAATTATTGATCGTTTTAAGAAGCGGTTAGCTTCTTGGAAGGTGAAGCTGTTGTCCATTGGAGGCAGGTTGACTCTTCTTAAATCTATTTTGGGGAGTTTGGGTATTTTTTTTCCTCTCTATTTTTCGTATTCTTGCTGCTGTGTGTCGTCAGTTTGAGGCGTTAAGAGCTCGATTTTTTTGGGGGTATGGAAGAAGGCCATAATCGAATTAATTGGGTTAATTGGAATTTAATTTTAAACTATCATGCGCAAGGAGGTCTGGGGTTGGTAGTTTGAATGTTTTTAACTTAGCTCTTCTTTGTAAATGGAAGTGACGTTATATGGGTGCTTTGGACGTATCATAATGCTTTACTTTTTAGTAGTTCTAAGCCTAGATAAGATAGACTTTTTAACTCTATTGTGGAAATTTCTTTCCGTTGGTTTAGTTCTAGGAATTCTAAGGCTATGATTAGTTGGACGATGTGGATGCAAAACCCAATTCTAATGTAATTTGTTTTTTCCTCTAGCTTTTTGCTGGAGTGTTTTGGTTTTGGTTATAAAATTTGTTGTTGTTCTAAAAAAAAATTGTTGTAATTATTCATTATTTTAGCGTCGTTACATCGAATGAGGAGTTTTCTTTTAAGAATTGTTTCAAATTTAGAATATTCTTCTGATGTTGTTGAAATTATTTTAAAAATATGTTTTATTTAAGAATATATTTATGAACATTCTTTAAAAATGCTCTTGATTAAGAATTTTGATTTTGGGGACGTACACCGGAAAAAATGTTGGCTCTACCTTTTATAAATTTATAAATTTTGAATTTTGTTTGGTTCATGAATTTTAAATTTTGAAAGAATATATATATATATATATATATATATATATATATATATATATATATATATATATATATATATATATATATCATTTGGAGATAATATAGAATGTGTGTATATCTTGATTTAGTCAAATCCATAAATTTAGGAAACTCATTCAAATCAACTTCCTTATATTTATTATTATTATCTATAATAGTTAAAGAATACACACACACAGATATATATATATATATATATATATATATATATATATATATATATATATATATATATATATATATATATATATATATATATATATATATATATATATATATGTGTGTGTGTGTGTGTGTGTATTCTTTAACTATTATAGATAATAATAATAAATATAAGGAAGTTGATTTGAATGAGTTTCCTAAATTTATGGATTTGACTAAAATCAAGATATACACACATTCTATATTATCTCCAAATGATTGATTTAGAATTGTCCTACGTCCACACACAATAGATGTCATCCACATTATAACATAGTTCTCTCTCTCTCTCTCTCTCTCTCTCTCATATATATATATATATATATATATATATATATATATATATATATATATATATATATATACAGTGGCGGAGCCAGATTTAAAGTAAAGGGGTATCCCAATCCGATGAGTTTAGTTTTTCAGTTTTCCAAACTCGGTTTTGGGTTTAAACTCAAACTCATTCAAAAGTTTAAGTTGTTGAGAATTGAGAAGTTTGTGTTGCTTATATAACATAAGTGTTGGAGATTTGTTTCATGTTATGGCCGATGTGGGACAATTTTAGAATTAAAAAAAAAACAGATTGAAAAAATGATAAACAAAATAAAAATAACCCATATAAGAGCTAAGATTCGAACAAAAGACCTCAAACTTAATAGTTCAATACTTTACCACTTGGACAATACAATAATTGTGTTTAATTTTCAAAACATACTAATATAATATTTATAATCTATATAAAACTATATAAAAGGAGCTACGAAAATAAATGTTTGCAAGAAGATTTGAACTTGCAACCTCCAAAAACATCCCCTAATTCCTTAGCCATCTAAACCAACTACAATTCATGTTATTACCTCGCTAAACATATTTATATTATGTATGTATACACTATATAAAACGAAATTTCTTTAAAAAACATATACTACCGAATATTTTTTTAGGGGTATCCCGGGATACCCCGGGATCTATGGTAGATCCGCCCATATATATATATATATATATATATATATATATATATATATATATATATATATATATATATATATATATATATATATATATATAAGTTGAAGTTGGCCCAGGTGATTTATCTCGTTTCGTGGTTCCGCATGATAAATGTCATCCAGATTATAACGTAGCTCTCTCTCTCTCTCTCTCTCTATATATATATATATATATATATATATATATATATATATATATATATATATATATATATATATATATATATATATATATATAAAAGCCTTATTTACCTAGAGCCGCCAAAATCAAATTTATTGGGTTTTCTTTCGGCCACGTAATCTACCTTGCGAACGACGCCATTAACATCAAAGTCGATTCACCAAGGGATGCGTCCGCTTCGACTAATTTTTTATTTTCTTTTGGATCCTCATATATGTTAGGGGACCTTGCTTCGAAACGTACGTTTGTCTTAGTAGACGTGGGCGATTTTCATGAACCCAATGAACCAATGCACTTCCCCTTTTCTCTTATGCGTCTTCGTGCTGCCCCTTCCCTTCTATGTTTTATTTTGATCGGGAAATCTTTGGACATGTTCCCTATAGTGCAAACCTTGAGAAACCTCATTTTTCTCCTTTCGCCGATAGCAATTTCACTCAGATAAATGGATGCAATGTAACCTACTTTCTGAACGGTGCCAATGGATATCAAAGTCATTACACCGCCTTATGTTAAAGATGGTGAATCGGTGTTCTACAGGACAGTTTCAGATAGAAAGGTATATATGTCCTCTACTACTTTTTATGCCTCCTATTTTACAAGAAGCCCTCCAGGAACACGTTGCTTCCATCCTCATGCCTGCGCCGTCACACCTGTTCCTGTTACCTTGTCCGGTCAAGAACCGGACCTTATCTTCTATTTCTTTTCTTACACTTCTCTTGTTCGCTTTTTTTATTGTTAGTGGCGACACCAATCTTCAATACGTTTTTTGTTCTGATCCTCATGTGGTTTTGCATATCCATGATCCACTTTCTACTTATGAACCCTAATCCTTCATCATGTTTGTTATTTTTCTGAAAACCTCTGTTTATCTTCATCTTTATATTTGAAATTAGGGTTTTCTTAATCTTGCTTCTTCTTCTGGTGTTGGTGGTGTACGTCTTTTGCCAATATACTTTTGATAATCAGAAATGTTTTTAAAATTTTAAATTTTTTTTTTTTTGTAATATGTTGAAAGGGTTATGGGATCTCAAAATTGGCCTTATTCAAATACCGATGCAGAGTTTTTAATATCTAATTAGGCTTTGTAGGGATGGGATACGAGTTGTAGGGGAGGCCGACTACAAGCGAATTAGGAGTTGGGGGCAAACAAAATTTACCTTTCTGCTATAAGTTCAAGTGGGACCGTGATTCAAATCTACGTATGGGAGTTACATGTCGGGAAATGGTAATGACCATTTGCCTTTATGATGTGGTGATCTGGTTATGCCAACCCTGGAGTTTGAAAGTTAACTTGCATTCGAGTTGTATTTCTGTATGATAGATTGCATTGCAGCCCAATTTTTAAAATGACTAATCATTATTTTGTGATGTGGTTCTAGAGGAAGTCAATGTTTAGTTATTATGTCTTATATATTATGCATATTTATCTTAATGATGAATGATCCTTTACTTTCTTCCATCTCTGTTTCTTACATAGCAATGGAGATGAATTAATTGCTACAGACTGTAGACCATATGGATCTTGTGAGATTGGATTTAGAGTGTCTCTATTTGTTTGTAAGTTACAATTATTTCATAGTGCATGCCAAGTGTTTTATGATTTGCTTAAATGAAAACATAGACCTTTAACTTCAACTTTAGTTTTTTTTTTTTTTTAATATGATGCAACAATGTCAATATGGGTTGTTCTGTATTGAGTAGTGCCAGTGATGTTCCACAAAATCCTAATTAGTAAGAAACTACCAAGTAAATTTCAATTTCTCATCTCCATTTTTGTTGTGAGCTTTCTTTTCCCTTTCAATATTCCATATTCATATATTGTGTATTTGCACTGATTTTATGGAGAAAAATTGGAATGTGTATTTTCAGGTGCAAGAGAAAATAGAGTGATACCAAAACACAAATTCATTTAAAAACCATGGCTGTTGTACAATTGAAAACTAACTATTCTTGCTAAAATGAGAAATAGGAAGAAAAAAACACTAAAAGTACGCCACAGTGAAATATTTTAGGCAATTTTAGTGCTTAGTGTGCAACAAAACAACAAACACATTAGTTAGAAATCTCACCGATTCATCAATAAGGGATACAAATCGACTGTGTGAAACAAAAAAAAATCCCTTTTTGTGATTGTTAAATGGTAATCGAGACATTTGCTATTGTTGTTCTTGATATTGTTCAACAAAATTCCCTTTTTATATCATTATTCACTTGAACTTCAGTCAAACATTATCTCATTTGAACGCTGAAGTTTTTATGAAATAAGAAAATACTTTCAAGTTCACTATTTTTATGCCAATTTACCATATTTATGTACCTGTTATAGTGTTGCAATGGAGGTGGATATGGTATTGCAACTGCACCCATCATGCTTCTTGGTGATACTGGTACCAACAGAATTCGTGTTATTTAGTCACTTCAAATTTTATATTGATGATTTTACCCATTCTTTCTTCTCTTTCTCTATTCATCATCCTTCTATGTGGTGGTGAAATGTGGTGGTGAAGAGTCTGATGGTGGTTAATTGTTCATGGTCCTCTTCTTCAATTTGGCCAACCCTGTTCCAAGTCCTTATTTTGGTATGGTTTATAATTATTGGGTTCCTTTGATTACCTTAAATTAGGGTTTAGAATTTAAATTTAGTTGTAATAATTGTTTATAAAGATTAGATATAATCTATATAAAATCTTGAAATCATATATATGATAAAGAAATCAAATACTCATGATCGTTTGCAAAAGGAAGTACAAGAGTCAGATGAACTGAGGAGAATAAGAAGTACCAAAAAACTGAGTTGGGTTGACGGATTAACCTAAGTATATTGGGTTTAATGCAAAATAAATCAACTTATAAGGTAATAAATGGTGCTCGACCAAAGCCCAGTCATGGAAACAACTTTTAGGCTTGTATTGTTTTATGGTGCTTTCAATTTGAAATTTTAATTAAGATAATATATCATTAATATTAGTGTATGATCATAAAAGTAAGTTATATAAATACAAAAATATATGGCTAAAACCATCCAAGACACAAGAGCATGTTAAGAATTCATGGAATAAATAATAGGAAGTTGTTGAAGGAATTTTGTTGTCATCCTTCACATGTAAAAGATACCACTTTTACAACTGATGGACTTTGTGTTATTACTTATTACTAAATCAAGTGACTGTATAGTAAAGGTAGTCTGATAGTCTTTTTTTTCTGTTTATTGGATCTTTTTGATTGATTTATTTTCAAGACTTTTAAGATTTTTTATATAGGTTTATGATTTAAAGAGTACATATTGTCTACATACATTTCAGCCACCTACTACAGCCCTAGGTGATACGATTCCTCTTTTTTGTTTGTAAGTTAACTAATAGTAGATATTTATGTAATGTTTCTTATTAGTTTTTTTTTATTTTTTCTGGATCCAGGAACATTTGGTCAAGTATTGGAATTCCAGAAGATGAAAAAGAGGAAAGGGTTGCCACTAAAGTTGTCAATGGTAATTAGTTGCGTGCAGATTATAGATTTGCAATTCCAATGTGGGAGCAAGTCCTAAGCTTCGATATTTATCAATACTAACTATAATTCAATTTGTTTCATCTAACATACAAAATTATGAACTTTTGATAGATCATAAATAAATTTGAGCCATCATTTGTAAGATAGTGTGTAAGAGGCTTTTTAATTGTCATTCTCTTGAGTAGCCAACATAGATGAACTTATGTTTTGATGAATAAATGGTAAAATAAGTCATAGTAGAGCTGTGAATATATTTTTTTTCATAGTATTTGTTTATGTCAGTCTAACAAAAGTGACAACAATAAGAGCAGATCCATAATTGCAGGAAATAGCAATAGACTACTCATTTTACCAATATTGGTAATGTACTTTCGTTTTTACTTGTAGTAATAATGTTACCTCACATACATACCCATAATAGAAATGCACTTTCATCCCCTACCCTAGGGTACTCATGTTGCTACTTCCTTTAGACCACCCGTGGGTCGTGCTTAGCACGACCTACAAGAAACCTTTTTTTTTTCTCGTGCCTTATACATCAAATTCACCCCCTTCCGGCTACGCCACGTACCCTACCTTCTAATCGACGCAACATACCTTCCACAAGACACACCGTATCTTCTTCTCTTCTCCTACAACATTCCACCTTCTCTTATCCAATGACTCATCGATTCTGCTTCTCCTCCAATCACAAGTTCATCTTCCTCCCTAACAAGAACACCGACGACATCATGGTGTGCATTTGGTGGGGTTTGATGTGAATCTATAGGTATCGTCAAGTTTTTAAGGGACGTCATCTTCCTTCAAAGTGATGCACACACCTTTATTTTGGACTCTCACATATATGCCTGGAAACACAAATACCCTTTGCATTCATCTATCGATTCCCTTTATTTAACCGCAGTACTTTAATTATTCAGAGTTTTGAGTGGTTGGTGATTTATGCGTCTCCTTCCTCCCGTATCAGAAAATTGGCACTCTCCGAAACCACAATATTCTGTCATGAACTCTTATTTGAGACGGGTTTAGAGAAAGGCAAATGTCGTCGTGTTAAAGTCTAAGGGATCATGGTGAATCGACATACCAAATTAGCAATAAAGATTAAGGGGCAACCAATGAATAAGTGGTTCAAGCCTCGAATAAAGAAATCAAGATGATATTTCATGATTAATCACAATAGCCATTTATAGGCTTTCCATAGGGTGGAAAACTCATATAAGGAAATAACAATCAACTTTCAGTATTTGTTGATTATAACAATGTACTTTCATTTCCTTTTTCTTGTTCATGCATAGTTCATTGAAAATTCGTCAATTTATCGCATTGTAGTTTTACCTTTTTGGTTATTAGCACAATATACTTTACACAACTGTAAAAAACCCAAAATACCTTTCATGGACCGTGCTTAGCACGGCCTCAAATATTTCTAGTATATATATATATATATATATATATATATATATATATATATATATATATATATATATATATATATATATATATATGGAAAAGTGAATATACCCTTAAGGGTATATAAGCTTAGGTATCCAAACTGACTATACTACATCATTTTGTATCATATAATACATTCTAATTGTCCAATGTTCTTATAATTTAACTTCAAAGTTGATTTACTTCTAGGATTTTTATAAATTACACATTTATTTTACTCTTACATAATTTTCATTTTCAACTACAATATATATATAGCCTAGTAGGTGTTCGGCAAAAGATGTGATGTATGAGAAAGATAATAATGAAATTTCGAAAATATTGAAAGTAAATCATGTTAAGAGTTGAAGTTTAAGAACATTATAATAAATATATCATACAAAATGACGTGTTATGGTGTGTTTGGGTACTTAAGCTTATATACCCTTAAAGGTATATTCACTTTTCGTCTATATATATATATATATATATATATATATATATATATATATATATATATATATATATATATATATATATATATATATATATATATATATATATATATATATATATATAAAAGTTGAAATTGGCACAGGTGATTTATATCGTTTCGTGGTTTGACTAATGACAAAATACATTTTTATTAATATGGTTTATCATTAAAATAAGGCAAGACGGTGAATATATGTCATCCGGCCTACAACAGGTTGACTTTATCAGATCAATAATACATTTAGGCGTTATTTTTGATGCAGTAAACCAGACGTGTCACAAGAAGATGACCCGTCAAGATATGGTTTCTAGAGGCTGCCATATTTTCTTATCCACGTCTATTGTATTATAATAGATACCACACAAAGTCATAAACTAACAGTTTAGGTGACATAAAAAATTGATGAATTAAATATAATCGTGTGCTGAGATCGCAGTTCTCTATTTATGTCTTGGCAGATCTTCCAACTACCAATCACAAACGAAATGTTCTCTTTCTCCAAGAACTATTTCCTGTTCTACTTCTCATTCATTGTTTTAATAATTTTTCTCAGTGTCAAATGGATTTCAACTCGTTTAAAAACTAAGAAAAATTTACCACCATCTCCACCAAAGCTTCCGATCATCGGAAACCTCCACCAATTAGGGTTGAGCCCCCACCGGTCTCTCCGTGCCTTGTCAAGAAAACATGGTCCACTCATGTCGATGCACTTTGGCAGTGTGCCTGTGCTTGTAGCCTCCTCCCCTGAAGCAGCTAAAGAGATCATGAAAACCCATGATTTAAAATTCTGTAACCGACCCAAGTTAAGAATTGTCGACATAGTTGTGTATGGCTCCAACGACATTACATTTTCTCCTTATGGAGAGTATTGGAGGCAAGTGAAGAGCATCGCGGTAGTCCATCTTCTAAATACTACACGAGTTCAGTCATTCAGACAAACGAGGGAAGAAGAGGTGGGACTTATGATTGACATGATCGAAAAGAGTTCTGGTTCTGTAGTGGATCTAAGTGAGTTACTTTTTAGGCTTGTGAATAACATTGTATGTAAGGCAGCTCTAGGGAGGACATACCCTGGGTCGAAGTTCGCGGACTTGTTGGAAAGGTTTGTGTGGGTGTTGGGTGCTGTTAGCCTTGGATCCTATATCCCATGGTTGTCATGGGTAGACAAATTGAGTGGTTTAGAGGGGAAAGCACATAAAGTTGCCAAAGACTTTGATGATTTTCTTGAAGGTGTTGTTGCAGAACATGTAGATAAAAGAAGAGGGATGGATGTGCATGCTCAAAGTGGTGAAGATCAAGATCTAGTTGACATCTTGTTGGATGTAAAAGGAGATAATACAACTGGATTTACTTTTCATAGAAATACCGTTAAAGCTCTCATCTTGGTAAGATTTCTTCTTTTTTCTAATTAACGAGTTATGATTAAACCTATCGACCTATTGACCTAATAGTGACCAAAATCTTTTGTTAAACGGGTTTAAACATTTGTTAATGTTTTGAAGTTCGAACTTTTTTTATATTTAAAATTTTGTTACGTGCGTTAAACATATGAGATAATGAGACATTGTTACTAAATTGTCATTGAGTTTATTGTTGTTATTCCATGGAAGTCAATTTGAAATTTTTGACTACTTATAAGTAGCAACCGCTTTCTTACTTTTTGACATGATTCATTGAGTTTAGACTACAATAAATTAAATTAAAAGGAGAATTTCATGTATCTCCTTCTTAAATATCAGAATATCATATTTATCCAAGTTAATTTTTAAATATTATATTTATCCTTCATAAAATTTCTAAATATCATATTTACCCTTTATAAAAATTCAAAATATCTTATATGTCATTTTTAAACATCAAAATATCATATATGTCTTCTTAAATATCAAAATATTGTATATGTACTTTTTAAACATCAAAATATCAATGATAATACCTAAAATATTCTCCATCTACAACATGATAATAATCAACAACAACAAAAACTAAACAAGCAAAATATACATTCCATAGAAAGGGTTAAAAATGAATCTTTTTGTTTGTCAAGAGAGCAACATTCCAACAATTTAGGAGTTCACATTCCATTATCATAGACTAAGGATAATATGATTATATTTTTTAATTATTATAATAATTCTAATGTATAAAAAATGATTATAAAATATTAAAAACATTATAAGAAAGGATTTGGACAAATCAAACAATTGCAATTAAAAGAGATGGAATAAATGAAAATATTAGGTCTTACCATATACATGTCTTTCAATGTGTGGTTTCTTGACTAGGACAGAAAACCAAACACCATATCATTTCTTTGGTTTAGGTACCAGATTTAGATTTCTCTCACTCTCCCTCATGTTTTGATTGGGCAACCGTTTCTTTCTAGTTTTTATTAAATTATATATATAAAAAAAACATTTAAAAAATAGAAAACTTT